>NW_005362155.1:504237-574302 GCF_000412655.1 Myotis brandtii | reverse complement strand
CTAAAAATTGCAACAAATAAATAAATAAATAAGATACCTTGGAATAGCCCTAGCTGGTTTGGTTCAGTGGATAGAGCGTCAGCTTGCAGACTGAAGGGTCCCAGGTTCAATTCTGGCCAAGGGCACATGCCTGGGTTGCAGGCTTGACCCCCAGTAGGGGGCGTGCAGTTGGGCAGCCAATTAATGATTCTCTCTCATCACTGATGTTTCTATCTCCCTCTCCCTCTCTGAAATCAAGAAAGAAATATATATATATATAATTTTTTTTTTTAAGATACCTTGGAATAAACCTAACCAAGGAGGTAAAAGACCTGTACTAGAAAAACTACAAGACACTGAAGAAAAAAAAATAGAGGAAGATACAAACAAATGGAAGAATACACTGTGTTCATGGATTGGAAAAATTAACATCATTAAAATGTCCATACTACCCAAAGCAATCTATTAACATCTAAAAGGGAATTTAAAGACTTTGAAGATATTTAAAGACGATAAAAAGGTAATAAAAGTGTAGTGGATAAAAGAAAAAAAATTTTAGTGGAGTCATAAGAGTAGGGCCTTAATCAAATAGGTCCAGTGCCCTTACATGAAGAGGAAGTGACAAGAGAGCACATGTATGCTCCCTCTCTCCCCATGTAAGCATGGAAGAAAGGCCCTGTGAGCACTAAGAGAGAAGACAGCATCTGCAAGCCAGGAAGAGTCCTCATCAGAACCTGCATCTGCCAGCACCTTGGTCTGTGACTTCTAGTCTCCAGAACTGTGAGAAAATAAATCTCTGTTATTTAGGCCACTCAGCCGATAGTATTTTGTTATGGCAGACCTAGCTGGTTAATACGGAAGGTAAATGACAGTAAGAAGGAAACCTGGAACTTCAAGAATGAAGGAAAAGCAAGAGAAGTAGCAAATACATGGGTAAATACAATAAACTATTTCTCTCCTGTTAAGATCTTTAATACATGAGTGATTAACAAAAGCAAAAACTGAACATTGTTTGATAAGGTTTTCAATGTACATAGATGTTAAACATATGAGAACCTCAATACAAAGAAGGGAGAGTAAAGAATCAATATGATGCTAAGGTTTCTACATTCCAATTGAAGTGATAAAATGTAAGTGCAAAGTTAAGTATATATTTTGTAATGCCAGAGCAACTACTAAAAAAACTCATATAATGAGATATAGTCAAACACTCAATAGATACATTAAAAAAGAAAACTAAATTTGCGTGCAACCAACACAGTCTCAAATGAAGCAAAAACTTATGAAACTGCAAAGAGACCGACAAAGCCACAATTACACTTGGAGAGCTCACTTCTCTCGGTAACTGATAGAACAAGCAGGATAAAGACAACATGTAGAATGCCATCGACCAACCTGATCAATGACTGACATTTATAAAACATTTCACCCAACTACAGGAGAATACGTACTCTTTTCAGGTGCACAATGAACAATCACCAAGAAGACTAGCTCATAAAACAAATCATAACAAATAGAAAAAAATGAAAATCATGCAAATTATGTTTTCAACTCAATCTAAACTAGAAAACAAGATATATGGAAAATCCCAAATATTTGTAAACAGAGGAAATCTCAAGAGAGATTTGAAATACACTAAACAGCCCGGCCAGTATGATTCGGTGGTTAGAGCATCATTCTGTGCACTGAAGGGTCCCAGGTTTAATTCCAGGTTAGGCACATACCCAGGTTGAGGTTTTTTTTGTTGTTTTTGTTTTTTAATTTTTATTGATTTCAGAGAGGAAGGCAGAGGGAGAGAGAGAGAGAAATATCCATGATGAGAGAGAATCATGGATTGGCTGCCTCCTGCAAGTCCCCACTGGGGATCGAGCCCACAACCCGGGCATGTGCCCTTGACCGGAATCGAACCTGGGACCCTTCAGTTCACAGGCCGATGCTCTATCAACTGAGCCAAACCAGCTAGGGCCCAGGTTGAGGTTTTGATCCCCGGTTGGGCCCCTGCATGAGACAACCAACTGATGCTTCTCACATCAATCTTCCTCTCTTTCTCTCCCCCGTCTCCCTTCTCTCTCTAGAATCAATGAAAAACATATCCGTAGGTGAGGATTTTTTTAAAAAAAAATTTAGCCTGGCCAGTGTGCTAAATGATTAGAATATCAGCCCACTCACTGAAGGGTACAGATTTGATTCCCAGTCAAGGGCACTACCTGGATTGCAGGTTCGTTCCCACTTATCGCCCCCCACCCCAAGCCCCCGTCAGGGTTTCTCTCTCTAGAATCAATGAAAAACATATCCGTAGGTGAGGATTTTTTTAAAAAAAAATTTAGCCTGGCCAGTGTGCTAAATGATTAGAATATCAGCCCACTCACTGAAGGGTACAGATTTGATTCCCAGTCAAGGGCACTACCTGGATTGCAGGTTCGTTCCCACTCATCGCCCCCCACCCCAAGCCCCCATCAGGGTATGTGCAGGAGGCAATCGATCATTGTGTCTCTCTCACATCTGTCTGCCTGTCTATCTGTGTCTCTCGCTCTCTCTCCCTCCCTTCCATCCTCTCTGAAAAGCAATGGAAAAAAATACCCTCGGGTGAAGATTAACAAAAGATAGATAGACAAATAAAAATAAATAAATATTTTTAAAATGCACTAAACAGTGAAAAGGAAAAGAGAACATACTAAAATTTGATAAAGCTAAAGCTCTGCTCAGAGGGATTTTAAAGCTTTAAAGGTTTAAGTATACAACAGAGATAAACCTACAGACCTGTATGGCTCAAGCCACAGACGTGATTCCAAAAACATCCCAACTTCTGAGAGTTAAATAAAATTCTACATGTTAAGGCAACTACATAGTAGATGCTCAGTAAGTATATGAGGAATGAAAAAACAAATGGGCAAATAAATAAATACGTAGGCAATAAACAGACAATTCAGGTTGGATAACTACAAAGGACTGAAGCATAATCCTGGGTAGCTTTTTCAACTCTATAATGAAATAACTAAGACCAAAATCACTTACTCTCTAGGGAAGTCAAAGGCATGAATTTCTCTTAGCAAGAGCTAGAAAGCTACTGGAGCCTTCATTTAAAACTAGTTAACATCTTTTATTAATTGTATCAAAATGTCATGTGTCATAATGGCACTTCTTCTTTATTAAGCAGAAAACCCACAAGAGGGGGAAAAAAAGGGCAATTTTTTTCATGCTCACCCACTTTTGTTTACAGTTCAATCTAGTGTCACCCAGAATCCCTGACTGGTCTGTGGCCAGCACTTGTCCGTAGTCTCATGACAAAGTCAATAACTTTAGTTGCTTAACTCACTTCAGGTTTCCTCATCTTCCTGTAAAAATAAGTTTCTACACAGGTGGCTCCCTTCACATTGACAAGCACAAAGAAAAGAGAGCGAGAGAGAAAAGGGAAGAACACCAATACATATTTACTGAGCACTTACTGTCAGCCACGGTGCTTTACACACACTGGTTCACTTAATTTTCTCAACAACTTACAACATAGGTACAACCATCCATAAAGTACAAAACGAGGAAAAGTAGAAAGAAATTCAGGTCTTTCCACACCACCTCAAAATGGCAAATCTGGACAATGAGCCCCACCAGCAATTCTTATGTTTTAAATTGATTTCAGAGAGGGAGAGAGACAGAAACATCAATGATGAAGAACCATTGATCGGCTGCCTTCCACATGTCCCACACTAGGGATCTAGCCCAAAACAGGAGCATGTGTCCTGACCAGGAATCGAACCATGACCTCCTGGTTCATAGGCTGAAGCTCAACCACTGAGCCACAGCCACTGGGCCCCACCAGCAAGTTCAGCTGGGTAAGTTACAGAACTTTTTTACTCCATTAACATTGGAACTCAAGTTCTCTAAAATCCCCACCAGTTCTGATCAAGAAGCACTGGAGTATTCTCACTGAGCAAGGAATATGCAGAGCTCCAATTTCCAAGCTCCCAAGACCAAAAATAAATCCATGTACATTTGTGCTTCTAAATTTGTAGCCTACAATGTCTACCACATTGTTGTCAGTGACGGATGATGCAAAACCTTTAAACCACAAGGGACAGGAACTCAGTGCTGCCTCTATGAATTAACCACACCTACATTTCCCACTTAGACACTGAGAAAACATTCTTGACTACTTCCTGTAAGATCAATTGTTTCTGAAATTTTGGCTCAACCACAAGTCTGATTCCAAAAGCACCCCAACTTCTCTCAGATATATTTTATCGGTTGAAAAACATTTGACCATATTTATAAGCTCTCAGATAAAATGAATGTGGTAATTACCAATAGCCAGTGCTCTTTTTCAGCTGCTTCTGCAAAACAGCACAGTCTGATATATTGGGGTCTTCTATAACTAAAACAGTGGCTACCAAACTTTCAAAACTTTCATTTAAAAACTTTTGAGCATATTTATATAATGTACAGTATAAAAGGTGACAGATAAAGTTTATCAGGTGAATTTCAACTTTTTTCTTTGTGGACCCCAGTGGACTACTTATACACCGTTCAGTCTACTACAGGTCAGTCTACTACCCTAGACCACTAAGGGGTATCTGATGGACAAGCAGGTCTTCAGATGATGATTACTCTTTCACAGCATAAGCCACAGACCAGCTCTGAAGGCTTGGGGTTTGGGTATTTTTGTTGTTTAAAGACATAAAAGTGTTGTAAGTGTATGCTTTTAAAAAAGTCATGCCCCAACCCCGTGGTCAGCAAACTGTGGCTCACGAGCCACATGCGGCTCTTTGGCCCCTTGAGTGTGGCTCTTCCACAAAATACCACGTGCGGGCGCGCACATACAGTGCGATTGAAACTTCGTGGCCCATGCGCAGAAGTCGGTATTTTGTGGAAGAGCCACACTCAAGGGGCCAAAGAGCCACATGTGGCTCGCGAGCCGCAGTTTGCCTACCACTGCCCTAACCCATTTGGCTCAGTGGATAGAGCATCGGCGTGTGTACTGAAGGGTCCCAGGTTCGATTCTAGTTAAGGGCACATGCCCGGGTTGTGGGCTCAATCCCCAGTAGGGGCATGCAGGAGGCAGCCAATCAATGATTCTCTTTCATCATTGATGTTCTATCTCTCTCTCCCTCTCCCTTCCTCTCTGAAATCAATAAAAATATATTTTTTAAACAGTCATGAAAAATTAGAAAGCCTCATTTAGGATGATAATCAAATGATCAATAAGAAAAATCCCTAGTGTTAAAAGTGGTCAGCCAGGCCCTACCCAGTTTGGCTCAGTGGATAGAGTGTCAGCCCGCGGACTGAAGGGTCACAGGTTCGATTTGGGCCAAGGGCATATACCTAGGTTGCAGGCTTGATCCCTGTTCCTGGTTGGGGGTGTGCAGGAGGCAACCAATCGATGTGTCTCTCTCACATCTATGTTTCTCTCTCTCTTTCTCTCCCCCTCCCTTCCACTCTCGCTAAAAATCAATGGAAAAATATCCTCGGGTGAGGATTAACAATAACAAAAAAATAGTAGTCAGCCAAAACCACTGACAACTGTGGTATCAGATGCTATCAGATAACAGGTGCCTGGGCAGATAGGTCAACATCAGCAGGAAGGCTAAAGGCCTTTAGGCTCTCCAGGGGCCCTGTCACTTAACTCCATGGTCACCACCATAGCCAAATGGCAGCAACATCATCTATTATTATTACTGTTGGGGTCATAGCTGTGACTGAGTGTCTAATCATATGTTAGGTGCTGTGCAGGTATTTTATATATATGATTCTATATACATCCTAGCCAACCTTCAAGACAGGTATTAGTATGCTAATTCTGCAAGAGGAAATAAATGTGGTCAGCATATAACCTGACCAAAGTAGCACTGCTACCATGAAGCAGCAAAAGAATTTAAACTCTATACCACTGATCCTTGCATTGGGACAATAGTCTGTCTAAGTGTACTTTTAACAGTAATAATCTGTTAGTGTACATTTTCTCAATGAAACCATATTCTCCACACCTAAAGCACACTTGTACTGTGCTTTAAGAAGGATTTCCATATTAATCACTTCCCCAGTTTATTCTTTCAACAAGCCTGAGAAATATGAAAGAATATCTACAACTAAATATAGCAAAATTAGGCATAGTCCCAGGACCAAACGATGCAACTGTTAGGCATCCAAGAAAGAGAATTTGGCGAAAGCACATTTGCTTTGAAGAATTTCATTCAAAAACACAATTACTTACAGTTAGCAAATTCACCAAAACAGGATCTACTGTTGTGTAATAAGGTTTCTGATACATGAATGTACTACCCATAACCACACGTGAGTTGGCACCATAGCAACTTGGAAGCTATTTTGCAATCACAAAAATAATGTTTGGGAACAAAAGTGCAAATGTTTAAACTTAAAATGCAAATATTTACAACTAGTGGCCTGGTGCACGAAATTCGTGCACATTAAAAGGGAATTAATTAGAGGAAATATTTTAATATTGCTATTTGCCCTTTCTGTATAATAGAAGTGTCAAGAGATGAAAGAAAATTAGTAAAATGTATATGAAAATCTCCCTCCTGTCAGAGTCTGGGGCACGCCAAGGGACCCAGAGTCAAGTCCCCGCCCACCTGCACACACCTTGAAATTGTGTGAGACCCAGACCCGGCTGGCCCCACCCCCGTCAAGCCCGGCAGGGCGGGGGGCACAGTCTCAGGTCCCACGGCCCTGTGCGAGGGCATGAGGGCGTGATGACCATTTGCATATTAGCTCTTTATTATACAGGATTTTAAAAGCTCATAAAACCTCAGCAGGGGAAAGGGTTTTAGAGGTTCCATCCAACCTCTTCCCAGGCGGGGATTCTCCTCACCACCTCCATTTGGCACATTTCTGGGGAAGGCATGCTCACAATCTCCACCACCAACCACTGATACCATTTACTGAGCATTTATAATGTGCCAAGCATTCTAAATACATTAGTTCATTATTTCTCAAATGAAGTAATGACCACAGTGTACAAGAAACACACTTTCTACCTTCAAGCAAAAAAATGAGCTTAAGAAACATGGGGGAAAAACATTTCCCCATTTTCTATTTTTATGCTAAGTAAAATAAGCCAGTCAGAGAAAGACAAGTATCACATGATCTCACTCATAAGTGGAATCTAAGGAACAAAATAAACTGTTGAACAAAATAGATCCAGAGACATAGGAGATGGAACAGACTGTCGAATCTCAGAGGGAAGGTGGAGTGGGTGGGTGGGAGAGAAGAGATCAACCAAAGCACTTGTATGCATATATGCATAACCCATGGACACAGAAAATAGGGTGGTGAAGGTCTGGGGTGGGGATGGGCTAGAAGGGTCAATGGGAGAAAAAAGGGGACATATGTAATACTTGCAACAATAAAGATTAAAAAAAAATTTTTTTAAATACATATATATAATTTTAAAAGTGCAAAAGTAATTATCTGTGGATTACAAAATTATGGATAACTTATCTTCTTTATATTTTCTATCTTTGCCTGGTTTCTAAAATAAATACTTTTCCATGACAAGTATTTATTGCCTTATTTAGGAAATTTTCAAACACATACAAAAGGAGTAAGAATATAATGAACCCCAAGTTCCTATCAACTAAGTTCAATCTCAACCAACATATGGCCAACCCACTTCCCCCTCTCTTCCCAGTGGATTATTTTAAAGCAAATCCCAGGTGTCACATCATTTCATCCAATAAAATACTTCACTAATGTCATTACAAACAACACACAATTCCCAGCCAGCGGGGCTCAGTGGTTGAGCATTGACCTATAAACCAGGAGGTCACAGTTCGATTCCCCATCAGGGCACATGCCTGGGTTGCAATCTCGATCCCCAGTGTGGGGCGTGCAAGAGGCAACCGATCAATGATACTCTCTCATCATTGATGTTTCTATCTCTCTGTCCCTCTCCTTTACTCTGAAATCAATAAAAATATATATTTTAAAAAGAAACACACACACACAACATGAAGCATATCACACCTAAAAAAATTAACAATATTTTTTTAATCAGAAAAAAAAATGTTTTCAGAAAATGAAATATTAAGGGGGGAAAAGAAGAAAATACTAAATGGCATTACTACTTTAGGTTATGTGACTCAGTTTCACTGAAGAGGTCTGGCTGCATGGTTGACCCTTCAAGGCCATAAGAAAAACTGGCAAAAATGTCTATTTCTAAGTTATCAACATTTCTGGGGTTTACCTGTTGAGCACTGCTTCCTTGTCTCCCAGACGACTTTTAATTTTACTTGTCAGATAGTCCAAAAACAGCGTCCAGATGTCCAAACAAGAGAAGTAACCTTCATGAGTAGGCTATGGTACAAAAGAAATCCAGACAATGAAATTACTTAATGCAAATACTCCTTAGGAACCCACCCACCAGTATACTTCTACCAGAATGTTACAACCATAAGTCTAGGTTCCCTCAACTTCCTGGTGTCTTTTAGAGGGTCTTCACAATTAGGCCTGTTGAACCTAACGAGACAAGGGTATCAGAGACAGAGAAGCATGGAACAGATTGTCGAATCTCAGAGGGAAGGCGGGGGTGGCAGGATGTGGAAAGAACATAATTGGTGGCAGGATCAGATGTGGAAAGAACACATCATTAGGGAGATACTAAGTGGGACAAATTGAGTTACAAAATAAGCCAAGCAAACACCTATATTAAAATCTAAGACAGTGGTAAGAAGGACTCTTTCAGATTATCCAATTCAAATCTGTTTATAGAGAAAGAAACTGAGATCCAAAGATATGATTTATTCAAGCTCAGGGGAGGAGCAGGTCCTTTTACCTCCGGCAAATGCTCTTTCCACGACATACCATTACAAAACTGAAAATAAATTTCAGTGGCTCCAAAGGTGCCAAGTTTACACATTTGAACATTAGGAAAGACCATTTGCAGTCTTCTTATATAACAGACTGAAAATAAGCTTGTTAAGTCTGACTCTCAGGCATTATCTCATCTGCAGAAGTAGGGGTGTCCAACAGGCTAACAGCATCTCTAACCCAGTGTTGATAAGGACAAAGTGAGGAGAGGAGACAAAGTCTTTGTAGGGTCCTAGTGCTGGACCATTTGAGTGATTGCACTGACAAACTCTCTGGAGAGCTTTCAGCTCTATTTCCTACAAAATCCAGGCATTATACTCTCCACCATCTAGTCCTCCTCATACTAGTGCATATTCAGTTTCAACTTGTGGTCCCTCAATCCCTTACATATCCACTCAAATTCTTGCTACCTACAAGAACTCTTTGGTTTTAGTTGTGATTGCTTGATTGAACCACATATTGGTAGCGGGATCAGATGTGGGAAGAAATAATACTATCATCTTGGATCCGTTTTCCTTCCATTTCTGATCCACAAGGAAATCCAGAAGTTTACATGGACATGTATGAAACTTGCCCAAGGAATAACTAATGTTGGGTGGTAGTGGGCAGAGGGAGTTATGTGCCCAGTTGAGTCTGAGACTGAAAACTATAACTTAAAAAACAGCAGACTCCAAGCTCACAACCCGCCAGGCAGCCCTGGCACCTGACGGCTAGAGTTCCATCAGGACCACTGACAAGCCATCCTCAGAAAAAAGAAAGACCGCTTCCTGTCTCGACTTCGGACTTCAAAAAATGCAGGACATGTCCATGACAAGAAATGACGCAGATGATTAAGCAGGAAAACAATTGATAAGCCACATGGAGATAAGGTGGGCAATTGGTAGGCAGGCACTCGACTTGCCCAGCCAGGAGATATAGTCTTGTCCTGGCTTTTGGCTTGCTGAGCTTCCCTTCATTAAGTCACCCAGCTATCCTTCTTTGGTTTGAAATACCAGCCCCCTTCAAAGAACACAACTGACCAGATGCACATGGAAGTGTATTAGAGAAAAGCCACCACATAAGTCCAGGTTTTATGGTGTTATCAAAATACTTTATAATTATACATGTCTTACCATGCCTTTGAATTAAAGATGTACTATGTGTGTCAAGACTGGAAAAAAAGGTGGGCAGATAAACCTTTTGTAGGACCTGAAATATTGCCACTCACATCCATATATGCAAGCCCCACTGTGAGACCTTGTGTATAACCCACATCTGGCCATTGACGATTGCTGTGGGTATAGACTGGTAAGATCATAACAATTATAGGTTGACTGCACGTTTGAAGTTGTCCAACTTTTCAGAACCCACACAAGCCCATTTTTTAAATGTACCTGCACTCAGATTTACTTATCAGATTCCAGGGATAATTAATCGCTAAAGATCCTGACAAGTTTCTTTAAGAAACTAATGATACCACTCTTATTTGCAAGTGGTGTGTAGTGGTTAGTTGTCATTTGCATTGGTCTATGTGATTTTTAAAAAATATATTTTTATTGATTTCAGAGAGGAAGGGAGACAGAGAGAGAGCTAGAAACATCAATGTTGAGAGAGAATCACTGATCAGCTGCCTCTTGCACACCGCCCACTAGGGGGGTCGAGCCCGCAACCCAGGCTGACAGGGAATCGAACCATGATCTTCTGGTTCAGAGGTTGACACTCAACCACTAAGCCACACCCGGCTGGGCTGGTCTATGTTATCTTCACAACAGTCCTGGAAACTGGACAGATGTATTTTTCTACTTCCCATTTTATAGATAAAGGAGCCAAGGCTCAGAAGTTACCTGCCCAAGGTGACAAGATAAGGAACAGAAACAGAACTAAAATGGGGATCTTGAGATTCTGGTCCAGAGCCCTCCCCGACCCCCCAGCCATACTATCTCAGAGAGTTTTAGGAAGAAGGGGCAAAATGAAAAATGCAAGACCAAGAAGGAATTGGTGATGACACAGTAAGAGAAGAAGCAGGAAGACAGAAATCATATGATTATTTGCAGACACCCCAGGGCCTCAGCAAGCAAGGAAAGTGACAGTGGCGGCAAACACCTGGTGAGCACTAGTGGCTGGAGGGACTGCAGCAAGACTCTTAGGTGAGAAAAACAAAGTAGAAAAAGGAAGAGAAGAAAGATACTAACACCATCTTTATCTTATTCTTTATCTATTCTTTCAAAATATGTTTACCAATACCAAACTTTTCATGAATTTATAAACAAAAGGCAAAAATATTGAGTATATCCATAATAACCCTGCAGACAAGAGAAGAGCCATATTTCCCCACTTTACAGTGAACTAAACTATGATGAAGTAAGTTCACACTGTTAGTGAGTAGATGAGAACTTAAAGCTCTCTCTAGAGAGCATTTAATTTCTTATTCTTAAATTGTATCCAAAAAACTCCCCAACCACCAGCTCCTGATGCAGGTGTGCCCTGCCATCTCTTCTCCACTCTGCCTCTCCAGCAAAAGGCTGCCCACCCTGTGGTAACTGCACGGAGCTCCCTCCAGATTCCCACCCCTCTGCCCAATACTCAGCATCTGCTTCTGCCCAGACCTAGAGGACACCACAGTCCAAGAACCTGCACCCAGAAAGAAAGGTCCTCACTCAGGAGGCCACAGAGCAGAAGGGAGCTCAGGTGACAGAGACCTGCAGGTAAAGGAGGAAGAAGAGGTTGTTGTTTGTTTCATTATCATATGTATTTCTTTTCCCAGCATATAAACATGTATATGTATATGTATATGTATGTGTATATGTATATGTATATGTATATAAAACTACCCTTTTCAGTTCAATGGAGAACTACAATGTAGGATTCTAATGAAAGAATCATAAAAGATGAACACCGGGAAAGACACTGAAAATGCCCACTGCAGCCGCTCACCTTAGGTAAGGAAACTGAAATTAAAAGAAACGAAATAGACTTTTTCCATGGACACAGACTTAACAGAAACAACCAGAACTCAACAAGAATTTTTTAGTCCAAATCCAAAGAAGTAGTCCTAAGACATGCACACTTGAACACATTCTTCTACACCATATACACTAAAAGATCCCTTTTTACCTTGGGAGCAAAACTGCAGGACATTTTCATTCCATTTTCCCAAACGACCCCTTCTTTCTGACGTCAGCGCTGGCTCGTTCTCTCTTTCATTTCTGCTGCACTTGCCCTATGCCAGTGGTCGGCAAGCTGCGGCTCGCGAGCCACATGCGCCTCTTTGGCCCCTTGAGTGTGGCTCTTCCACAAAATACCACGTGCGGGCGCGCACATACAGTGCAATTTAAACTTCATGGCCCATGCGCAGAAGTCAGTATTTTGTGGAAGAGCCACACTCAAGGGGCCAAAGAGCCGCATGTGGCTCGCAAGCCGCAGTTTGCCGACCACTGCCCTATGCTATCTATCAAATCCTTCTTTTTCCTGGTCCCCTTTAGGATTTGTCTGGACCCCTCTCAAAACTTTCCCACCTTTGATGTCTCTCCCTCCCTCCCATCCTCACCCTCCTACATTCCATCCCCTCTTCTGTTCCTCCTGAGGCCTGGGGAGCCAGCACGTTTTCCTTCTTGCTCTGCACTCACTGGACTGTCAGACATCTTGACACTTGGAGGTCTCACAGAGTCCAGTGATGATGGCACCAGTCTACAGTTACTGAACATCATTGAGTTGAACCAATACAGCCTGTGGTTACCCTCCTCCACCTGCGCCCTTCCCTTCCCAGGAATGGTTCACCTTACCACTGGGTGCTCTGACGGAGTGCCAAGCACCTCCTTGAGGAAGGCTGGCTCGCACACTAAATCCTAACTCCAAGTCCCCTATCACATACACAAACCTCTCCCAGCCTGGACCCCTGCCTCTCCTCTGGCCCCATGAAGCTACATTAGTGGTTTAAACAACCATAAAAGTCTTCTTATAAAATCAGATGCCCTCACCGACAATTTCATCCCTAGTATGTACCAGCAGAAAGAGCTACATATGTACACCAAAAAACGTGTGCAAAAATGTTCACTGCAACATGATCCCTGGTCACCAAAACTAGAAGCAGCCCAAATTGGCAGTGGGATAGAGTTTCAGACAATGACTTACTATAAAGCAATGAAAAAGAACTACTACCACACAGCACAGATGAATTTCACAAACATAATACTAAATGAAAAAAGCCAGACAAAACAAATATACTTTGTTTGTTTCCCTTAGAAACTAATCTGGGATGTTAAAATCAGGACTGGGGTTACTTCAGGGAGAAATGAGGGGGAAGTGACTGGGAAGGGACAGGAGGAGATTTCTGGGGGATGCTGTTAATGGCTAATGTTCTAATTCTTGAGTTAGGTGCTGGTTACATGGTCTGCACTTTTCTGTATGTGTGTGATACCTCAATAAAAAAGCTGATTTTAACCACACACACAAATGGGCACAAGGGATAGGGTATGAAGGAAATGTCTACAACTGGGCTGTGGTGATGATGGCACCAGTCTACAGTACCTGACGTCACTGCGTTGTCCCATTACAGTGGGTGAATTTAGTAGTATATAAATTTTACCTCAGTAAAGCTGTTAAAATATATACAAATAAAAAGTACTGGGTCACTAAAATGTAAACTCAATGGAGGCAAGGACTTTGAAGATTATATATACCTAGCTCCTGAAATATAATAGGAACTCAAAAAATATTTGTTGAAGGGGGTTGGGGATTAGGAGAATGTATGCTTCTCCAACAACACCATAAGAGAGCACAGACTGTATGGGTTCAAATCCTGGCTCCATTGCTTACTGTATGGTCCTGAGCAAGTTATTTTTTGTGCCTCAGTTTCTTTGCCTGTTAAGTGGAGATGATAATAATAATAATAATACCTACCTCACTGGGTTGTTATGAAGGATAAATGTGTTCATCTTTACATACTAAGCACTGCAAAATGTTTGGGAAGTAAAGTCATTCTTTCTCCTGAAAATAAGAAAGCAGACTTTTGGGGGAGAAAGGGACGGGCAATTCTGGGGCATTACCTGATGAAATGTGTACTTAAACAAAAGTGTCAAAAATTCCACCACGGGGAACTGGGAGTAGGACTCAATTCTTCTTAGGTGAACACTCACAAAGAGCCGCAGAAAGTCAGTAAACTTCTCGATGTAGCTAAATAAGAGAAGACAAAAGGTGACAATGAGACACGCAGCACATCCTTAAAAGAAAACTCAATCCAAATTTCTTTCAGTAAAGAACTATACAAATTTATATTTTCAGTTAAAAATATAAAGGCCTGCAACAATTACCTACAGGTCAGGCAACCCTTCATTCCATTACCACCTGAAACATAGCAGAAAAGCAACTTTAATCCTCAAACACCATCTATGAAGCATTGTATAAGCTAGTGCTCACATTTTCTGAATCGTTAGTGTTATGGCCCAAATAAAGTGAAAGGAAATTATTCTAAAAAGTCAATGGGCAGATCATGTGTGTCATTTCAACGTGGCAGGTCTGGAAGGGTGGTTTTCTTTGGTAGGAGGCCAAAATATTAAAATGAATGTGCTAAAAACCAAAACAAGGCTGTACAAAAGGCATGGCATCCAGGCAAGATATAGTCAAGCCTGCCCTGTGTTTAATTAGCATCAGGAGCTAATTAAACACAGCACATCCCAATCCACTCCAAAGTGATTTCAAAAACAAGGGAAGAAGGCTGTCAGAGCTGGAAAAGCCTCGGGACAATTTAATCTGATGCTTCATTTTACAGAGGCCTGGAGAGATGAAGCGATCGGCCCAAGGTTACTCAGCCAGCTCGTGGCAGAATGGGACACCATCCACTCTCAAGTCAGTGCTCTCTTTTCACATCACAGTGAAGCCCCAATCATCTGTATTCCCAAAATCATTTCACAGAAGAGTGTGGGTCACAGCTGCAAGGATAAGAGACTTTTGTTATTAAACACACAGCACATCATCACTCTCACATCTCAGAAACTGTCATTGTAAGCCCCTAAATACCAAAAGGTGATTAGAAAATGAGATGGACATAGCTCCATAAATCACATTTCAGAGACCAATAACAAAAAAGATAAAGATATAACAGGCCTTAGCCAAAAATTAAATAATGGCTAAACCAATTCTGACACTCATAACTGAAAAATCCCATTTTTAAAAAGCACAGATATATGAAATAATAAAGGGGAGAAGAAGACTTTGTCTCAGAGGAGCAAAATTAGGCCATAAATAAAATGTCCCATATGGTTCTTGGGACCTATTTGCCCTGAGGATGGCCCACTGGTCTGCCTGCACACATATGTAAACTTCTTTGCAGCTTTAATAACATTCATTTGTTTGATAAGGATCATGGGGCCAAATTCTTGAAAAACAGTAAGGCACTGAAATCAACTGTTTCTAGGGTTCGAAAAGGACAAAGAGACTTCTCTCTGACGCCTTCAATCACTAATCCTGAATGAGCAGGAACTCCTCATTCCTCGATCTGCTTATTACATTGTATTTTTACAGGGATTTTCAAAGTCACCAACCTGTTTACTGCTCTTTAGAAAGATTCACTCAATTCCCTAGCACCCGTAAAAGAACAAAGAGAAGTCATGGGTAAAATATCACGCAATCTCAATTTTATTTTAATCACCAACTCAAATTTTTAAAGAATGCAAACAAGGCTGTTCAGCTGCTAAAACTTCAAATTTTATTTCACCTCATTTTCTTTCCCTTGCCCACCTTCTGGTACAGGTGCTAATGAGCAGTAGAAAGTTAGGGAAAAAGGCAGTGGAGAAAGAGAAGCAAAGGACCTGGTTAAGTAGCACCTAAACAACGGAGAATGGACTTAGCTGTTTAGAATTAGTGGTAGGGACCCGAGAGCCAGGAAGCAAGCACACAGTATTGTTTATGTCACCTTTCTGCTTCCAGGCACCTCTCAGCTTTCACAGGGCAATAGGAAGCATAGAATTAAAATACAAAACCAAGAGCATAAAAGTTACATGTGACAAAATCAGTACAAAGATAACCCATGACAACATTTCTATACCACGCGAAGATAAGCCATAACAAACATTATGCTACAAGTAAAAGTCAAAATCACTGATATTTTATGCTTGATACAAGCAGTTAGATTTTAACATGAAAATACAGCCTTTCTTAACACAAGCTAGAAAAAATATAAAATAGTGTTTGAATACTGATACCTTTGAATTTATATACAAAGCTATTTCCAAATAATAAATAAAACATATTACCATACCATTTTCTGAATTTTTCTGTGATTATACAGAGAAATTTTATACAAAGCTTGCTTACAATGAAGCAAACCAATTTTTTTAATTTTAAAATTGCTTAATTTAAAAAGCACTAAAATTGTCTTAACTTTAGGCACTTTGTATTGTTAATTATTTTAAGGAAAAGGAAATGGATTAACTCTGTATAGCTTAATAATAAAAAACAAGCCAAGGAAAATTAATTAAAATATTAACTTTGGCTGCCAGGCAATCTATACATATTTACTAACTCAACACAATTTATCTGCTTGGAAGTTTCTGAACAGTCAACATGATGCTGTTAATATAAGTTTCAATTTTCCCTCTTGTTTTCATCCCGCAGTAGCATCATATTAATGAAAGTTGTAAGACAGAGAAATGACATTGTCTACAAGGGAAATAAATGAGGCCATGCCTCAGAGTACTGTGACGGAATCCTCTTTTAGGGCACTTAGGAAAGGCTAGATTATTTTAGACTCCATTCAAAAGGACAATAACAAACAAACACAGGTATGCCCACATTAGCCTGTGCCCACATCAACATCTCTCCTTTCTTTCAGGAAAACTTGCCATCTGTGTGAAACTGACAATATGACAACATCCTATACACTGGCTGATGTCCACTTGGGAAAAGTCAAATAGTAAAAACTGACAAGCCACACCAAGTGAGAAAGGAGACTGTAACTCCTGTACCTCCACGGACCTCCTCTCCTGTCCTTGGCTATGCATGAGCAGCAGTCTCGGTTCCTGCACCACCTCAGACCTGCAGGCAAATAGTGAGGAAGAGGGGGGAAGACGGGTGGAAGGGAGGACAGGAGATGGATGGGGGAAAAGACAACAAGCCTACACAATTCACAATCACTTTTCAAACTCACCTCATTTCCCTTAACCACCCTAGCCCTTCCAGCTAAGCCTAGACTTACTGGTACACACCTACCTTTCTGTTCCTGACCAGGAGCCCAAAATTCTGAAACCAAAGAGGATTACAGACACCATGCAGAACACTGATAACCAGTCAAGGCCCTCTCTCAGGGCACGCTGACGTCACACCTGTTTCCATTACCTCTCATCAAGTTCTTCTAGCCTGCTCTTGACCGTGTGGGCATTGTTATCCTTGGTGATTTTCTGCAGGAGGTAGAAAGTCTGCTGGAACATACGCAGTAAGTACTCCTCAAATTCCATAGGCACACAGTTCTTGGACATGAGTTCATTGATGCAGGACATGGCCAGGACCCCAAGCCGGCCGCGTTCCTGACCCAACACACAGTTCTGACTGCTGCCGTTAACTGATGCCATCTTTCTGGCCCGGATGTCACAGCCAAAGCGCGCAAAGTGGAAGATGGTAGTAAGGAGGGATGGGGTGATGCTGGCAGACAGAGGAATCCAACTGAAGAGATGGGCCAGGCACTCCAAGGCCAGGGAACAGATATACTCACTCTCCACATCAAGGATTGGGATTGGCTGATTCAACAGTTTGGCTGAACTAGGACTCTGCAACAGGTTACTCAGTAAGTCACCTGAAAATACAAAAGGCTTTTAAGATCTATGCTATCAAATCTCTTAAAAACCAATTTAAGTAATTCTTCAAACAAACAAACAAACAAAAGCAAGCATTACTCTAAATCAAAACCAATTTAAGTAATTCTTCAAACAAACAAACAAAAGCAAGCATTACTCTAAATTAGGAGTTCTCAAAGTTTGGTCCAGGGACCCATGAATGTTTAAAATAATGCTGCTCTTCTCAGTAAATGTTTTTATTTGTTCTGGAAAACATATTTATTTTTCATTAAAATATATCTGGTTTATATATAATGAGTTTATCAGTTATTTTTAAATGAATTGATAAATATTTGTAAATTTTCTGTTTTAGTATCAATAGATATAACTCACAAAGCTTTCTGAGGACCTCAATAATTTTAAGAGTAAAGGAGTCCCTAAAGGGTTAGGGTGGGAAAAATGGGTAAAAGAAGCCAAAAGGTACAAATTTCCAGTTATAAAATAAATGAGCCCTGAAGATGTAGTGTGCAGCATGGTGATTACAGCTGACAATACTGTACTGCCTATGTCAAAGTTGCTAAGAGAGATCTTAAAGTTCTCATCTCAAAAAAAAAAATTATGGATGTTATCTTATTATGGTGATCATTTCACAATATATACATATATCAAATCATTATGTTGTACACCTAAAACTAACAATGTTATAGATACCAATTATATCTCAATTTTAAATAAAAAGAGTAAAGTGGCCCAGAGACCAAAAATGTGAGAATTACTGGGCTAGGCCAGGTAGGTCTGTGGATCTGCACCATCAGCATCTCTGGGAACTTGTCAGAAAGTATAAATTATCAGGCGCCACCCTACACACACCTACTGATGTAGAACCAGAAGGAATAGAGCCCAGTGCAAGCTCTCTAGGTGATTCTTATATTTGCTTAATTTTTGAGAAGCACTGGACTAACAAAATAATGTAAAATGAAATGAGGGGGAGCTATAAAATGATTTTGGAAAAGACAAAAGAAGAAAAGTATTCAAAACTATAAGAAGAATATTTTCCTGAAGATGTGACTACATAAAATAAAAGG
This sequence comes from Myotis brandtii, assembly GCF_000412655.1. Lineage (NCBI taxonomy): Eukaryota > Metazoa > Chordata > Mammalia > Chiroptera > Vespertilionidae > Myotis > Myotis brandtii. The sequence goes on along the minus strand of NW_005362155.1, from coordinate 555,674 downwards.
ACTTATTCTGCCCTTCCCAAGAGTGATAAAGAGTAATCAATACTAAAAACTTTAGGATTAAGGAAGAAATGTAGGCAGAAGAAACACATATACAAAGAAGAAAACACCCAATTCAGACTCCTCCACAGTAATATTCAAAGCCAGAAAACAGTGATGCAGTGTCTCCAAGTTCTGGGGCAAAGAATGACTTAACCTGAAGTTCTCCTTTGAGTATAAAGGAAGGTGACATTTTCTCAAACATGCAAAAATTCAGATAATAAATATACTGCCCATAAGTTCTCCTTGAGAGGATACTGAACAATGAAAACTTGCATATAAAGTGATAAAAGTAAAGAATTAAGGAATTGAGAAGTGCGGCAAAGTGACTAACACAAGCACTGAATTAAATATAGAATCAAGACTAAACAAACACTGGAGTTATAGAAGGGTGCACTAACTTTCTCATCTTTCACAAGCAAGTCTCAATATATGGCCTAAAATTAAAACATGTACTAAGAAACTAGTTTTTGTGCCCTGACTGGGAACTGAACCCACAACCTTTTGGTGTACTGGACCAGCCAGGCAAATCTATTTTTCTTAACCTTAAAAGTATCTTTTTGCTCTAGCTGGTTTGGCTCAGTAAGTAGAGTGTCGGCCTTTGGACTGAAGAGTCCTGGTTTCGATTCCGGTCAAGGGCACATGCTTGGGTTGTGGGCTCAAACCCCAGTAAGGGGCGTGTAGGAGGCAGCCGGATCAGTGATTCTCTCACATCACTGATGTTTCTATCTCTCTCTCTCCCCTCTCCCTTCCTCTCTGAAAACAATAATAATATTTTTATTTTTAAAAATTATCTTTTACAAACTAATATTCCTTGTGGAAAAAGCATCTCAAGGTCAGCAATTACTTCCATTTAATACCTCTGTTAAATTCCAACTAAAATTCGTTTTGTGTGTGTGTGTGTGGTTTTTTAAAAAATATATTTTATTGATTTTTTACAGAGAGGAAGGGAGAGGGATAGAGAGTTAGAAACATCAATGAGAGAGAAACATCGATCAGCTGCCTCCTGCACACTCCCTACTGGGTATGTGCCCGCAACCAAGGCACATGCCCTTGACCGGAATCGAACCTGGGACCCTTGAGTCCGCAGGCCGACACTCTATCCAGAGCCAAACCGGTTAGGGCTAAAATTTGTTTTTATTAAAAATAAAAACATATGCCCTAGTGCAGGGGTGGGCAAACTTTTTGACTCGAGGGCCACAATGGGTTCTTAAACTGGACTGGAGGGCCGGAACAAAAGCATGGATGGAGTGTTTGTGTGAACTAATATAAATTCAAAGTAAACATCATTACATAAAAGGGTACGGTCTTTTTTTTTTTTAGTTTTATTCATTTCAAACGGGCCGGATCAGGCCCGCGGGCCGTAGTTTGCCCACGGCTGCCCTAGCGGCTTGCCTCAGTGGTTAGAGTGTCGGCCTGTGGACTGAAGGATCCCGGGTTCGATTCCCATCAGGGCACATGCTTGGGTTGCAGGCTCGATCCCCAGTTGGGGGCGTGCAGGAGGCAGCCAATCCATGATTCTCTCTCATCATTGATGTTTCTATCTCTCTCTCCCTCTCCCTTCCTCTCTGAAATCAATTTTTTTTAATGTTTTATTTTATTTTTTTTGGAACTGCTGTTGTGACTTTTCACTTGAGTCACACAACTCTCTTCCAAAGACAGTAACTGTTTCTGGCATTACTTTTTTTGTCATTCATGGACCAATGGCCAGATGCCAGAATCAGAGGAAACCACCACTACCCAACTAGAATTCTTGGGACAGAGTCTGATCCTTAACCAGAACCAAAATGAGGCTTTGGCAATGGAGGAACCAAAAGACTCCACCTCAGTATGATCTTATATTAAATCTAGACTTCTGGGCCCTTAGGCCTTTTTAATAGTCTCTTGAACATTTTAAAATAGAACTAAATTCTGGCTTTAAAAACAAAAACAAGAAAAGTTGTCCCCTCTTTAGCTCAGAAGAATTTTTCTACAATGGGAATGCTGAATGAAAGCATCAATGACAATAATGATGTTCAGAACAGCTACCACTTGACGTGTTATTATTATTTGCTTGGCACTGGACTGAGTAATTAATATATATATTTTCATTTCATGCTCGCAGCTCTGAGGTAGATGTTATTATCATCATCTGCACTTACAGACTGCTAGAATAATGAAGACAGGCAGATTCGGCATTTCCCCCAGGTTCCTTGGCTACTAAGAGGCAGAGCTGAAACTGAAACCCATAGCCTAGGCTCCTTCCCAGAAGGCAGGTCACCCAGAAAGATTATGCAACCAGGAAAAATGGTCAGTAAGAAAGCTAATATTCAAATATAGAAAAATATGTATGATCTAAAGTCATATGTGCACACTATGGCCGCAACTATAGAAAGATATAAGAACAAAGACTGAACAGGATTATACAAAAGTAAAAATCATTTAGGTGGACAAGAATGACCTATGACTTTTCCCCCCTCAAAACAAGAATCTTGCTCTAGCCAGTTTGGCTCAATGGATAGAGCATTGGCCAGCAAACTGAAGGGTCCCGGGTTTACTAGTAATTCTGATCATGAGCACGTACCTTGCTTGCAGGCTAGATAGATCCCAGGCCCTGGTCGGGGCACGTGCAAGAGGCAACCAGTTGATGTATGTCTAGACCTATGACTTTTTTCCCCGTAAAACAAGAATCTTGCTCTAGCCAGTTTGGCTCAATGGATAGAGCATTGGCCAGCAAACTGAAGGGTCCCGGGTTTACTAGTAATTCTGATTATGAGCACATACCTTGCTTGCAGGCTAGATAGATCCCAGGCCCTGGTCAGGGCACGTGCAAGAGGCAACCAGTTGATGTATGTCTACCTCATCAATGTTTCTATCTCTCTGTCTCTCCCGCTCCCTGCCACTGTCTCTAAAAAAAAAAAAAAATCAATAGAAAAATATCCTCCAGTGAGGATTAACAACAAAAAAACACAAAAATCTTTTAATGTTGTTTTTTAATGAAAGTGATTTTATTCTACTTCAAGATATTTCAGCAGAATATGGAAGAGTTTTTTAAAAATGTATTTTAATCAAAGTGGAAGGAACTACCACAGAACAGAGACTCTGCTTCATATTGCAGCATTTCCAAAGAAAACTTGAGAGAGCTTTAACAAACTCCCTGTGTAAGGGAACACCTTCAGTATTAAACCTATGGGTGACTTCCTTTTCCCTGAACTGAGCCAGACCCTGGCAGCAGCATGCACCCAGGCCCCAAGAGGTGTGTGGATGACTCACTCTGGTGCACATAGACTTGGTTGGAACACATGTAAGGCTTTTATGCAAAGATGCCCTCAGCTCATCTATTTTTTTAATTATTAAAGTTTCATATGCTTTCTATTCAATTCTGTATCTACTAACTCAAGAGTTTCCCAACCTCAGCACTCTTGACATTTGAGCTGGGTAATTCTTTGTTGTTCTGTACACTGTGGGATATTTTAGCAGCATCCCCAGCATCCACTCGCCAGATGCCAGTAGTACTCTTTCATCCAGTTATGGTAAACAAAAAATTCCTCCATGTTGCCAAATTAATTCCCTATAGGGCGAAATTGCCCCAACTGAAAACCACTGACCACATGGCGAGAAACTCTATTCCAGGAGCAGTAGGAGAAGAAAATAAGATCACAGGAGTTGTGTGTGACCCTCCCAAGTACCATCTTTCTATAAGTAGCTTATACGGGAATGCATGAAAAGATTTACAAGTGCACAAAGATGGGCCATTTGGAAAGAGTTTGGGAAAAAATAGGAAGGTATAAATTGGTTTCAATCAACTCGGCCTCTCTAATCCATCTGCACCCTGAAACACTTTCCCTCACCAGTGCATGTACACATCTATACAGTATTTGAAAATACTATGTAGATGAGAAATTTTTATTGTAGATCAAAGCTGACTCAGAATTGCAGTATTTATATTTCATTTTGTTCACTTTTTTCCAATTGTTCAAGCAAAAAGAAGACAAGAGAAGACTTAATTAAGAGGGCTGAGGCTGCATAAATGCAAACGGCAGCAACAGTCACAGCCTGCAGAGGACACACCCACATCTTCTCTCAATTCATCCTCAGAGGACAGCAGCAGTCAGAGAAGGCAAACAGAGGAAGTGGCAGAGCCAGGACTCGAAACCAGGGGAAGGAGGAGGCTGGCAAAAGTGGTGAGAGTGACCACGAAAGCAAACTTAGGACAAAGACAGTGCAGGTAGATTAGGAATGATGGAGTCTCATCCCTGCTCCACCACTTACTGGTGCTGTGACCTCTGGCAAGTAACCCCCTTGGGCCCCAACTTCCTTGTTTGTAAACGAAACATAAAACCATCATCTACTTCACATCTACATCTGGCCTAGTGAAAGGAGTTTAGGAGATAAGGCAACAATTTGGGGAACTATTCTGAGAAATAAACCACACACACCCTTTAAGACTTTTTTCTCTATCGACTGTTAGAGTAGTTGCTCTAAGAACTAGTCCCTGGGCTTTGTTCTTTGAAAGTGATAAGACAGAAAACAACTTTACAAGACAGTATATGAGAAAAGAGACCAAAGGCTCAGGAGCTAGGTCTGAACAGGACTGGCAGGGCAGGAGGGCCCATCAGGGACTATTGATGAGTGTGTTTAAGTTACTTAGGTACTCACTGGGTCCTAACGTCTCTCAGAATGAATTTCCTACAAAAAACTAAGCTTATGGTCAAGAAAGCTAAGGAATTTTCTAGAAATTCTACTGCTTAACTTGGTGTCTTAAGTGCATAAAGGCAGTTGAGTGAAAGCATTGAAACAAATGTTGATTAAATCACCAGTGCTGTCCAAATAATAGGGCAAAATCTAATGACTTCCCTTGCAGCTGTCACAAAGAGAAGAGTAACAACTGAATGTGCAACTCTATTTTTTAAAGGGAAAGCATATCAGCTTAAAAAGCTTTACTTAATTCCTTAGCCCCCTCCCCTGCCCACAGTCTCAATTTATTTTGCTTTTTCTCAAATACTAAAATTCAAGACTTCAAAAAAAATTTAATAGTGTCTAAGAGACAACTGTCAAGAAATACACACCATGTTTTTAGGTTTTATTTATATGGAAATGTCAAATTAGTTCATATTTTATTTTCCCTAACCTCATACACAAAACCTAGGCAACACATAAAGAGCAAACATTATTTTTTATTTATATTATTTGATATTCCCCAACCTGGGCTCCAAAAAAATAAGTCTATCGAAGTATAAACTGAGTTATTAGCTTGGAATGTACCTGAACAAAGCCAACTAAAACACAAATATTTTGGTAGTGGAAAAGCATCACAGAAAAACAAGTTTTTCTGGAATATGCCTGATGCTGTTAACTTTAACTGGATGGTAAGTAAGCTAGGATTCAACTATCTAAAAACAAATCTAATTCAAAAGAACTAATCTTTGCAAACTATTATTTAAGTGAAATGACACATTTTAAGATTAGCTAAATTGCAGGACACTCCAAGGGATATATTCATAAAATCAAATCTCTGTATCATTTGCAATTTTTTCTTCAGTCATTCAAATATTGCAAAATATAAATCTGGTAAGTCACCTCAAATATTCATTCACCTTGAAAATGAAGGTTTGCCACAAAGTACAAACAAAGTTCAATTTTCTGTGGGCTTTTAATATATTCTAGGCCTCTGTAATAGATTTTAATCTAAGAAGTATGATAAATAACTCTAAACATGTTTTTTTTTACTTTTTTTTAATCCTCACTGAGAATATTTTTTCCATTGATTTTTCAGAGAGTGAAAGGGAAGGAGGAGGGAGAGGAAGAGGGAGGGAGGGGGAGAGAGAGAGAGAGAGAGAGAGAGAGAGAAACATAGAAACATAGATGTGAGAGAGACACATCAACTGGTTGCCTCCCACACTCGCCCTGACCAGGGCTAGGGGATTGAACCTAAAACCAAGGTAGATGCCCTAGACCTGGCATCAAACCCACAATCCTTTGGCCTGTGGGCCAACGCTGTAACCACTGAGCAAAACTGACCAGGACATTTTTTTAGTGTTTACTTTTATTTATTTATTTTTTTATTGGTTTTAGAGAGAGGGAGGAAGGGAGGAAGGGAGGGAGGGAAGGAAACATCAATCAGTTGGGTTGCCTCCTGCATGCGCCCCAACCAGGGATCGAACCCACAGCCTGGATATGTGCCTTGACAGGGAAGTGAACCTATCACCAATGATGCTCCAACCAACTGAGCCACACGGGCCAGTAAACTCTGAACAGTCCCCAAATTTCATGATATATTTTCAATTCTCTAGTAACTGCAAGAATTTCAACTTCCACATATTAACAAAAGGTTACGTGAAGCCGAAACCGGTTTGGCTCAGTGGATAGAGCGTCTGCCTGCGGACTGAAAGGTCCCGGGTTTGATTCTGGTCAACGGCATGTACCTGGGTTGCGGGCACATCCCCAGTTGGAGATGTGCGGGAGGCAGCTGATCAATGTTTCTCTCTCATCGATGTTTCTAACTCTCTATCTCTCTCCCTTCCTCTCTGTAAAAAGGTTACGTGAAACAGCATGGGCTTAGAGATGTCTGATTTCAACATCACATTTCCTTGGGGTAGAGGAGAAAGATGTGGAAATATTTCTCATTAGCCACAGCAACCTTTACAGTAGAGGAAGAAATATGTGCCAATTCACAGGATGCTCTCTACTTGAAAAGCATTTGTGATTATTTAGTGTAAACAAAAGCATTTAGAAACTAAAAGTTCCAGCTCAGACACAATTTCCTCTTTCCACCCATCCTTGAAAGTAGCCATTTTTAGGTGAACTGCACCCTGACTTTTGAAACAGCTATTAGTGTAACTGTAGACAATAACTAACTACAGTAAACTATTTAATGACCACTGCAAATATGCCCGTGCTTTATCAAATTATTCTGACCTGACGTCAAAGCTGATTACTGCACACTGGTCTTCATGAGCCCAGTGGGGAAGAAAGCACTCCACGTACCCGTCCCCTCCTTCAGCCTCTGCCACAACAGCGATGCCTATCAAAGCCGACCTATCAAGCCCCATGCATGAGCAACACAGCCATGATAATTGAGAAAAAGGGAAAAACAAACCAGGAGGATCAGAGATATAAGCTGAAGGGGATGGAAGTGGGTGACAGAAGATCAAAGGTGCCATCTTCCTGATGGGCAAGGAAGAAACAAAACATGTCATTGTAAGTAGTGTACTAGGAAGTACGAGTGAGTACTTAAGAGGAACTAAGAAAGCTACTCAGAAAACATGGACAAAAAGGCCAAAAATAGACTAATGAAGAGTCAGCATCTGGATCTGGCATAAATAAGCAGTTGCTACCCTGCTGAGACCCTCCACTGCATTTAAAAAGAACACCATGTGGTGGGCAGACCATACCACTTTCTCCTGAGGTTGGGGATGGTGGCGGGGTGGCGGCAGTAACGCTGTGTTTGTCCCAGACAGACTCCAAGATACCTATACCAAGAAAGGGAAACTGAGTTTAAGAGAAAAATAAAGTCCAACATGTGCAAATCAGATTTAGAAAAACAATTTATTGATATCTTTGATCAAACATCAATGTCTAAACATCCCTCTCAACCGTATGTCTAACTACTTCTTGGACAGCACCACTTGGATATTCCAAACTCAATTTACCTTCCCCCCACAAGCCTGCCTCCTCTTATCTTCCTCACTCACTAAACCCACACAATCTCAGCATCTGGCCTCTGTTCTCCCTTCTCACCTCACCCCCACCGCACACACAAGGCTTCATCATGCTGCACTACTTGCTGTTCCTTCCTCTTGCCCTTCCCTTTCTCAACCTCTGACCTGCTCCCTCCCCCAGAATCCCAACTTGACCTTTACACCAGACTAAGGGCTACCTCTCTGGTCCTCAGAATTCCACTCAGCTCATCTCCTCCAAGGAGTCTTCCTGTCTGTTAGGTTTTGCCTGCACATAAAACACACCTCTACCATAACTCTTAATGCAGTTTTTTAACCGTCTTTCTCCCCTAATGAAGTAAACATTACTAGAGGGCAGGGACTGTGTTTCATTCCTCTTTGTTTCTCCTTATAGAACCTGGTACCTATTATGATCACAAAAGTTTCTGAAAATATTTTGTTCCCAAAATATTTAATATTATGGGATGGATACACTTTGAAAATATCATGCTAAGTAAAAGAAGCCAGACACAAAAGGTCACATATTGTATGATTCCATTTTATGAAAAGTCCAATTAGAAAAATCCATAGAGACAGACAGTGGGTTGAGGGAAGAAGCACTGTAAATGTTCTGGAATGTCCCATATAGTGTGATAGCTACACAAAGTGGAACGTAAAGATATCAGACACAGTCCCTAACTCTAGAAATTTAACATTTAGTCAGGGATGTCAATAAGTGCTTTGAATGAAAGCTCTGAGGGTTTGGTTTCTGCCTAGAAATCTGGGGAGGGATGTGGGCAAATAACAAGATTACTTTTGATCAAGCATTCTTATAACCAACTTTAAGTGCCCACTGCATGCTAAGCACCTTTGTAACACATACAAAAGAAAAAAGTTCCTAGGCATCCAAGAAACCTGGACAGAGAAGCTGAAGACAACACTACATTTCCAAGCAAGCCCAGGCTCCTGGCACCTCTCAGCCAGGCTGCCCTGCACCTCCTAACAAGCAGGGCCCACTGGCAGCACAGTGGTCACAGCCCTCCTGACTCAGGGTGCTCCAATCTCTTCCTCCCTCCTGTCTCATTCGTCAGTTTGCTTTCTGTTTCTTCTTACTCTCCACACATTGTCATGGGGCTCCAATAAAACAGAAAAGATGGCAAAGAAAATGCTACATACTAATACAACCTAACACACATGATGCTGTTACACACTTTGTCTGTCTCCACTTCTCCCACACAAAATTTGAAATTTTCTATCTTCCTACTCCTCCAATTTCTCCTGATTTTAAGTACAAATTATTTTCAATAGAGTGTTCGCCACCCACTTTACTTAGGATACAGTAATCAGCATTTCAATCCCATCCCGATGGCCTGGTCTATACCTCATTAATCGCAGTAAGAGTGAGCACCAATCAATGGAAGACTTTAAGAAAAGTAGGTCAGAAACATTTTTTGAGTCTACTAAGTGCGAGACACTGGACTGGTGCTGGGAATATAGCACCACATTCTTTCTGTTTTGATGCTCAGATTCAGTAACAGCTAAAACAACTGCTCAAATATACTGAGAGCCAGGGCCTGAGCTCTGGTCCTCTGAAGGCAGGTCTCTGACGTTGGGCACCACCTGTGCTCACCTGTCAGTAGGCCAAGCACTGTCTGCACCTGGTCCAGCAGCAGCTTCCGCAACTCCTCTTTCCGAGCCACACTGAGGTCCTCACGGGGACAAGCCAGCTCTTCTGAAGTTGTTTTCAACATGATCAGCCCAAGGGGGGTAGTCACAGGGGACTGAATCAACTGCCAGGAAAAGGTAAGTTCTGAGAAAACTGTTTAAGGTATGAGTAATAATAAACTGCAAAGTACGCCTGTGTGTTTAATCATACATAAATAGGTTGCATAAATCAACGGTTTAGAAAAATGACTTAAGAGCACACTTATGTCGGTTTTTTAACCATTCAAAATATATTCTCATCTTATTTTAAATAAAAAATGCTAATATCATAAACTTAAAAATGACAACAATGCTCCCTTACACCTACCATGACGATTTTTATACATGTCTAGATTTTAAACACAGCCTTGGTTACTTTGTCCAAATTTATTAGTTATTAACACATATGTACACCAACTTGTGATACCTTTTTAACATTCAAGTGTTAAGTCAACTTTACATTTCTAAACTTTGTATGCTTCATGCAAGTTTAAGATTAAATACATGGCAGGCAGAAACATTGCATATACACCATTACACTAAGAATACAGCTATAACTTCACAAAAAACTATGCAGCAAGTCACTTTTTCTAGCACCTACAATATCCACTGTACCATAATAAAGTTTCCTTAAACATGAAATAGAAAAAAGGTAACACCTTCAATAGCATAGCACTACTTATCTCTTTCTAATCAATTTCACAAAATTCAAAGCATTACTATTGCATTTTTTTAGTTTCCAGAATTGGTAAAAGAAAATGAGTTGCCACTAAAATTCTTTGTTTGGCTATATGCTACAATCTATAAAAGAGCAAACAACTTAAGGAATACTTGACCATTTTCTTAAATCATAATTAACTTTAAATGTAGTTCATGCTCTGATACAAATAAATACTTTACTCAATCAACAAAATATAAGCCTTAGTGAAGAGAAGGACAAGATGAACTGCACACAGATAGAATGTATATTCCCCACTTCAATAGGGCAGACTTCCAGTCAAGATGGCAGCGTCAGTAAACACCATATTCGCATCCTCCGACAACCATATCAAAATTACAACTAAACTACAGAACAACCTTCATTCAGAACCACCTGAAATCTAGCTGAATGGAAGTCCTACAATTAAGGATTCAAAGAAGAAGCCACATCGAGACTGGTAGGAGGAGGGGTGGAGACATAGAACGGGCTGGTCACACACGTGGTGGATAAAAATCAGAAGGGATATCTCAGCTGTGGAGCGAGGAGTCCCAACCCCACAGCAGGCCTAGGCTTCTAGTGCTGGGAAGAGAAGTCCCCCTAACTTCTAGCTATACAAACCAGGGGAAATTAAGACTGAGTGAGACAGAGGCTGCTGGAGTCCCAGGCAGTTCCTCTTAAAGGGCCTGCACGTGGACTTACTCAAACTCACTCTTTCTGCACTCCAGCACTGGGGCAGCAGCTGGAAAGGCACCAGGGACATAAGGGGAGGAACTGAAGTATCTGGCATCAGGCAAGAGCTAGGGGGACAGCTTTCCCCCAGACACAAGAGCTGGCAGAGGTCATTGTTCCTCTGATGCTCAATGAACTTAGGGGAAGAGTACAGGAACTTAGAGAGAACTTCAACAGCATAAACAAGGACATGGAAACCATAAAAAAGGACCAGTGAGAAATGAAGGATACACTAACTGAAATTAAGAATAAGTTACAGGGAATTGACAATAGAGTAGATGAAACCAAGAATCAAATCAGCAATTTGGAATACAAGGAAGCAAAAACACCTAATCAGAACAGCAAAAAGAATCCAAAAAACTAGCCGGGCACAGTGGCGCACGCCTGTAGTCCCAGCTACTCGGGAGGCTGAGGCTGGAGGATCGCTTGAGCCCACGAGTTCTGGGCTGTAGTGCGCTATGCCGATCGGGTGTCCGCACTAAGTTTGGCATCAATATGGTGACCTCCCGGGAGCGGGGCCACCAGGTTGCCTAAGGAGGGGTGAAACGACCCAGGTCGGAGACGGAGCAGGTCAAAGCTCCCGTGCTGATCAGTAGTGGGATCATGCCTGTGAATAGCCACTGCACTCCAGCCTGGGCAACATAGTGAGACCCCGTCTCTTAGAAAAAAAAAAAAAAATCCAAAAAACTAGTATAGAAGATAGTATAAGGAGTCTCTGGGACAATTTCAAGCATACCAACATTCACATCATGGGAGTGCCAGAAGAAGAAGAGAGAGAGCAAGAAATTGAAAACCTACTTTTAAAAATGACAGAAGGAAATAGACATAAAAGTCCAGGAAGTGCAGAACATCCCAAACAAGATGAACCCAAAGAGGCTCACACCAAAATACATCATAATTAAAATGCAAAAGGTTAAAGACAAAAAGAGTATCTTGTTCTGGCCAGTGGTTAGAGTGTTGGCCCACGCAAACCAAAGGGTCATGGTTGGATTCCCCATCAGGGGCACAAACCTGGGTTGCAAGTTCACTCCCTGGCCATGGTCGGGGCACATGCGGGGGGCAACCAATCAATGTGTCTCTCACATCAATGTTTCTCTCTCTTTGTCTCTCTCTCCCTTCCCTCTCCCTCTCCCTCTCCTTTTTCCTCTTTCCCCCTCCCTCCCTTTCACTATCTCTAAAAATCAGTGAGGAAAAGATATCCTCAGGTGAGGATTCAAGAAAATTTTTAAAGAAATTAAAAGCAGCAAGAGCAGAACAGTTAGTTACCTACAAGAGAGCTCCCATAATTCTGTCAGTTGATTTCTCAACAGAAATTTTGCAGGACAGAAGGGAATTGCAAGAAATATTCAAAGTGATGAAAAGCAAGGAGTTACAACCAAGATTACTCTACCCAGCAAAGCTATCATTTAGAATCAAAGGACAGACAGCTTCCCAAACAAGGAAAAGCTAATGGAGTTAATCACCACCAAACCAGTATTATATGAAATGTTAAAGCGTCTTCTTTAAGAAGAATAATAAGAAAAAAAAAGATCAAAAATATGATCAATAAAATAGAAATAAATACATGTCTATCCACAAATGAATGTAAAATAACAACAAAATAAACAAGGAAACAAAACAGAAACAGACTCAATACAGAGAACATTTTGATAGTTGCCAGATGGGAGGGGCCGAGGCGGGAGTTGGATGAAAAAGGTGAAGGGGATTAAGAAGTACAAATTGGTTGTTACAGAATAGTCATGGGGATGTAAAGTACAGTATAGGGAATATAAACAATAATATTCTAATAACTATGTATAAATCAAGATTTATCAGGATGATCGCTTAGTTATATAATGTCTAATCACTGGGTGTACACCTGAAATTAATATAATATTGTATGTCAACTGAAAAATAAAAATGATTTAAAGAAAGAAATATAGGGCACTTTCCTTTGCCTGAAAACAACTCTTCCCTTTGCAGACCAAGGAAAGGCACTCAAATAATGGAAACTTTGATAAATTCAACTGCTCTCAGGAACAGCATTATGTAAAACCAGTAGCAATTAATGACATATTAAAAATGCTCTCTAGTCCTGGCCAGTGTGGCTCAGGTGGTTGGGTGTCGTCCTGTGCACCACAAGGCTGTCGGTTCAATTCCTAATAGGAGCACATGCCCAGATTTCAGGCTTGATCCCCAACAGAGGGCATGTAGGAGGTAGCCGATAGATATTTCATTTTTACATAGATATTTCTCTCCCCCTTCCTCTCTCTCTAAAAATCAATTTTAAAAACCTTTTTAAAAAAGTATACTGACAACAATTTTTTTTTAATGCTCTCTATTGGTGACAGATGGAAACTAGACTTTTGGTAGTGAGCATGCAGTAGAGTATACAGATATCAAGTTGTAATGTTGTCAACCTGAAATTTATGTGATTAAACCAATGTTACCTCATCTTTTTAATAAGCTCTCTATTAAATCAGTTCTCTTGAACGCTAAAACTTCAAGTACATCCTCCAAGTTTTCTCTTCATTTTCCACAAGTTTGGACTATTTCTAACACCAACTTAAATTCAGATAATGCAGTGGTGAGTTGGGGGACAGAAAATCCTCATGTAACAATTTTTCCTCCAATAAAGTAGAACTGACCCTTCATAAGCACCTCTTTCCATTTGGGTTATCCTTCTGTATTTTATAAGATTTCCATTATTTCCCCCTTTCACTTCTTTCTTTTTTTCTCTTTAGTGTCTCTATTTTCCCTCAAAACTTCAACCTTACTCTTTCAGCTGGGAATGACTTGTGCAACCAAAATTCCATTTGGCAATACACTTTTCTATAGATATGAAATGCTTCTGTGCTCCCTAGAAATAAATCCCTACAATATGGAAAATGTTATCTTAAAGCCCTCCTTTTTTCATCATTGAAAGAAGGGAAGACAGGCAAGAAACAGGATGAAAATGAAAGTTATTCGTTACTTGAAAGAACAATCAGGGGAGAAAAGGCAATTCTTTTCCTATGCTGCTTGCTCCTAAATTATCTGGCCCAGCACAGTGGCTACAGATCCAGCTCAGCAGATTTCAGGAACCTGAAGAATAGACTAGAAAGGTGTAGTACAGGGGTCCTCAAACTACGGCCCAGGGGCCACATGCAAATACAAATATTGTATTTGTTCCCGTTTTGTTTTTTTACTTCAAAATAAGATATGTGCAGTGTGCATAGGAATTTGTTCATAGTTTTTTTTAAACTATAGTCCGGCCCTCCAACAGTCTGAGGGACAGTGAACTGGCCCCCTGTTTAAAAAGTTTGAGGACCCCTGGTGTAGTATGTATGCTAGTGCATGGCAGGGATAGGGGAGAGGTTCAGGGAGGTTGTCAGTAAGTTTTGACTGTAACTACTTCTTTCTCAGTAGCCTAGAAAGGGTACAACCAATGCACAGAACTGCAAGTATCCTCTGGGGCCCTGAATCAACTCCTCCCTAATCACTGGGTGTACACCTGAAATTAATATAATATTGTATGTCAACTGAAAAATAAAAATGATGGTGGCATAAATTGCATAGATGTTTCAGCCAACTGTCAGAGTTTAAAAAAAAAATTTTTTTTAATTTAAAAACTATGCAACCCAGACTGCAAGCAGACCATGATGGAACTGAGTCCAAAAAACCTTTCAGATGGCTTAATCAAAGAATCATGTAATGATGAAGTTGATTCCAGAACCAATTTGGTCTTGTTTACCAATACCTGAAGAAAAGGTGCACTTTATTATCATTATCAGAAATGTCAGCAATTGAGCACCAATCATTCTTGACATGGTTTTCATGCCACTGACTGGTTCTCATGGATAAATAAGCAACAGAGAATAAAACTTGAAAAGATTTTAAAGCTCACTTAGTCCAAAATACTAAAATGATGAAAAAAATAGAACCAGAGGCATGAAAACATGGAACAGACTGTCGAATCTCAGAGGGAAGGGGGGAGGAGGGGGCAGGAAGAGATTAACCAAAAACTTATATGCATATATGCATTACCTATGGACACAGACAAAAGGGAGTTGAAGGCCTGGGGCAGGGAGGGAATCAGGTTGAAGGGGGCAAAGGGGAACATCTGTAATACTCTCAACAATAAAGTTTTTCAAAATAAAATAAAAAATAAAGAAGTAAAATGTTTCCAGCAGCATCACATGATTCAGATGAACATCATAAAGAATTTAAAAAGTCCTAGCTAGTTTGGCTCAGTGAATAGAGCATCGGCCTGCGGACTGAAGGGTCCCGGGTTCAATTCCAGTTAAGAGTACATGCCCAGCCCTAACCAGTTTGGCTCAGTGAATAGAGCGTCGGCCTGCGGACTGAAAGGTCCCAGGTTCGATTCCGGTCAAGGGCATGTACCTTGGTTGTGGGCACATGCCCAGTAGGAGGTGTGCAGGAGGCAGCTGATCGATGTTTCTCTCTCATCGATGTTTCTAACTCTCTATCTCTCTCCCTTCCTCTCTGTAAAAAATCAATAAAATATATTAAAAAAAAAACCAAAACACCCAACTCCAGTACCAACTGGCTGTGCAACCTTAAATTATTCTGAGTTAATCGTGTAAATCGGGTACTACTTCGTTTCCAGCTGTATCACATGATTCAGATGAACATCATCTCCCTCTTGGCTTAGGTCCCCTCTAGTTATTCCCTGATGACTTCCAATCCTGACATGTATGTAGTAAGACCTCTTTCCTGAACCCCAGATCCACATTTCCTAATGTCTCACAAGATATATACTGAAGGAACTAATTTTAAGTGTCTTTTCTGCCAAACTAAATTTACCATCTACCAAAATTCATTCCTTTGTTCTTCATCCCTGGCCTGGAAAATTTGCTACTTAAGCCTGAAATCTGGAAAACATCCTACTAGATTCCTCCCTTCCTTGACCCTCACCACCCACTGACCAAAGCTTTTTTACTCTGTCTCCTAAGTGCCTCGCCTCTATCTACCAGGCAGGCCTCTCTGCTTGGCTCAGATTCTCCTTGTCTCACTCAGACTTGGCAAACAGCAGCCTTACTGGCCACCTTCACTGCAGCCCCTCTGCAATCCACACTCCACACGATTGCTGAAGTTATCACTCCAACATAAAAATGTGCCATTTTCTCCCTTCTCCAAACTCGTCATTGAGCCAGGCCCGTCCTGGGCTGGCCCCTGCCCATCAATCTATCCTCTTACGCTGAACACTACCTCTCATCTCACCACCAGCAACAAGGTACTTCAGCACCTTGAGTCTAAATGCTATGCCGCCACTGCACTCTACACATACTTCCACTACAGTAATTGCCATATTGTTGGATAATTACTGTTAGCACAGCTATCTCCCTATCAAATTATGGCTCTGAAGGCCTCATCCTTGCACTCTAATACCTGGCACAGTACCTAACAGGCTTTTAAATATTTGCTGAACAAAATTTCACAAGAGGTTAACAAAGCAATTGGGTTTCCCACACTCTTTCTCCACTGCACCTCTCAAGAATACAAAATTAAGTGAATTTATCACTACTGTAGCTCCAAAATGCTAATCTTAAAACTCCTCTTCAAGAAAGGAAATAATCATTTCTACAAACAAAGTATATACAAGATAAAGTTTCCTCAGATATGTCCTTACCTGTAAAATGTTAGTAAAAAAGTCATGATAGAACATGGGCCAATCCTGACGGCCAATATCAACAATAACTTTGCAGAGCTTGTTCCGGACAAAGTAAGGTAAGGTTTTGTGGTGAGCCAAAAGGAGTTTGGGTAGGCAGCTACGGATTTCCATCTTATCCTGAGATGGGACCCCAAGCCACATTTTATTGATCAGATTCTGAAAAACAAATATACATCCTGAAGTTAGCCATCTATACATAAAAATAACTGATTTTCATCCAATGGTTAGCTGTATCACCTCAAACAAGCAATCCTGATTGTAAACAAAGGTTTGGAGCAATGCAATGTTGCAATAAGAGTGATAAAAATATTCAAATCCTATAAAACCACAATTCCATTCCTGGAAAGATCTGCTAAATAATTTAATGGAAATAAAAAAGCTGTACGTGTAAAACTATCTATTACATGGCTGTCTCTAACGGCCACCACAAAATAATGACAGAAACAACTTATGTTCAAAAACAGAAGAATGGCTTGGTGAACAATGGTATAACCACTTACAGAAATATTATATAAAGACAAGGGAGGGAGCATAATATAAAGTGGCATGAGCAATACGATTATTATAATTGGTTTTTTTAAGTGTATATAGGAAGACAAAAATGGGAAGCGAGTTGATTAAAATGAAAATTTTTGTGCTTAGGATGAGAATATTCTGGGTATCATCCCTCCTCCCAAACTTTAATTATCTTTTTCTAAATGATAACGTGGTATCCTAGCTGGTTTAGCTCAGTGGATAGAGCGTCTGCCTGTAGACTGAAGGATCTTGGGTTCAATTCGCATGCCCAGATTACGGGCATGATCCCCAGTAGGGGGGCATGCAGGAGGCAGCCAATCAGTGATTCTCTCTCATCATTGATGTTTGTATCTCTCTCTCCCTCTCCCTTCCTTTCTGAAAACAATAAAAAAAAATTTTTTTTAATGATAACATGGAAGGAAAATTATATACTACCACAAAGGACCTACCTACTCGACCCCATCTTACCTTTCTGGTGTCAAAGACAGAACCATGCCCCCAGCACACCAGACACCTTGATAATGGCAGCAAGTGGAGAAGCCCCTGAGTGAAGTTACCACTGTTTCCCAGCCATCTGTACGTCAAAGCTAAAGTCTCGTGCCAATGACATGGCAATGTGACTACAAATGCTTTTCAAAACAGTATAGAATTATCTGACAACTTACCTCAAAAACCGTCAAACTGTACATCATTACATAGTCATTCCTAGTGCTGGAGAGAAAGTACAGGCAGAATCTCCAGGCTCCTACTTGCTGGGCAAAGTTATTAAGAAGCTCCTCTGGAAAAGTTAAATAGCAACAAAAGAAGGCTATGAAAATATATAAAATTAATACAAGGCTGGGCTGTCTTATTTTTTTAAAATGCGCCGCCCTCTACATATGCTAATGTTGTCAAAACCAACTACAAAATCCAGCTTATTTTTCAACACAGAAAGGACAGCCCATATTTTTCCAACTCTGAGATGACCATGAGCACTGACAGTGTATTCAGGCATTTTAAAGTCAGTAAGCTTGCAATAGGCACTTTTTTCAGCAGAGAAACTTTAATTGTTCAAGTTCTTACTTAACCTAATGTGTGGATAGACAGTTATAAGAGTATCATTTCACCTTATAAATGATGGCTAAGTGCTAACATGTTTCCTCTGGGGCAGGAGATATATCTATGGTGTCTCTGAGTAATTATAAGGCAGTATTTACTAACATACATTTCATTTTCAAAATGGAGCTATCAGCTATTTTGGAGATACCTTGTATATATCTCCCCACCACTCACTCACACTGTTCACACACACACACAAAAATGCTGGCTAGAGAAATAGGAAAAAAATATAAACAAAGAATAGACAAAAATGCAAGTGAATGCAAGATGGCTAATTCTCTTCATTTGGTTTAGTTTTATTTTTAACTACCAGCCAAAAAAGTAAAAAAGAGTAGCAATCATGGGAGATGCCAAGAACAGCCCTGTCCACATCAAATCAGTTAGAAATGGTTTCCTCCTCCTCGGGCTGCGGTAGCATCATCCAGGACCACAGACAGCAAGCATTACAAGTCTATCACCATGTTTCTGCACATGCTGCCCTCAGTCACCTTAACCTGCTGTACTGGTCATGAAATGTAACAGGAAAAGGCAACAACCCTGAGAGATTCTAGGAAGCCCTTGGAAAAGAAGGAAGCACAGCAGCCAGTTCTAATCCTAAAGTCACTGCTCTGCTAGACCCTAGGACTTAGGTTACATGCACGAAGGCAGGCTCATTACAAATTCCATAAAAGGAAGCTGATGACCTGTTCTTATAATCAAATAAAAATTCCTATGAATCCCAGATGTCAAGTCAAACCGAAGAGAATGAGCTCTGGCTGGAAATGAGGAACTCAGGGTTCTGTTCTAGAACTTGCCACTAAATCACTGAGTCTGATCCCTAGAGAATTGCTGCTCCTCTATGATGCTTCAGGTTTGTCTCTCAAGGTTCCCTACTGACAGCTCTCTCTCTAGAGCACTAATAACACACCTTTGGTAGCGAGTGGGCGGCGCCTTTCTCCCACCTAGCTAGGTGCACCTTTAGTTCATTCTAAGATATCAAAAAGGAAACAAGTGGTTCCAGCCCACACTGGAATGAAGCTGAACTAAGACACACCCATTCTATGGAACCAAACCCCCGATTCCTCTCACTCTTCATTTAAATTAGACATTTATAGCATCTGGTTATTTAAATAAGATTAGAATACAAACATGTTCCGAAGGTTCTACTTTTCATTCATGAATGCTGAAGGTGAGCAGTATTTGCTTTGCAAACCAAAAATTAATAGAAAAACCAAAAGCAAGTCAAGTATGAGTGAAAAACAGGATTTCAGAGAAATTAGTACTGAACTATAGTAGACAGTATAAGGGAAAGATCCTTTACCTTCTTGGGTAAAAATCACCAGTGATGTTTTCACTATAAAGTACTTTAATAGCATAAAACTAACAGGGATCACTCTGGGGGCAGGAGGAGGGTCAGGCTAACTGTGTAATACGAGAGGATCTAGGGAAGCAAGCAAAGTGAATCCTTCAAGCCAAATGCCTTCTCAGCTACTGGGCTCAGCTTCTGTCAGTACTCCTTGTTTAGAAATGCTCTGGTTCTCTAGTCCTCAGAAAAGAAAGGGCAAGCCCAAAAGAGAACACCAAGTTTAAAATTAAGAGATAAAAGGTTAGCATCTACCAGGAGCTGACGTGATGCTCAAAGGATGCAAAGGGAAATGGGCTCTAGTCAAAGCCGTACTGGCGACCTCGAAATCCAAACTCCAATCAAGCTTTGGACAAAAGGCGGAACTCAACCATAATCAGCCATAACACTTAACTTGTCAACGTGTCAGAGAAGCCAAATGGGACAGAGAAATGGGCCTCCACAGAATTCCACATAAAGACCTCCAAGGAGGTAAAAGCAATGAATGTAAGGTCAGTACAAACATCCAAGGGAAAAACCCTTTAAGTTTGAAAAGAGAAAAAATTTTTCATTTTCAAGTTCAGGGTTTAACTGAGGCCTGGGAGAAAAAAGGATTATACTAGGACCATAGAGCAACATGTCCCTGAGACAGAGATCTGATATCTGTATACACTTCTAGTTTAAAGTACGCTTTAAAGAATATTGTTCATGTCAATGAATATAAAATCAAAGAGGTTCTAAAAGGCACTGAGGTTCCCTAAAGACCTGAGGTAAATACCTACACCTCTCTGTTGTTTGAAGTCTTCATTCATAAAAACTTGCAGAAAGGGTGGGATAACAGAGATAAGGAAATGGAGATAAGGAAAAAGAAGCAAGAAGCCCCCAGAGGTAAGACCAGTTTAAGGATCTCTGGGCACTAGATGAGGTTTAGATTAGACATCTACACACCAAAAACTTGTTCGTTTTAACATTTCTTTGAATTTTTTAAAATTAATACTTACAGGCTTCTTATAAAGTTCAACACTGCTAAAACCAAGGACAAAGCAGGAGGAGGGTTTTCCCACACTTTATCAAAAGAAAGAAAATCCATCACTGTGGATTACCGGGGGCTCCATGAACTACTAGTACATAGCCCTTGCAGCTAGATTGGCGGACCTCACCGGCCACCAACCAGCAGAACCAGAGCCAAAAGAACAAGAACTTAAGGAGTAACATTCAGGCTTGACAAGCCAAGGCTACCAACTCTCCCTCCCCACTGGGGCTTTTCCATTACAAATGACTACAACTCAACACTTCACTTACCTATCTCACGTTTTCTCTCATTGGTTGTACAGTCATGAAAAAACTCTGTCATCAGACTTTCCAATGCCCTGAGGGAGGTTTCTTCAGATGCCTAACAAAAGAATTTGAAAAAATAAAATCAATAAACAGTAACTTTAGTTCTACTGTTCCTCAGTTTCTTCCAGGTCACATTCAACAGCAATAGCAATTTACTTATTGAAAACATCTTGGTTCAACATTCTTCAAATACATGGTATAAGCCAGAAAAACAAGGGAACTTTCCAACTGGCTTGAAACCAAAGGTTTTAGTATACTCCATAAATTCATGCTACAATGCAATTGGTTTTCAATTATTTATGCTTAAAAAAAAAGAAGCAAATCATTCAAAATTTAATTCCGGAAACATATTGAAAGCAAATTAACAGCCCATGACTGAATAGGCAGTGTTAAGACATTCAGGGAAAAGGTTAGGGTTCCCTATAGACTACACCCCATGTCTGCATAACCTGGATTCAGAGAAATTGTAGTTAAACTGCTACATGGATTCTCAGGGTTTTGCAGGTGCTTCAATTCAAGAGTCACACATCCTGTCAACTCTCAATCTCACATGAGCAGCCAACAGAGATTAAGGTGCAGTAAGAGCCAAGCTGAGCAGGAACTCAAAATTAGAGAGCACCTCCAATCACAGACCCACAGAGAGAGCCGGACTCTCAGCAAAACGGCTTGGGTGGAGAATGAGAGGAGAGGGCTCAAGACTCCAAAGTTCGCCCACCCCCTCTTTCAAACCCACTTCCTCTTCTCTCGCATCAGTTGCAGCAACAGAATTTGAGTCAACACTCCTCCACACAGCCCATCTGCAAAAAGTGAGCATTCCCACACCATTTCTGAATCCTCACTGGCATTAATCTTCCCAGAGATAATCAAGAGCCAACAGCAGTTCTGGTTGCTTAATTATCTCTTAATTCCCATCTTCCCACCCACCTTCCCCCTACTCCATTTCCCACATCCTCTCCATTGCCCAGAGAGTAAAAGCTGACTTACAAAAACTATGCTTTAAAAGAAGTCCATATTCAAATGTGTTATGTATCAAACTGTAATATTACTAGAGGCCTCCACTTGGTAACTGACTTTTCAGGAGACTGAAGAACTTGGGCCATCTCCCTGGATAAACCAGCACATCTTACAATGAGTACTAATTACCGAAGCTAAATCAGGCTTGCACCAGCCCATCTACATCAACTGGCACATGTGAGCACACAACACAGTACACGAGGGCACGTTCAAGCAGTGTCAGGCATGCTGTCCCTCTCCTGCTGCGGTCATGATCTGATGGCTGTGCAATGACAACTGAACTTTGACATGCTGAGTGATGACAGGAATTTTCTCATCTGAATTTTATAAAATATCCTTAGATTGCAAGTTAAACTGAAAAGCTACACAATTTTCTCAAACGTAGAAATAACTAAAACGCAAGACTAAGGCTGCAATCTTTTTAACCCATTTCATGTTTTGGGTGTTTTTTTTTTCTTTATTGATTAAGGTACTACATATGTGTCCTTATACGCCCCCTTGCCCCCCAACCCCCTGGGGTTTTTTTAAAATATATTTTTAATTTTAGAGAAGAGAGGAAGGGAGAGGGATAGAGAGATAGAAACATTGATGAGAAACATCAATCAGCTTCCTCCTGCACGCCCCCTACTGGGGTTCGAGCCTGCAACCAAGGTACATGCCCTTGACAAGAATTGAACCAGGAACCCTTCAGTCCGCAGGCCGAGGCTCTATCCACTGAGCCAAATCAGTTAGGTCCCATTTCAGGTTTTTGTGGTGATCAAACCAGCCTCATTGATGGCTATGTAATGACAACTGACTTTCAAAGTAAATGTTATAAATTCAAATTTCCAAAATGAGTTTATATATCAAAAAAAATGTTCCGTCTGTTTCATAAATTGATTTGGTGCACCATTTCACTTGAAAAAAGGAATTAGCTGTTTTTTAAAAAGTTCATGGGAATATTTAAAAGAATCAAAGGAGGAGGAGACCAAGATGGCGGCATAGGTAAACGCCGGAGACTGCTGCCGCAAACAACCATTTCAAAAATACAACTAAAAGACGGAACGGACATCACCCAGAACCACAGGAAGGCTGGCTGAGGAGAGACTCTTCAACTAGAAGGAAAAATAACAGCACACCGAGGCTCAGAGGAGGCGCAGTGTGGAAAATACTCAGGTGCGGAGGTGCGCGCGCAAAGCGGGCTGGTGGCTGAGAGCGCGGTTGTCGTTTTCGGTCAGGGGGGAGTCTCAGACTCTGAGCTCCAGATACGGGCGAATCGCTGGGGACTCGGACTCAAACGGGAGAAGCGGGAGTGTCTGGCATCAGTTGGAAGGCAGCTTTCTCTCCGAGGTTTGCAGCGGTTCCTGGGGTTCTGAGAAGCAGAGCCTCTGGGAACGGGACTGAGGGCACCATAACCGCTCCCTCCGCCCGCCCTGTTGAGCCCGCCCCGCCCAAGCCCTGCGCAGAGCCATTTGCCGGATCGCCTCAGGCAAAGGCTAGATTAGCACCTCCCCAGAGGACAGAAGTTTTCCGCGGCAGACACAGCTGATTCACACAGCCAGTCGGCCTGGTGGTCAAATCCCTCTAGTATTAACTACAACAATCAAGGCTCAACTAGAACAAGACTGCGCACAAAGACCACTAGGGGGTGCACCAAGAAAGCATAAAAAATGCGGAGACAAAAAAACATGACAGAAATGGAGGATATAGAGCTAAAAAACGCAATTTTGAGGGCTTGCAATAAACTTTTGGAGAGCCTCACGAAAACTAATGAGACCCTCGATGCTATGATAAAGAAACAACTAGAAATTAAGCATACACGGTCGGAAATAAAGAATATTACACCCAATAGCAGACCAGAGGAGCGCAAGAATCAAGTCAAAGATTTGAAATGCGAAGAAGCAAAAAACACCCAACCGGAAAAGCAAAATGAAAAAAGAATCCGAAAATACGAAGATAGTGTAAGGAGCCTCTGGGACAGCTTCAAGCGTACCAACATCAGAATCATTGGGGTGCCAGAAGATGAGAGACAGCAAGATATTGAAAACCTATTTGAAGAAATAATGGCAGAAAACTTCCCCCACCTGGTGAAAGAAATGGACTTACAGGTCCAAGAAGCGCAGAGAACCCCAAACAAAAGGAATCCAAAGAGGACCACACCAAGACATATCATAATTAAAATGCCAAGAGCAAAAGACAAAGAGAGAATCTTAAAAGCAGCAAGAGAAAGAGACTCAATTACCTACAAGGGAATACCCATACGACTGTCAGCTGATTTCTCAACAGAAACTTTGCAGGCCAGAAGGGAATGGCAAGAAATATTCAAAGTGATGAATAGCAAGAACCTACAACCAAGATTACTTTATCCAGCAAAGCTATCATTCAGAATTGAAGGTCAGATAAAGAGCTTCACAGATAAGGAAAAGCTAAAGGAGTTCATCACCACTAAACCAGTATTATACGAAATGCTGAAAGGTATCCTTTAAGAGGAAGAAGAAGAAAAAGGTAAAGATACAAATTGTGAACAACAAACATGCATCTATCAACAAGTGAATCTAAGAATCAAGTGAATAAATCTGATTTTGTACAGAATGAACTGGTGATTATAATGAATCAGGGACATAGAAAGGGAATGGACTGACTATTCTTGGGGGGGAAAGGGGAATGGGAGATGCGGGAAGAAACTGGACAAAAATCGTGCACCTATGGATGAGGACAGTGGGTGGGGAGTGAGGGCGGAGGGTGGGGCGGGAACTGGGAGGAGGGGAGTTATGGGGGGGAAAAAAAGAGGAACAAATGTAACCTGAACAATAAAGATTTAATTAAAAAAAAAAAAAGAATCAAAGGAAAATCTCACATGTCAAAGAAACTTACTGACAAAACATAAAAATAAATATAACTCAAGAGATATTTGTTGAACTAAAGTCAGTTATTCAGTTAAAATAAATCAATAGTTCTTCTGGAGCCAAAATGGATTCCTGAAAACTAAGGACATATCTTCCAATGACACCTGCTCCACAACTTTTTCTCATAGTAATCATTTTAGAGTAGATCCTGGGGAAAAACCTGAGCTCATCACACTCAGGTAACCACAACCTCCAAGGTTTATTTCATACTGGTTCGTAGGGCACAAGTTTGTGCACTTGACAACTACTGGTCCTGCATTAAAAGGCTGTTGGGGCAAGTTCCTCACAATCTTCCCAAAGAATCCAACTCTATCTCTACTCCCCTCCAGCCTACCCTCCCTGCTCCAACCCAAAAAAGCTAGCATTCCAGCAGAAAGCAGAAAGACAAAAGTATCCACAAGGGTCACAGGATGGATGCTCCCACCAAATGATGGTTCATGGAAAAGGAAACTGTAACCAAATCTGGTGTTTCTCAACTAAAACAAATAATGTGCTATTTGCATTTCAAACATGGTCTATAACTACAATACTAATAACCTACCTGAATAGTCTTATGAGGATCAAATGAAATGATCTATGAAAGCTCTAGCAGCGGTTCTCAACCTGTGGGTCACGAACAATGAAAATACATCCTGCGTATCAGATATTTACATTACGATTCATAACAGTAGCAAAATTACAGTTATGAAAGTTATGAAGTAGCAACAAAAATAATTTTATGGTTGGGGGTCACCACAACATGAGGAACTGTATTAAAGGGTCGCAGCATTAGGAAGGTTGAGAACCTAAGGAATGATCTAATTCCTAGCTATGGCTGCTATCATTTTTATTTGGTTTTAGATAACAAATGAACATAGACCAAAACAAAACAACAGAAGTGGTCAGAACTACTTTGAAACTGGAGATTCATGCCCTCGGGCTGCAGGGCTTTTCCAACTGGATTTCAAAATGAAACTTTGTAAGGAAAGGAGGCTGAGACTTTGCCAAGGTCAACAATCAAAACAGAGATGTAAAAACAAAAAACATGTTCAAGACATACAACTGGTTGAAGGATAGTAGAAAATTCTCCCCATTTGGCAAGAAGGCTGTTCAAGCAGGTGGTGAAGCCAGAATCCACACTGCACTTGGTTAAGGAATTAATAGCAATTAAAGATGTGGTCATATTCCCCACAGACTACACTTTCAAGTAATAAAGGGATAAAGAACACAAAACAAAGAACAAGTGCCATGCTATGGTAAGAAGAAGAGGCTTCAATTCCCAAGGCTATTCAAACACTGCCCTGACAAGTTCATGAAGAACACTGAGGACTCCGATACACCCGACTGCTTCCCAGAACTTGAAGAACTAAGGTCAGATAAGATTAGCCTCAAAACAAGTCAGACATTCATGCAAAAAAATTCCACTTGGATTATAGACAGAAAATGTGAGAGGTGAAACAACAAAGCTTCTGAAAGAGAACATAGAACATCTTCATGACCCTGGGGTAGGAAAACTCTATAACCAAATCTGAACAGGACATATAAAAGCACTAAACATAAAGGAAAAGACTGATAAATCTAAATGTTCATCGCTCAGTGACTGAGCGTCAAACTATGAACCAGGATGTCATGGTTCCATTCCTGGTTAGGGCACATGCCCAGATTGCGAGCTCGACCCCCAGTAGGGAGCGTGCAGGAGGCAGCCAATCAATGATTCTCTCACCACTGATGTGTTTTTTTTCTACCTCTCTCTCCCTCTCCCTTCCTCTCTGAAATCAACAAAAATATATTTTTTTAAAAATGTTCATCAGATGGCACAACAAATAGTGCCACAAAATGGGAGAAGATATTTTCAATATAGACAACAGAGAATTCTCATCTGTGTACTGCACATCCTGGAATAACATTCTTTGGTTCAACATGGTTTTGATATAACATTGCCAAGATGGATTAGTAACTTAACTCTAGTTTATATCAACTAGCCTGTGGTAAAATAGGTTTCTTTATACAGTGTTTCACTCAAAGTCACAGAATCTATGGAAGAGATCAAGTGAAGACTTCAAATCAATAAGGAAAAGACAAATAACTCAATATTTTTGACAGGCAAATAGTTATAAAAGGGTATTCAAAAGGCCTATACATAACATAAGTGCTAAACTCACTAGTCATCAGGGAAATTCAAATTGAAAACAACAAGACAGTGCTACTCATCCACAAAAGGCTAAAATTCAAGACAGTCACAAGTGTTAGTGAGGATGGTGAGCAACTATAATGTGCATATACTGCTCCTGGCAGGAGAAAACACTCGTTTATCCACGTTGGAAAACCATTTTGCAGCTGAGCACATATATGCTTTTTAACTGCAATTCTATTCCTTGATAACACATCCAACAGAAATTTGTATACCACCACCACCACCACCACCACCACCACCTCCCGCCAAAAAAGGGGAGAAAGTGCACAAATGTTCACAGCAGGCACCGTTACTCAGGATATCCAAAAAAGTCAAGAGCCCTAGTTGATTTGGCTCAGTGGATAAAGTGGGGACCCTCGGATTAAAGGGTCCTGGGTTCGATTCTGGTCAAGGGCACATACTTCCCCTGCAGGCTCGATCCCTAGCCCAGGGACATGTGCGGGAGGCAACCAATCGATGTGTCTCTCACATCGATGTTTCTCTGTCTCTTCCACTCTCTAAGAAAAAATAAAAAAATTAAAAATTTTTAAAAAGTCAAATGAATCTAAATGTCCATCACAAGTGGAATCCTATCTAATAAGAGTAATATGCAAATTGACCATCACTCCCACACACAAGATGGCCATAAGATGGCCTGCAGGGGAGGGCAGTTGTGGGCGATAAGGCCAGCAGGGGAGGGCAGTTGGGAGGGACCAGGCCTGAAAGGGAGGGCATTGGGGGTGACCAGGCCTGCAGGGGAGGACAGTTAGGGGTGACCAGGCCAGCAGGGGAGGGTAGTTAGGGGCAATCAAGCCAGCAGGGAAGCAGTTAGGCGTCGATCAAGCTGGCAGGGGAGTGGTTAGGGGCAATCAGGCAGGCAGGCAGGCGAGCGGTTGGGAGCCAGCAATCCTGGATTGTGAGAGGAGTCCCAGACTGGAGAGGATGCAGGCTGGGCTGAGGGACACTCCCCCCTGCCCCCCCCCCCATGCACAAATTTTTTGCACCGGCCTCTAGTGGATATATAAATTATGGCTTATTCACCAGAATACTGTAAGACAACAAGAATGAATGCATACTGCTATATTCGGTAACATGGATGAATCTCACAAACACACTGTTGAATGAAAAGACAAAACATCCTTCATTATTCATTTGTTAATTTTCAAAAATAAGCAAAACAAATCTATGGTGGTATAATCAGAATAGTGGTTACCTTTGGGAAGGAGGGATTCTGGGATGCTAGTGATATTGTATTTTCTTCATCTGAGTGCTAGTTACACAAGGATATTTGCTTTACAGTATGATTTGTGCACTTTTCTGTAAGTACACATACACAATTTTTTAAAACTTAATGTTATACCTATTTTTAACATTCTGGCTGGTATTTTCAGACTCTGAACTTAGAAACTGTGTTTTTCCTCTATTAGCACAACTATTAAAAGTAATTTGGGCCCTAGCCGGTTTGGCTTAGTGGATGGAGAGTCAGCCTGCGGACTGAAGGGTCCCAGGTTCGATTCTGGTCAGGGGCATGTACCTTGGTTGCAGGCACATCCCCAGTAGGAGGTGTGCAGGAGGCAGCTGATCGATGTTTCTCTCTCATCGATGTTTCTAACTCTCTATCCCTCTCCCTCCCTCTCTGTAAAAAATCAATAAAATATATATTTTTTTTAAAAAGTAATTTGGGGGCCTGCAGGTAAAGTCTGAGCATGGGACTCCTGGATTCCTAGGAACCACCACCTATTTGTCTGCAGAGATGTCAGGGTGACAGCACAAAGTATTACAATCCCATAAGCCTATGCTTTCCCAAAAGTTAACTTGGCTTCACTCAATAATTTGGCCAGGATGATGAGTTAAACTTGGCTCAGAATATACTCTTGGAGAGCCATGCATATACCTAAAATAAACCAAACTTTTCTGTTCCGGAGGTTTCAACTGTGCCTGCCTTAATTTTATCTGCTCCTTTTACTGCACTGCTCATGGCTCAGCAATTCAGAGACCTCTATTACCGACTCATTTATTATGGAACTAACTACTAAGTCAACCAAGACCCATAACCACCTAATAAATTATAAGAAAAACTTAAAAGAAGAGGAGGGCCACATAATGTGAAACCTTCTTTGACTCCTCCCAAATCCTCTATGCCGACAATGAACACCATCAGGTCTGATGCTTGCTTGACACTATTTCTTAGACTTTTATCTTTCCCTCACTACTACCAGGCCCTAACCACCTCCTGCCTAGATTACTATAATTTCTTTTACCTGGTCACCTTGAGATGTCAGCTTTCCCAATTCCAATCCAATCTGTACTTCACCACCAGATAAAATCTCATAAATATAGACTTTCTGCCACAATTACTCTATTTCTAGCTTTGAAGAGCCTTTAAATCTGGGTGACTGAGAAACTCAGCTATTCTATTCATTCAACAAATAAGTTCAATATGCACTAAGTAACTGATACTGCATTTAGCCCCTGAGATACAAAGATGAGTAAGACTGTCCTTGACTTCAAAGAACTGAGGTGGCCTTGGGGGAGAAGGGTAGGGTGTATGAATAAAAAGCAGAATATGATGGTGTACATACTACAGTGGTGACATACACATAAACTGCCTCAGGAGCCCAATGAGAACCAACTCTGAGGGAAATGGGAAAGCTTCAACAGAAGTGATAGTATATTTTGGATTTTGAAAAATGCAGAGACGTTTACTAGGAGGAAAAAAAAAGGAAAGAATGCCTGATTCACCATTACTCACCACAGGATGCCATCACTCAGTCTGACCATTCACAGTCTCACAGCAAATCCCCATTCTGCATTGTTCCTGGGTGTGCAATGCATAGTTCAACCTTGATGCAATTTCTTACTAAGGATCCCTTCTCTGTTTTCAGCTCTTTGTTTCTGTCCTGTAACCAGTTCTGCCCGTGGCACTGTTCTCTGCCCGTTTCTGAATGGCACAATTAAACAGCACAGGCTCTGGTGTCCAGTTCCTTGGGTTCCAATCAGAATGTACCTCACCCTTGGCCTAGTTATTTAATCTATCACTCTTTTTCCTCTTGTGCACAAGAGGGATAATAAAGGAACCTAACACATGCGGTTGTTCTGAGAATTAAAGAAAATAATTGATATAAAGCACATAGTTAACATAATACAAGAAATAAAGTAGGAGCTGAAAGTCTTATCTGCAACTGTTAATACCTCATAGATATTAGAACATAAACTGTCTGGAAAGAACTGCCTTTACGTCTGTATTTATACCATCAGGTATGAGACTGGTGCTCAAATACTTTAGACCAAATTCACGAGTTAAAAAAACAAACAAACAAGTAGACCATTAGTATCATTCTTAGTTTCTCAGGAATGCTAGTAATTCACTAAATTCAAGATACATATGACTGTTTAAATGTCCCCCTTTAAGAATTCTGATTGTAATGACCTTTGCTCAGAAGCATTTAATGAACATGATTTGAAAAACAGGAGACTACTAATAATTTATCCTTAAAAAACAACAAGACTATAGTTGGAAAATGTGGTGTTTTGTCCCTTAAAATAAGGTACCTAGATGACAGTTTTCTGATTGAATCTGTAATGTTTTTGCCAAATTGGCTCTAAAACACCCTTTTACAAAATTGGTATTTGAGAAAATAAATGACTTTTTTTTAAAGGAACTTTAATTAAGCTTTGTGCCACCTTTTAAAGCATAACCTTTTACAAAATTGGTATTGGGGGGGAAATGACTTTTTTTTTTTAAAGAAACTTAATTAAGCTTTTTGACACCTTTCCATGAGCCATATTTTGTATATCCTACAAGGAGGTGTATCATATGGGCCTCCTGTATTCAGTTTCATGGGCTCCTTGATACTAACCTAGCATCCCAGAGTCCCACTGTAATACTGTGGCACATCTAGAACAATTTTATGACTCTATTTGCTACTATATAAAGGTTTCTTAGAAAAGTGATTCTATACTAGATGCTGACCACGGTTAAAAAGTATGGAAAACATACCTCATGTGTTACAACAGATGCCATTAGCAAAGAAATTCAATTTCATATAAACTGTCTATAGAAGCTAACAGGATTACCATGGATATCTAAACAAAAGAACACTCTCATTCTTCCTTACTCTTCACCACTGCAAAGAAAACTGACGAGGAAAGAAACCTCTTTGGCCGTTAGGCCTGCATACGAAGTATGAGATGAAATACTAAGCTTAAAATACCACACAATGGGAATCAATGTGACATCTATCCATCCCCTTCTGAAGCAGGCTCAAAACACTAGGAAGCAGGAAAGTACAAGGTAGCCCCAGTCAGAAGAACAATAATCTTCTTCCCCTAGCTGATTTGGCTCAGTGGACAGAGTGTCAGCCTGCGGACCGTAGGGTCCCAGGTTCAATTCCGGTAAAGGGCACATACTTCGGTTGCAGGCTCCTCCCTGGCCTGGGCCCTCGTCGGGACTCATGCAAGAGGCAACCAACCGATGTGTTTCTCTCACATCAATATTTCTCTCTGTCTTTCCCTCTCTCTTCCACACTCTCTAAAAATCAATGGAAAAATATCCTCGGGTAAGTATAAAAAAAAAAGTCTTTTTTTCTGTCACTGCTCTTGTGTCTCAAACTGCAGATACTGTCCTTAAAAAACAAACAAAAAAAGAAATAACTAAACACATCATGATGAAGTAGACATCTCACTTTATTTCTCTAAAAGCAAACTGGTGAAACCAGTTAAATCTTCAAAGTCTAGCACTCAGAAGTGTGGTCACTGAACCCTGGGACATTGAATGACTAACTCAAAAGTGCACAGCTTGCCCTGGCCGGTGTTGTTCAGTTGGTTGGGCCAACCCAAAGGGTTGAGGGTTTGATTCTAATCAGGGCACATACCCAGGTTGTAGGTTCAATCCTCAGTCGGGGTGCATATGGGAAACAATCGATCAATGTTTTTCTCTCACATTGATGTTTCTCTCTCTCTCACTCTCCCCCCTCTCCCTCTAAAATCAATTTTTTTAAAAAGTGCACAGCTAGTAAGTGGCAAGCCAACAGACTTCAAGATTTCCCTCAGTCTGTTGTGACAGAGAGGTAGAGGCAAGGTCAAACAGAGAGGAGACTGAGTACAGATACACAGCTGACCCTTGAACAATGTGGTAATTAGGGGCACTGACCCCCAATACCATCAAAAATCTGCACATAACTTCTAACTCCCCAAAAACTTAACTACTAATAGCCTACTGTTAACCAGAAGTCTTACCAAGAACAAACTCGATTAACACATTTTTATGTTAAATGTATTATATATTGTATTCTTACAATAAAATAAGCTAGACAAAAGACAATATTAAGAAAATCATGAGAAAATACCTATATTTTATGCATTCATGACATACCTAACTTTTTCTTAATTTAAATAATGCTAAGCTACACAGTTTGTCTGTTTTTCAATTACTGCAAATCTTCAAAAAATATTCCAATATAGCTATGGAAAAAAAATCCACATAGAAGTGAACTTATGCATTTCAAAACTATGCTGTTCAAGGATCAACTGTACATTGAGGTAATTAACTCTAACAATTATGTACACAGTTCCTGGGGGGAAATTGTCTCCTACTAAAAGAAAGAAACAGAGAGCCATACTATGTCCCAGGAAAGCAAGGCCAGGGTAGGTACATTTACCACAACTTATGAACATGCATCTGCAACTAACTATTGGAGTTATGCATTTGCCTCAGAAGGGCTCATCACTGTCTTGCCTACAGCTTAAATCTGAACAGTGTTTGCCCTTTGGGAGTGAGCCCTAGCCAATTTGGCTCAGTTGGTAGAGCAATGGCCTATGGACCGAAAGGTCCTGGGTTCAATTCCAGTCATAGGCACATACCTCGGCTGCTGGCTAGATCCCCGGCCCTGGTCAGGGCACATGCGGGAGGCAACCAATCAATGTGTCTCTCTCACATCGAAGTTTCTCTCTCTCTCCCTCTCCTTTCTATTCTCTAAAAATCAATGGAAAAATATCCTCGGGTGAGGATTAACAAAAAAGGGGGAGTAACTATAGATATAACTTTGTACAATATCATCATGCAGATACTTAATAGTTGATTAAAACATACATTCTGGCCACATCTAACCATAATTCTAGTCATTAAAAGGCACTTTTATGCTTTAGTTTAAAACTACCATAAAGTTGACCAATGGTAAAATGTTCCCCCCAGTATTTCTTGAGTTTGCACAGTGTCCCGTCAGATTTTCTGTCTCTTCCATGAACAAAGGGGTCTGTTTATTCTGAAGACCATGAGTTAGAAGCAAGATGACTGCCAGGCGTCTGGGCAGAAAGCCCACTGGTCCCACTGTGGTAGGGATGAGGTGGAGGCAGCATATTCTGTCCATGGGGACCAATTAGAGAAAACATCTTATGCACAGAGAACACTATGTTTTTATGCTGGGAAAACCTGTCCATGTACCACTGGACAATACTTTAAAAACAAGAGACACCATTTAGCTTCCAATGGACAGGTGTACTGATTTCACAATTTAAAAAAAACAAATCAAAAGACTAAGGAGTCATAACAAGTAAATGCTATATCTGATTCTCGACTAGATCCTGTACTGAAGGAGGAAAAATGCTATAAAAAACATAACTGGGCCAACTGACAAAATCAGACTACAGATTGTAGATCAGATAAAAGCTCTGAATCGTTCAATTAGTTGAAGTTGATGACTAAACTGTGGTTATGCAATACAATATCCTATTAGGAAATACACTATCCTATCTAATAAAGAGGGATTATGCAAATTGACCGTCATGCCATAACAAGATGGCTGCACCCACAGCAGAGACGGAGATCCCATAACACAAGAAGGCTGCGCCCATTAACGAGCAATCAGTAGGGACCTGAGGCTGCGTGGCACTGGGATGGGGCAGGGGACCGGAGGCTGCGCCCCCCCCACCTGGTGGGGCTTGACAGGGGACCTCAGGCCATGCCCTCCACCCCGGCGCCAGGCTGGGGGACCTCAGGCTGCGCCCCACCCCCGCCTGGCAGGGCTTGATGGGAGACCTCAGGCCATGCCCCCCGCCTGGCAGAGCTTAACAGGGGACCTCAGGTCGTGGCCTCTGCCCAGTGGGGCTTGACATGGGACCTCAGGCTGTGCCCCCCCACCCAGCGGGGCTTGACGGGGGACCTCAGGGCGCACCCCCTGCCCCGGCACCAGGCCGTGGGATCTGAGCCCACACCCCCTGCCCAACAGGGCTTGACAGGGGACCTCAGGCTGTGCCCCCAACCCAGCGGGGCTTGACGGGGACCTCAGGCCATGCCCCCTGCCCCAGTGCTGAGCTAGGGGACCTCAGGCCGCGCCCCCCGCCCCAGAACCAGGCCGGGGCACCTGAGGTCATGCTCCCCGCCATGCGGAGCTTGACAGGGGACCTCAGGCTCTGCCCCCCCACCCGTGGGGCTTCACAGAGGACCTCAAGGCATGCCCCCTGCCCTGGCCCAGGCCAGGGGACCTCAGACCGTACCCCCCACCCCGGCAGGGTTTTATGGGGGTGGGGCCAGCCGGGTCTGGATCTAGCCCAATGGAGGTGGGGCTGGCCAGATCTGGGTCTCACACAATTTCAAGGTGCACGTGGGTGGGCAGGAACTTGACTCTGGTTCTTGTGGCGCGCCCCAGACTCTGACAGGAATAAGATTTTCATATACATTTTACTAATTTTCTTTCATCTCTGACACTTCTATTATAGAGAAAGGGCAAACAGCAATATTAAAATATTTCCTCTAATTAATTCACTTTTAATGTGCACGAATTTCGTGCACCGGGTCACTAGTATAGGAATATTAGCCTATGACATAGGCAATTTAATTTCAAGTAGATCAGAAAAAAACAGTGTATGTATGCATGTGTGTGCATATACAGTTGACTCTTAAACAATGGGGATTTGATTTATGCAGGTCCACCTATACACAGATTTTTTTTTTTTCAATAAATATACAGTCAACCCTCCATATTCCCAGGTTTTGCACCTTCAACTTCAACCAACCACAGATCAAAACAGTTGGCACTCCAGCCCTAACCAGTTTGGCTCAGTGGATAGAACGTCGGCCTGCGCACTGAAGGGTCCCAGGTTCAATTCCGGTCAAGGGCATGTACCTTGGTTGCGGGCACATCCCCAGTAGGGGGTGTGCAGGAGGCAGCTGACCAATGTTTCTCTCTCATCGATGTTTCTAACTCTCTATCCCTCTCCCTTTCTCTCTGTAAAAAATCAATAAAATACATTTTTTTTTAAAAACAGTTGGCGCCCTAACTGGTTTGGCTCAGTGGATAGAGCGTCAGCCTGCGGACTGAAAGGTCCCAGGTTCGATTCCGGTCAAGGGCATGTACCTCGGTTTCAGGCAAATCCCCAGTTGGGGGTGTGAAGAAGGCAGCTGATCGATGTTTCTCTCTCATCGATGTTTCTAACTCTCTATCCCTCTCCTTTCCTCTCTGTAAAAAATCAATAAAATATATTTTTTTAAAAAAACAGTTGGCAGTCCAAGGCTGCGGAGAGCTAACTGTATGCATTGTTCTACAGTATTTTACATACAGGACTTTAGGATCAGCAGATTTTGGTATCTAGGAAGGAGTCCTAGAATCAATAACCTACTTATACCAAGGGACTGAATTTTGGGGAGTCAAAAGTTAAATGCAGATTTTCAATTGCACGGGGGTTGGCATCCCTAACCCCCTGCGTTGTTTAAGGGTCAATTGTATATACATAGAGAAAGTGCAAATAAAGCAAATGGAAACTGTTAGCAATAGGTGAGTATGGGTAAAGGGTATAAAAGTGTTCTTTGTACTACTCATTCCTTGCAATCTTTCCATCAATTTGAAATTATTTCCAAATAAAAAGTGTTTTAAAATGTCATCTGTTGGATTGGTACCCTTCACCTTGCTCCTCACTATTCTAAACTAGCTGGACAAACAGAAAAGAGAACATGAGGAGAGGGTAGAACAGAAAGGAGATTACTTTATTTCTCAGACACCAGGTTTAGATTATTTCTCAGACACCAGGTTTAACATCACACATTGTTTTGGGAAAATGATATTAAATAGTCTGGACATTAAAAAACTTGCATCTGCTGGTTGGGCAACAACCATATCCCACTAGGAGCTAAACTACATATAACTTATATACTTATTTATATTCCAGTCAGAAGGCTTTCATTGTACAGCCAAAGGGGAAAAAAAAAAGCAAATGAGAAAATAGTTCTTCTGCAAGAAACTGTCTAAAATAAGTAATATAACTAAGAATAGTCTCTCTCTCTTCACAATCCAACCTGCTATTTTCCAGGTACATATCCCAGGAGGATAAAGCATTAATATCTGTATGCCTCGTCAATTAGACTCAAAAGATACTTATTGAGCACATTAAGGCATGCAACCAAGAATTCCTAAAACAGAATCACAAAATCTTTAGAGAGAAATAAATAAACCCCAGAGAACAGCAAGTCCAAACTCATTTACAGATGAGGAAAATGAAGCTCAGAGAGTATCTTGCCCAAAGTGGACCAGCTTCCCTGTGACAGCTCCTCTGCCTCTGAGAGCAGCACAGAGGAGTTTTGCTCCCAGAGCCATAAGGACAAAGACTGAGATGACATTACCTTGCACTGGATGAAATCAGGTAATCAATGAGTATAAAACTGATGGACCACTGTAAACGCATGCTGGAAATCTAAAATCACAACACTACAGCTCACATGTAAATCATTTCATTTCAGCTGCTGCTACCAACTACAACTGTTTAAGAGCAAGTCTCTTATAAAAGCCATATCCTTCATTCTAAATTATTCCTGGACAGAATTTGCATTTTAAATAACAGTTAAAATAATTTATTTGATTTTGGCATGAATCTCCAGACTAGCTCAGTGGATAGAGCATCAATCTTCGAACTGAAGAGTCTCAGGGTCAATTCCGGTCAAGGGCACATGCCTGGGTTGTGGGCTCAATCCCCAGTGGGGGACGTGCAAGAGGCAGCCGATCAAGGATTATCTCTCACCATTGATGTTTCTATCTCTTTCTCCCTCTCCCTTCCTCTCTGAAATCAATAAAAATATATTAAAAAAGAAAAAAAATCTCGGGAGTATATTATAGACTGCTGGGATTAAGGGGAGCATAATCACTTCATTTCTCCCTTCCAGGTTCTATCCAGCTGCCATATAGTCTCCAGAACCCATGTGCAGATCAAAGTCTAATGTCCTCACCCAGTTTGGCTTAGTGCAGGGGTGGGCAAACTTTTTGACTCGAGGGCCACAATGGGTTCTTAAACTGGACCGGAGGGCCGGAACAAAAGCATGGATGGAGTGTTTGTGTGAACTAATATAAATTCAAAGTAAACATCATTACATAAAAGGGTACGGTCTTTCTTTTTTTTAGTTTTATTCATTTCAAACGGGCCGTAGTTTGCCCACGGCTGGCTTAGTGGATAGAGTGTCGGCCTGTGGACTGAAGGGTCCCAGGTTCGATTCTGGTCAAGGGCATATACCTCAGTTGCAGGCTAGATCCAATTGATGTGTCTCTCTCACATCAATGTTTCTCTCTCTGCCTCTCCCCTACCCTTCCACTCTCTCTAAAAATGAATGGGAAAATATCCTTGGGTGAGGATTAACAAGAAAAAGTCTAATGTCCTCTTCATGACTGGCAAAGCTTTGCAATCAAGCCTCCTCCGTCCCACCCTGAAATGACCTTACCTGCTCCGGCCTAGCTACAACAGGAAGGCAGGACACAGAGGAAGACAAGCTTCTCCTGAGGGTAAGCAGGTGGCAGGGTACAAGCACAAAGCTAGACAGTGTTCTGACGCAGCAACCTCACACCTGGCAGATATGGGCCAATGGTGTCAGGCTCTCCCCAGTATACCCATCATAAACAAAACAAGAGACAAATCGTTCCTGTGGGACAAAAAAAAAATGAGAGGGGGGAGACAAAGCTCAGAAAAATGTGCTCCAATACTGCTCCCACCTGGGGAACATACAGATAATAACTCCCTGAATGTGCACTAAGGCAAGAACGAGGGCACACAGAAAGGGTACAAGGGTACATGATGAAAGAGAATCATTGGTTGGCTGCCTCCTGCACACCCCCTACTGGGTATCAAGCCCACAACCCGGCATGTGCCTGATTGGGGACTGAACCAGTGGCCTCTTGGTTCATGGGTCAACACTCAACCACTGAGCCATAACAGCTGGGCAGTACCTATTTCATCTGCACAAGCAATGAGAGGACTGACAGGCTTCATGAGAATCAGTGCTGCCACTGAGAAGCACTTGGTCACAGCAAGGCAGGCAGAGAAAATAACAGGTTAGAGCCAGTCCTGGTGAACAGCCTGTGACTCTGGGCGAATTCTGCAAGGTCATAGAGCAGTGGTTCTCAACTTTCTGGCCCTTTAAATACAGTTCCTCATGTTTTGACCCAACCATAAAATTATTTTCGTTGCTACTTCATAACTGTAATGTTGCTATAACATTCTAATGTTATGAATCGTAATGTAAATATCTGATATGCAGGATGGTCTTAGGCGACCCCTGTGAAAGGGTCGTTCGACCGCCAAAGGGGTCACGACCCACAGGTTGAGAATCGCTGTCATAGAGCATCCTTGGTATTATATGCAATCAGGTGTGAATACTTCGACTGATTATAAAGCACTATGTAAATGTTGGCTAATATAGTCAGACTTTCCACACTACAAGTTTCTCTTTCCCAAACTCCATGCTTGGATTTGCTTTTATAAAAGCAAAGTCCGTAAGTTGTCACTAATTTGTCCCTCTCAATACACCCAGCACCACCTTCATGATCAGTCACATTACTCAAAGACTCTCAAAGTATCATTACCAACTGCCAAAGGGAGCTTACATATCCCACACAACACAAACGATGATGTGAGAGCAGCTGCTAGGGCAGTGGTTCTCAACCTTGGCTGCACATTAGAATCACCTAGGAATCTTTTTAAAATCCTGATTTCTGGGCCTCATCCTGCAGAAATTGTTTCTTTGTTATGGGGTGGGGCCACAACATTAGTAACAAAGAAACAGAATTTCCAGAGGATGAGGCCCAGAAATCAGGATTTTAAAAAGATTCCTAGGTGATTCTAATGTGCAGCCAAGGTTGAGAACCACTGTGCTAGCCTAGAGGAACTTTGGTAGTGTTACATTATGCAAAAAGTGTGACTGTGCTATATAAGCAGAGATCTGTATTCAGTAGGAAGTGATCGTTCCTGGGGGGGGAGCAAGGAGGGGAGTCTACTAGGAAATGCCCCTCCCATCACCACAGAGGACTATTAGCCCCAAACGGAGAAGACACCACTCAATTTGCAGCCAGCCAGGGCCTCTCCTGTGTTCTGGGTCTGCACAGCACTTCTAGTCAATCCAATTTTAAGTTTTCCTTTTAATAGTATGCTTCGTAATCAAAAGTATG
Source organism: Myotis brandtii (assembly GCF_000412655.1). Lineage (NCBI taxonomy): Eukaryota > Metazoa > Chordata > Mammalia > Chiroptera > Vespertilionidae > Myotis > Myotis brandtii. Next base: position 516,472 of record NW_005362155.1, on the reverse strand, counting down.
ATTATGTTTAAAAAGTTATGACTTCTACAACACAGAAAACTATATTGTATTATTGAAATTATACATGATTCCCTCCACTATCTCACTGGAGATTCACTGGGTTAGAAAAGCAGAAAGGCAGCAGTTTGTTTGTTTATGGGGGAAGGTGCACAGGAGAAAAGAAATAGGTACGGCCCGGCCGGTGTGGCTCAATGGTTAAGCACCGACCAATGAACCAAGAGGTCCCTGGTTCAATCCCCAGTCAGGGCACATGCCCGGGTTGTGGGCTCCATCCCCAGTAAGGGGGGAGTGCAGGAGGCAGCCAACCAATGATTCTCTTTCATCATTGATGTTTCTATCTCTCTCCCTCTCACTCTAAAAAAAGCAATAAAAACATTTTAAAAACAAATAAATAGGTACTTAGCTCCTGTCTAATTTCCCAACCCTACCAGGAACCTTGGCCTTGCTCACAGCCCTGCATACTGAAGGGGGGACTCTACATGGAGTTTTCCAGTGGCTTCCAATCCCCACAACAGGCTTGGGAGGGGAGCACATGTCACCCTTCCCACAGTTCTCAGCTGACACTGCTAGAACACAAGGGAAAGGAGTGGGAGAGCAATCCAGCGCTGTTTTGATTCACTCTGAAACCAGCGCTGCTCCTTCGGGATGGGCAACAGCGCACAGCCAAGGACGAGAAAGTCCATAGCATTCCACCTGTGCCCTTCCACTGTACAGATGGCTGGCTTCTCCCTACCCTAGGAATGCCTTAACATGAATTGTTTGTCCAGTGTTGTTGTGAAGGGTGTGGGCTCTAGTGTCAGCTCCAGATCTGCATCTGATTTTTTACTTCACCACTTAGGATTTTCATGATCTTGAGCAAATTACTTAACCTCTCTGAGCCTCAAGAGGTTAAGTTTTTCACTTGCAAAATGGACTTACAACAATACTCCCTCCCCATCACCAGATAGTTTTGAGAAGTAGACAAAATATATGTAAATCCCTTGGCACCCTTGACCATAGTGAGCAAAACAATCTTACTGTATTTCACTGGTGAGTCAATAAGCTTTAACAAAACAAAAACAAAAACAAAAAAAAAAAAGGGAAGAAACTCGGGCTAGAAAGGATCAATAGGGGGGAAAATGGGACCTATGTAATACTTTCAACAATAAAGATTTTAAAAAAGAAAGAAACCAAATAAGCAAAAGTCCCAACTAAATGCTTAAAAAATCCCCAGAATACCAACCATTTTCACTCTCATTTTTATACAGATCACCTCTCGGCACTGCAAACAAAGAATACAAGAATGGCACCACACATCCTCCAGGCTTCTATTTATGTATGGGTCAACACAGGTTTGGTATTAGATCCATGATTCTAGCTGTGAACACTGTTTGTTTGTTTATTTGTTTGTTTTCAGAAAGAAGTATCACATAGAACCCCAATATATGAAACAGACTCAATCAGAGGCTCTGTTCACTTAGTGGGGGTGGGGGAGTGGGATTCAAAGCCTATACACTCCCAAATCCAGCACATGAAACTGCACCAAGAAACCCTATGGGGGAAAAAGAAACCCTATGGGCCTACAGAGCACAGAAAACCCCCTGATAAAACACCTCTGCACTGAAGCCCTCCAGGCGCTTTATCATTCATGCCCTACAAGTCTAGAAATAGAAACTTGTCTTCAGGTAATAAATGGTTGCTGAAAAACTGGTTTGTAAATTCTCTCAAGTATCTTTCAACCACTTCAACCACCTCATTACCACCCAGGGTCTTTGCCACCTGACCACTGTTTAACCCAATAACTGCATCTCCTGGCTCTATCCTGCCCCCTGAACTTCACTGTGCCCACACTCCCTCATCTAGTCTCCTCATCTTATGTGTCAGCCAGACCCAACTTCTAACTTACCCTCCACATAACCTTTCCTTGACTCCACACGTCACTTCCTCTATCTAAAATGCTCTTCTCTACCTGGAAAACTTCTACCTGTGCATTAAAAGGTCACTCCCTGAAAATGTCACTACATCTGTGAAGCCTCCTGTTACCCCCCTAGCAGGGCCAGTCACTCTTCCTGGGCTTCCTAACATTGCACTGCATACAGTGACCTGAATTTACTTTTCACTCGCATTCAGTGCTGGCAAGTGCATGAGCTAGAGCCACCCCAATGGAAGATGGCTTAGCAACAACTATCAAAAATTTAAATGCACAGACAACACCCAGCAAGTGCACTTTTAGCAACTTTTTCCTCCAAAAGTTTACATGTAAAAAGGACCTTCATGTCAACACTGTAAAACAAAAGATTGGAAACCACCTAAATTTCCATCAAAGCAAGATTGGTTAAAGAAGGTACGTCCATACATAGATTGCAATGCAACTGTGAATACAGTAGGAAAGCCCTGGCTGGGTGGAGCATCATTCCATACCCCGGAAAGGTTGCAGGTTCAATTCCTAGTCAGAGCACATGCCTAGGTTTCAGGTTCAATCCCTGGTCAAGGTGCATGCAGGAGGCAACTGATAGATGTTTCTCTCATCTCTCTCTCTCTCTCTCTCTCAAATCAATGAACATATCCTCAGGTGAGGATTAAAAATAAAAAACAGTAGGGAAGCTCTATACATGAAACTATATCCAATATAAATTAAATGTTTTAAAAAGGCACAAAAACAGTGTAGCAGTGTGTATAATATGCTGCCTATTGATGGAGAAACAGTAAGTAATATACGTACTATGTAAACACACACTGTTTTACTAAACTGGTAATGCTAGCTGCCCCTAGGGAAGAGAATAGATTTCTGGGGACAGGGGAAAAGAAAGAGGCTAATACTCTGTATACTTTCTTATATCATTTAAATGTTGTACACTATTTGTTTTAAAAAAGATAAAAAGGAATTACCAGCTAATGTGCCAGTTTACCTAGTAGCCTAGGAGTGCACAGGCAGAGACTACTTCCTATTCATCTCTACGGTCCCAGGGTCTAGCGCACAGTAGGAACTTCATAAATGTTTACTGTACTGCAGGCCGGTGTGGTTCAGCATTTGAGCGTTGACCTATGAACCAGGAGGTCATGATTCGATTCCCCATCAGGGCACATGCCTGGGTTTCGGGCTCAATCCTGACGGTGACATGCAGGAGAAAGCCCATCAATGAGTCTCACTCATCATTGATGTTTCTATCCCTTTCTTTCTCCCTTCCTCTCTAAAATCAGTAAATAAAAAATTAAAATTAAAAAAATAAATGTTTGCTGCAGAAATTATTTCAACTATTTCTCCCTTTTTTTAATCCGGTTTTTATTTTTATTAAATTTATTGGAGTGATATTGGTTAATAGCATCATATAGGTTTCAAGTATACATTTCTATGAGTTATTCAATGGTGATAACTTAAGCTAATATTTACTTAGCACTTATAACACCAGACACTGTCCTAAGTATTTGACATGATTAAGTCCTTTAATCCTCATAACAATCGCACTGCACAGATGAGGAAACCAAGGTCCAGAATGATTAAGTAATTTGTCACTGGTCACACACCTAGGTAAGTGGCACAGGCAGGATTCAAACACTGGCCCCAAAACCCTGCTCTTAAACATGAGGTCATATTATTCTTCACATACCTAGGAATAGACTGAAATCACTGAACACTGAAGTACACTCCTTACTGAATACTTGCTACAAAAATCTTCTGTCTTTAACTGCTGAATCATAAAAACTGCTGAAATAAAGTCAGTTAGGCCACTGCCTACGTGGGGACTAAGGAATCCCCAAGGAAGCTCTGATCTTGGCTTTCTGGTTCATGTGCACCCAACTCACCCCCAAGAGGATCGGGCTCTGGGGAAATGATTCAGACTAATCAAAGTAAGACACTGGCCTGCCCACCTGTGAATTTACCGTGGAGGCTACATTTGGTTTAATAAATAAAATCCTCTATCTATATCAAGCATTCCATCTCAGTGGGTGCCTAATCTAACGAATGGGAAGACCTCCCTTCCATTTTGGAAAAAAACTCTACCTGAAAAATGAAAACCACGTACTGTACTTAGAAGCACAATTTCCCACCACTCAGATTTCCAGTGAAGATGTCAAACACTGAGAAACAGACACCCCTGGACCCTTTCTTGTTGTCCCCAATACCATTCTTACTCTTAAGCAAAATTTCAGACTTTTCCTGAGGCCTCATGTATTGGATACTTTCGCAAACTTATTTATTAGTTTTCAGGCTATTTGTTGGTGCTGCTATTTTTTTAAATATATTTTTATTGATTTCACAGAAGGGAGGAGAGACAGAAACATCAATGATAAGAGAGAATCAATGATCAGCTGCCTCCTACCCACCCCACACTGTGGATTGAGCCCAACTTGGGAATGTGCCCTGACCGAGAATCTAACCATGACCTCCTGGTTCATAGGTCAATGCTCAACCACTGAGCCACGCTGGTTGGGTGGGCAGTGTTGCTATTTTTTTATTACACAGAGAAGCATTTTACCTGAAAGTTCTCCGAATCACACTGCAATAGAGGTTAACTTCCAGGAATTCCCTGTATAGCCCCAGCCTTGGAATGTGCTGTCACTGCACTGGCTTTCTCTCTCCAAGCACCACCAGACACTTCCTGTCTTGGTCCCTATTTTAGGTTCCTTCCTACTCCAAGGCCCGTAGCCCTCTGTGCACCAACAATCATAAACTAGGAATGGGCATCTTAACCAAGTAAATGTGTTCAAGTCAAGAGTGTTGCCATAGCTGGATTGTTAATTTTCAAACTATAATACATAGATTCAATTCAAACTTTAATTCATCTTTTCTTCCTGCTTTAAAAGATCTTGAGAGGCCATCTATGATTCCATTCATATGATTCCAGAATAAACATATCCACAGAGACAGAAGCAGCAGATTCGTGGCTGCCAGGGCTAGGGGAAGGAGGAATGGAGTTAATAGATACAGTTTCCTTTGGAGTGATGAAGAAGCTCTAGAACTAGAGTGGCAATGATTATACAACATGGTGAATGTACTGTAATGTCACTGAACTGTACATTTCAAAATGGTAAATTTTATGCTATATGTATTGTACTACATACTACAAATTTAAAAATAACCAACTTAAGACTATGAAAAAATATGTTAAGGCACCACTTCTAATACATTAAAGTAAGTATAAAAAATACTTAAATAGTAATAAAGCATACAGTGTCTGTCTACTATTAACAGATAAAAATAAAATCTACCTTGGTAACTTTTCCTACAAAAAAATTTTTTTAAAAGATGAGAACAATGAAAAGCCATTTTTAACCTATTAAGTTGCAATGTTTTTCTTAAGACCACCCAATGCTGATGAGTGTATTTATCTCCAGTTGGTGGGAAGAATAAACTAGCATAACCTTTCTGGAAAATTCTGATGACGTACCTTAAAAGTGTTCATACTAAATCTAAAACTATTTTAATATAAAAGGTTTATTTTTTAAAAATCTTCATACCCTTGGGTCCTTCTGGGAATCTAGCCTAAGACAATTTTCTGAACTACAGAAAAAGCTTTTTGCAAAAACATCAATCATATATTATTTACAATGGCAAAAAAAAAAAAATAGAATAATCTATGCCCAAGAATCCATGTAATGCTATATTATACAGCCATTGTAAATATTTATGAAGTGTTTAATTATTTGGAAAAACCATTTATACTATAATGTTAAGTGGGAAAGGAAGAAGAAAAAACTGCATTTACAGTGTGATCTCAACCATACTTAAAAAGTAAATAAAGACTAGAAGGGCCCAGCTGGTGTGGCTCAGTGGTTGAGAGTCAACCCATGAACCAGGAAGTCATGGTTCAATTCCCAGTCAGAGCATATTCCCAGGTTTCAGGCTCAATCCCTGGTAGGAGGTGTGCAGGAGGCAGCCAATCAATGATTCTCTCTCACCATTGATGTTTCTCTCTCTACCCTTCTCCTTTCCTCTCTGAAATCAATAAAAACATTATATTTAAAAAAATTATTTTTAAAGACTAGCAGGAAATAAACCAAAATGTTATTAAAGGTTCAATCAGATGGTGGTTCATTCTTGTCTTTTTATACTTAACAATTACTCCAGAATCCAAAATACTTCTTTTTTAAAAAAAAAGATTTTTTGATTGACTTTTAGGGAGAGAGGAAGGAAGAGGGAGAAAGAGAGAGAAACATCCATGTGAGAGTAATACATAAGCCACCTCTTGCACACCCCCTACCGGGGATCGAGCCTGCAACCTGGACATGTGCCCTGACAGAGAATCGAACTGGCAACCTTTCAGTGCATGGAATGACACCCAACCGAGCCACACCAGCCAGGGCCCAAAATATGTTTTACATTATGAAAATAATAACTAAGCAAAATCAAGAGATGGCAGAGAAGGCTTTCTGATGGCACCAGTACCTGCTTTAATTGCCAAATAGTACTAGAACAAAGAAGGTGTGGAAACTGAACTAAATTACTGGCCACAACCTTGGAAGGCTTGACTACTGCAGTGATTTTGTTATTGTTGTTGTCATTGTTTTGGCGGGTGTTGTTTGTTTCTCTTTAAATAAATCCCTATGGGAGAAGAGTATACAGGAACTCCCTGTACTATTTTTGTGGTACTTCTGCAATTATAAAATGATCTCAAAATAAGACATTTAAATTAAATAAATCCATGCAGAGTGTAGATAAATAATTTTCTGGGCCATAATAAAGCACAGGGCTCCTTTCTCCATGAGTTAAATAAACGCCTTTCCTGGAGTGGTTGCCTTCACAGAAATCACCTCTGCTGTCTAGTAGAAGCCTTGCTCTTCAACATTTCAAAGCTTTCACCTTCATGAACTAACCTAAACACATTGAGCTTTTTCACTTTGCCATGTATGCCTATGGCTCCATCTGCCCCAAATGGCCCTTCTGTTTCCTCACCTCAGGCCCCAACCTCTTTTTTAGTGACTTCCCATTTTTGTTTTGAAACCCAACTCAGTTGTCACCTCCTTCGGAAAGCCTTCCCTGATACAGTACTCCCATTCCCAATTTGGCTGGGCTTTTTTTTTTTTTAAAGTACAGTTGTACTTCTACAAGGTTTTATTTCTGTACTTCACTCCCAGCACTGTAATCATTTGCAGACATGTATATCTCCTCATGAAGGGTTATAAACTTCCAGAAGTTATAAATTTCTATAGCCTCTTGCTTGCATTCAAGAGCTATTGACCAGATGAATTCCCAATTATTTTGCAACTCTGTTGCAAGTAAGCCCCCAAAATTCACCAACAATGCTTCCTTCCAGGCCTGACTTTCCTTCCAATAAAGAATTACAAAAATTGGGAAACCAAGATGGCGGCATAGGTAAACACCGGAGATTGCTGCTGCAAACAACCACTTCAAAAATACAACTAAAAGACGGAACGGACATCACCCAGAACCACAGGAAGGCTGGCTGAGGAGAGACTCTTCAACTAGAAGGAAAGACAACAGCATACCGAGGCTCAGAGGAGGCGCAGTGTGGAAAATACTCAGGTGCGGAGGTGCGCGAGCAAAGCGGGCTGGTGGCTGAGGGCGCGGTTGTCGTTTTCGGAGGGAGTTTCAGACTCTGAGCTCCAGATCTGGGCGAATCGCTGGGGACTCGGACTCAAACGGGAGAAGCGGGAGTGTCTGGCATCAGTTGGAAGGCAGCTTTCTCTCCGAGGTTTGCAGCGGTTCCTGGGGTTCTGAGAAGCAGAGCCTCTGGGAACGGGACTGAGAGGGGCCATAACCGCTCCCTCCGCCCGCCCTGTTGAGCCCGCCCCGCCCAAGCCCTGCGCAGAGCCATTTGCCAGATCGCCTCAGGCAAAGGCTAGATTAGCACCTCCCCAGAGGACAGAAGTTTTCCGCGGCAGACACAGCTGATTCACACAGCCAGTCGGCCTGGTGGTCAAATCCCTCTAGTATTAACTACAACAATCAAGGCTCAACTAGAACAAGACTGCGCACAAAGACCACTAGGGGGTGCACCAAGAAAGCATAAAAAATGCGGAGACAAAAAAACATGACAGAAATGGAGGATATAGAGCTAAAAATCGCAATTTTGAGGGCTTGCAAAAATGTGCTAGAAGCTGTCAATAAACTTGAGGAGAGAGTCACGAAAACTAATGAGACCCTCGATGCTATGATAAAGAACCAACTAGAAATTAAGCATACACGGACTGAAATAAAGAATATTATACAGACACCCAATAGCAGACCAGAGGAGCGCAAGAATCAAGCCAAAGATTTGAAATGCGAAGAAGCAAAAAACACCCAACCGGAAAAGCAAAATGAAAAAAGAATCCGAAAATACGAAGATAGTGTAAGGAGCCTCTGGGACAGCTTCAAGCGTACCAACATCCGAATTATAGGGGTGCCAGAAGAAGAGAGAGAGCAAGATATTGAAAACCTATTTGAAGAAATAATGACAGAAAACTTCCCCTACCTGGTGAAAGAAATAGACTTCCAAGTCCAGGAAGCGCAGAGAACCCCAAACAAAAGGAATCCAAAGAGGACCACACCAAGACACATCATAATTAAAATGCCAAGAGCAAAAGACAAAGAGAGAATCTTAAAAGCAGCAAGAGAAAGAGACTCAATTACCTACAAGGGAATACCCATACGACTGTCAGCTGATTTCTCAACAGAAACTTTGCAGGCCAGAAGGGAATGGCAAGAAATATTCAAAGTGATGAATAGCAAGAACCTACAACCAAGATTACTTTATCCAGCAAAGCTATCATTCAGAATTGAAGGTCAGATAAAGAGCTTCACAGATAAGGAAAAGCTAAAGGAGTTCATCACCACTAAACCAGTATTATATGAAATGCTGAAAGGTATCCTTTAAGAGGAGGAAGAAGAAAAAGGTAAAGATACAAATTGTGAACAACAAACATGCATCTATCAACAAGTGAATCTAAGAATCAAGTGAATAAATAATCTGATGTACAGAATGAACTGGTGATTATAATGAATCAGGGACATAGAAAGGGAATGGACTGACTATTCTTGGGGGGAAAGGGGTGTGGGAGATGCGGGAAGAGACTGGACAAAAATCGTGCACCTATGGATGAGGACAGTGGGTGGGGAGTGAGGGCGGAGGGTGGGGCGGGAACTGGGAGGAGGGGAGTTATGGGGGGGAAAAAAAAAGAGGAACAAATGTAATCTGAACAATAAAGATTTAATTAAAACAAAACAAAAAAAAGAATTACAAATTACACACACCCTGATGCATAGACTCACCAGGAGTTAAGTCTATCTCCAACTGGCTCTAAATCAGGGGTGGGCAAACTTTTTGACTCGAGGGCCACAATGGGTTCTTAAACTGGACCGGAGGGCCGGAACAAAAGTATGGATGGAGTGTTTGTGTGAACTAATATAAATTCAAAGTAAACATCATTACATAAAAGGGTACGGTCTTTTTTTTTTTTTAGTATTATTCATTTCAAACGGGCCGGAGGCCCGCGGGCCGTAGTTTGCCCACAGCTGCTCTAAATAATGAGCAATGTTTGCAATGGCCCAGCACTCATCCAACATTAGGAATTGCTTTTCCTACACCTAGAATAGGTGGATCCAAGACACCAAATTTTAACATTCTACTCTCTAATGTATCCGTAACTTCTATTTGCTAACTAAAAGCTTTAACTTCCTCATACCTCTTTTTTTAAATATATTTTTATTTATTTCTGAGAGGAAGGGAGAGGGAGAGAGAAACAGAAACATCAATGATGAGAGAGAATCATTGATCGGCTGCCTCCTGCAAAAAGGGATTGAGCCTGCAACCCGGCATGTGCCCTGACAGGAAATCGAACCAGTAACCTCTTGGTTCATAGGTTAACACTCAACCACTGAGCCACACTGGCCAGGCTCATCACCAGTTCTTAAGTTGAATTTCTTTGGGGAATTATCTTCCATAGAGTAATGAAGATTTTTATAACTCCCAAGCTGTAGCCTTGAAGACTAAAGAACCTCCAGGCTGTATGACGCTAGGAGGTCAGCTGGGCCCATTCACTAACCAGCCAAGTGACTTGCTCCAGACACCTGAAGGGACTGCAAGGCATACCTTTTTAAAATAGCAAATGAATATTAAAGGCTTTGAAGGTAACTGACAAAAAATCAAAAACACAAGTATTCAATATCAAGGGTCTACAGAATATGCCAATCTTTCATTTTCCATCTGTTCACTATTGTGATGTAAAGGGGGATTCTTTTTCTCAAGAGTTTTTTTACAATTCTTTGAGATATTTTCAAAAGCCTTCAAGTTTCTTCTCATTCTTAGAAGTCTGCTTTACAGATAAACCAGGATGTGATTTTCAGTACCTCTCAGTAAAATATGCTTGTCCACAGAGCTCTGGGGACACAGACCAACCACCTCCACAGTAAAATGAGGCCACATGGTGTTCCTCTCAAGTGACATATGTGTCTGGATCTTTAACTGGTTTGTGACGACTGGAGATGGAAGGAATGGAAGAGGGAAGGGAAGGAGGAAAAAAAGAATATATAGAGATTTTTAACAAGTGTTTAAGGCACAACCCAGTATTTTCAAGAAATTTCAGGTTTACAGAGAGCTGCTCTGACTTATAGGTGCCTTCCTTTAACCGGGTGTAGGCTCTCTTTGTCACTAAGGGAATTTCACTGGAAAATTAGAGAAACCCTACACATGATTGCCAAACTCTCCTATGAAGCTACTTCATATATCCTTAACATTTTAAATTCATACTCTGGTCCATAAACCCAAGTAACAGAACTAATAACAATGATTACCAGAAAAATCAGTTCACCAAGGTGAGCTCTGCAACTTTCTGGCAATGTAATTGCTTTCCTACAGTTAAACCTATTCTTACACTATGTTATGACATAAAGCCAAATGGGGAGAAATAATACACTTTAACTACAAGGAATAGCAAACAACAGGTAAATAAATGTATGATGATTTAGGAAACTACCAGAGCCCTAGGTGGTTTGGCTCAGTGGATAGAGTGTCGGCCTGAGGACTGAAGGGTCACAGGTTCGATTCTGGTCAATGGCACATACTTCAGTTGCAGTATCTCAGGGCATGTGCAGGATGCAACCAATCAATGCTCACATTGAAGTTTCTCTCATCTCTCCTCTTCCCTTCCACTCTCTCTAAAAATCAATGGAAAAATCCTCAGGTGAGGATTAACAAAAAAAAGAAAGAAAAGAAAACTAACAGATTATTTAGTTCTATCACCAAGATAATCATTTTATTCAAGTCCACAATATTAGTACACACGAAATATTAATATTCTTATTCTGACTAAAATCAGCAGCATAAGATTTAAACAAATGTGCAAGCTATTCCAAACCTCACTCTTTCAGCATTGTAACATTATTCAGCCAAATTACTTTTTTTTTTTAATGTTGGCTGACCCAACAGAAAAATGTACAAAGATCAGGGAGATCAGGAATGGTCAGCTAATGTAGGAAAAAATACATATGACAATAAAATATTAAAAGATATTCCAGCCTGGCCGGTGTGCTCAATGGCTGAGCATCGACCCATGATCCAGAAGTTCATGGTTCTATTCCCAGTCAGGGCACATGCCTGGGTTGCAGGCTCGATCCCCAGTGTGGGGCATGCAGGAGACAGCCGATCAATGGCTCTCATCATTAATGTTTCTATCTCTCTCACTGTCTCTCTGAAATCAATAAAAACATTTTTAAAAAAAGAACCAGTGTAGCCCTGGCCAGTGGCTCAGTTGGTTGGAGCATTGTTCCATACACTGAAAGGTCACAGGTTTGATTCCCAGTCAGGGCACATACCAAGGTTGTGGGTTTGAGCCCCAGGCAGGGAACATGCCAGGGACAACTGATGGCGGTTTCATTCTCATGTAAATGTCTCTCTCTCTTTCTCCTTCTCCTTTTATCCCTCTCTAAAATCAGTAAAAGCATGTCCTTGGGTGAGGATTAAAAACAAAACAGTGGAGAATATTGAATCCTTTAAAATATAAAACTAAGACTAAATACTGAAAAAACTGGGGATACAGACCAGGCTATAAATGCTCTAAAGATACTGACAAAGTAAAATAATCAAGAGTGAAGAGGAGAAAATAGAATGAGTACAAATTTTCTTATTTTTCCAACTATGAAACATACTAATAATACTGCTTAGAACTGAAACATAGTATACTTATTTAAAACTAGAGGCCCGGTGCACAAATTCATGCACGGGTGAGGTCCAGCCGGCCCACCCTGATGGGAGAGGGCATGGGAGGTTGGCCGGCTGGCCCCACCCCCAATCAGGGTAGGGGGGGCTGATCGGGG
>NW_005362155.1:492896-504101 GCF_000412655.1 Myotis brandtii | reverse complement strand
TTAAAAAAGACAAAGAAAATGTAGGGTGTTAAAAAAAGAAATCTGAGACATGAAACAAAACAATTCCACTCTGTGAATTCAAATAAAAAGGTATTTGCTTACCAAAGAAGTGTTATGCTAATATATTAAGAAGTCCTTTGATTAGGATACAGTATAAGACCATTCTGCAACTACTCATTAACAGGTCAGACTCAATCTCACGAATACAGGATGGATCATGCATATTAGCCTTTTTTATATAGGATGCCATATTCTTAATGTTTTTATAATCTTTTCCCTTAACCTATAGGGATTTATCAAAAGCTAATAATTATTAAAGCAAAGATTTGAAATTTGACAATTCCTCTTTCAGTTTCACTTATTTTTCTTCTATTACATTCAAATGAGATGGACAGACCTTAAGGGCATTGTACTCAGTAAAAAAAAGTCGATCTAAGGTTACATATGGCAGATAACATGCATATACCATTCTCAAAGTGACTGCTGGGAGGGAGGGAGACTACAAACACAAAGAGAATTAGGCTAGAGGGAGTTCTTTTGTGGTGATGGGACAGTTTTGTGCCTTGATTGTGGTGGCAGTTATCTGAATCGACACATAGAATAAATTGCATAGAACTATACACACACATGAATATAGGTTAAAAAACTGTCCGGCTGGTGTGGTTCAGTGGTTGAGCATCAATCCATGCACCAAAAGATCACGTTTGATTCTTGGTCAAGGCACATGCCCAGGTTGCAGGCCCAATCCTGGTTGGAGCTATACAGGAGGCAGCGGATTAATGTCTCTCCCTCTCATCAATGTTTCTATCTCCCTCTCCCTCTCCTTCCTTTCTAAAATCAATAAAAATTAAAAAACATTTTTAAAAAATGATGAAAACTGAGTAAGGTCTAGTTTAGTTAATAATTGATATATTCCAATGTCAAGTTCCTGGTTTTGATATTGCACAAAGCTGTATAAGATGTCATGATTAGGGGAATCTGGGTGAAAGGTACATGGGACTTTGTGTACCTGTTTTGCAACTTCCTGTGTCTATATATTTCAGTAAATTGACTTCTTTTACACTAACATGACCCAAAAAAATCAGCACACTTTTTTAATAAAAGTACTTAGATTAGGTATCCACTCCCCTTATCCATGGATGAATGGATGGATGGGATGGATGGATAGATACAAAGATATATCATAATTTGAGGTAGAAGGTTTGGGGGTGATTTTTTGGACACGTTCTTTATACCTAATGATATAGCTTGATTTTTTAATGAACACAAGTCATTTTTATTAAAATTATCCAGCTGTTACGCTAAAAAAAATCTTCCCAGTTCTGATTATTAGTCAATTTAGAAACCAATGACCCCCCCCCCCCGCCCCCCAGCTGCATTTAACTCATAAAATACCTTTATACCATTCCAGGGAGTCTGAGACCAGAGATCCTGTTCATTACAACCTCATATAAAAAAATGGCAGGCTGCTCTAATGTAAATGAACTACTGCATATGCTAAGTCTAATGGGCTGAACTGAAACGCATTAAGAAATCAAACATCTGGTTTTCGGTTTTAGAATCTGAAAGTGAGGTGAGAGTGGGGTCTCTCAGAGAAAATAACTAACAAGCAGTTAGGGATAGTGGACTAGTACCTGATAAAAGGCCAGGAATGAGGAAAAAAGATGAAATCATCTCATGCAGTTATTTGTGTATCTCCCTTGAGCTCCTCCTCTAGACTATAACTTCCTTTAAGGCAAGTACTATGTCATAATTAGCCTTGTATCTCTAGTACTGTGACTTACATAAGGTAGTTGCTTCAACAGTTTATTGGAGGAATGAATTCTTAGTAGAGATAAAGCAGCAGCCCAGGATTGCCCATAATTAAGGGGAGGAGAAAGGAGGAGCCACCACCTCAGAAGAAATCAGAACTATGATGGTGTCAACTAGCCCTAGCCAGTTTGGCTCAGTGGATAGTGTCAGCCTGCGGACCAAAGAGTTCAGGTTTGATTCCAGTCAAGGGCATGTTCCTTGGTTGCAGGCTCCTCCCCCGCCAGAGCCCTGGTCAGGGCTTGTGCAGGAGGCAACCAATCAATGTGTTCCTCTCACATCAATATTTCTCTATGTCTTTCCCTCTCTCTTCCACTCTCTAAAAACCAATGAAAAAATATCCTCGGGCGAAAATTAAAAAATAGTAATAAAAAAATGTTTTAATAAAATTTTTTTAAATGTTTTAAAGATAGTACCAACTAATGCTGCTCAAGAAATGGTCTGCACACTATTCCTGGTCCATGGCAAAGGAAGTACAGAAATTGATAGCATTTAGAAACTTCTGTATCAACTTGGCATTGCCACACATCCAACTTTATGTCTGTCAAATCCAATAAACACCCCTAGCTGGGTGGCTCAGATGGTTGGAGCATAATCCTGATGGACCAGGTTTTATGGGTTTGATCCCCAGTCAGGGTACATAAAGAATCAACCAATGAACGCATAAATAAGTGGAACAACAAATCAAAGTCAATCAGTCTCTGTCTCTCTTTCTCTCCCTCTCTCTCTCAAAAAAAAAAAAATCAATAAATTTAATAATCCATTGCCCAATCCAAGGCTGTAAAGAACTATGTTTAAAAAAAGATCCAATAATAGCTTTGGGATTGTACTTTGAAGAATGTTTTCCATTTTATTTTGCTAAAAATTCATTGTTATCGTCTTCCACAAAACTATTTGCCCATGGTGAACTGAAAATTTTAAATCAATAAAATCAACTAGTTCTTTACAATGAAGAAAAAAGAAATGAAAAAACGTCCTTTCTGTTGATAACCTGTCATGTGGTCCAGCTACAACTGTGCCCACAATAGTCATACTTTTTCTATTCTATCACATTAGAGAATATGGAGAAATACCTATTTTCTCTTTTGTTATGAGCAAACTTTGACCATTCAATTACGAAGCAAATTTTGCAAGTTTTAAGGTTAGATGACTAGATGTATGTAGTGTTTTTCCTGACAGCATTTCAAGTAAGCTACATTTCAAGTGAATATGCCTCTGTAAATGTACTCAAGCTTAAGAAGAAACCTGGTAATTAATAGAAGAAAACATGGGCTGTGGAGTTAAAACTCAGTGTCTGAATCCCATCTCTATCAACTTGTTATATAATTCTGGACAAGCTACTAACTAACATCACCCTCCCTGAGTTTCAGTGTCCTCATCTTTCTCAACTGTAAAATGGGAACAGATAACACCTATCTTGCAGGAGGATAATCATAAGGTATTAAATGAGGCACTTGCCCTGGCTGTTTGGCTCGGTTGGAGCATCGTCCCATACACCTAAAGGTTGTGGGTTCGATTCCCAGTCAGGGCATATCCCTAGGTTGCAGGTTTGATCCCAGTGGGGCGCATACCCGGTCGATGTTTCTCTCTCTCACATCGATGTTTGTTTCTCTCTTTCTCTTTCTCTCTCTCTCAAATCAATAAAAACATATCCTCAGGTGAGGATTAAATAAGGTACTGTATGGAGTACACAAGAGCCCACAAACAGTGGCCAGCACAGAGTGAAATTATGAAACACACAGACCTTTTTCCTCCCTCTAAACCCCAGGTTCCTTCCCTTTCCAATAACCTTCACCTCCCTCGCTTCTCTCTGCTTTGTGGGTTTTCTCAGTACCCACAACTCCCTCACCTCCCCAACCCCCATTTCTAATTGTTCCCCAGCATGTCTCCCAGGAACAATTAGTTTTTGAAGCCACCCAGCAAGTATACCATGGACATACACAGCATTTGCTCTAACAACTCCCCTTGCTCACCTGCCCCCACCTCCACCAGCCCAGGGGAAAAATACCTGAGCTTGCTGGCTGCTATGGGTTTTGGAAAAACAGGGTGTTTCCAGTGGTTCTCAACCTTCTGGCCCTTTAAATACAGTTCCTCATGTTGTGACCCAACCATAAGATTATTTTCGTTGCTACTTCATAACTGTAATGTTGCTACTGTTATGAATTGTAATTTACATGTAAATATCTGATATGCAGGATGGTCTTAGGTGACCCCTGTGAAAGGGTCGTTCGACCGCCAAAGGGGTCGTGACCCACAGGTTGAGAACCGCTACTCTAGTTCAGTCTGACCACACTTTTCAAATACTGCTACTATAATTTACTAACCTCAGGGGCCCACCTTGACCCTCTTGGATTTATTTTCACACCTGACTCAATTACCTAAATATCTGTTGAATGCTTACTGGAAATGCAAAGGGGAATGAGACATCCTGCTATGGAATCCTTTATTTTGTCTTTTTTTTTTTTTAATTATTGATTTTAGAGAGAGGATGGGAGGGAGCAAGGCAGGGAAAGAGGGAGGGAAATGGAACATCGATTTGTTGTTCTACTTTTTTATTTTTAAATCTTTTTATTGATCAGAGAAGTAGGGAGAGGGAGAGATAGAAACATCAATGATAAGAGAGAATTATTGATTGGCTGCCTCCTGCACACCTCCTACTAGGCATATGCCTTGACCCGGAATCAAACCATGACCTTCTGGTTCATAGGTTGATGCTCAACCACTAAGCCACATCCACCCGGCTATTTATGCATTTACAGGTTGCTTTTTGTATGTGCCCTGACTGGAGAAACTTGGTGTATCAGAATGATGCTCCAACCAACTGAGCTGAAGTGAACTTTTTTTTTTTTTTTAACCCTCACCTGAGGAAATTTTTCTATTGATTTTTAAAAAGAGTGGAAAGGAGGGAGAAGGAAGGAGGGGAGAGAAAGAGAGAGAAAAACATCAATGTGAGAGAGACACATCAATTGGTTGCCTCCTGCACACTCCCCGCCTCGGGGCTAGGGATCCCTGCAACCCAGGTTTGTGTCCTTGACAGAAATCGAGCCCATGATCCTTCCCTGTGTGGGCCAATGCTCTAACCACTTAGCACACTGACCAGGACCTGATATGGACTCTTAAAGAGAGAGAACCAATTCCACTCCCAGGCTTAGAGTGGGAGTGAAGGGAAAGAAGTGAGGGAAAGAATGGAAGAATTTCACATTTTGCTCTTCAAACTTCTGAACTGTTTTGACATTTACTACAAAAATATAGTCTTGTAATTCTTATACAATAAAAACAAATAAATCAAAATAATGAAAGCAAAAAAAACAGACCTAACTATAATCAAAGATGAAACTAGTGGCTGGAAAGCCTCAAAGAGGTTATGTTTATGGTTACCTGGAAATGCTTGGTGAGGTATCAACTGCAAAAATGAAGAAAAGGACATTCAAGCAGAGGGAACAGAACAGAGCAAAGCCAGAGAAGTATGAAAGTATACTCAGTGCTCTGGGAATGAAAAGTGGTTTGTTGTGGCTAGAGAACAAGGTGTAATTTGGGAAGTCTAAAAGATATTCCAAATAAATCACTTTAAGCATTTAATAAATCATGTCTACCCTTACTGAGAAGACTAAAAGTAAGTGAAATTGTGAAAATCCAGGGCCTGTGTGCTTTCCACTACTGTGCTATGATAAAAACGTGGTCTCTGACAACATGATCACACCTGAGTTCCATGAGGTAGCTCGAGCAGGAATACAGAAGATGGACTAGTGGAGGAAGACCTGGAAGCTATCAGAACAACACAGTGAAAGCAAGAGACGACGGCCTGACCAAAGCGGATGGAACGGAGGGAAAGGAAAGGGTCAGAGCATAGATAAGTTAGCAGTTGCATCAACAGGTCTACAAGGGGAGGACTAAAGGTGAAGGGGAAGTTCAAGATGACTCAGTGTTTTGAGTGTTTTGTGAGTAAGGTCATTAACAGAACTAGGACATGGGGGAGCAGGCTCTAACCTGAGGGAAGAGATGGATTTGGTTAGACAGGTTTGATTAGATATCTACACGACACTCAGGTGGATCTCCAAGGCTAGAGAGAAAGGCTGAGTTCTCATTAGTACACAGGTCATAGCCGAAGCCATGAGAAAGAAAATCAAGGGATACTGAACCATGAGAGTAATATCATGGAGGCCAAGGGAGCCAAGGAAAAGAAGTGTTTCAGGAAAAGGAAAGGAGACCAGTGGTTGTTAAAGGCCAAGAGCCCAGCCGGTGTGGCTCAGTGGTTGAGCATTGACCTATGAACCAGGAGGTCATGGTCTGATTTCTGGTAAGGGCACATGCCCAGGTTGCAGGCTCAATCCCCAGTGTGAGGTGTGCAGGAGGCAGCCAATCAATGATTCTCTCTCATCATTGATGTTTTCATCTCTCCCTTCCTCTCCCTTCCTCTCTGAAATAAATTTAAAAATATATGTATCTTTTAAAAAGGCCAAGTAGAAAAGTCAGATGACATAAGGACTGAAAAGAGGCTAATTCATGTTGGATTCAGCACAAAGAGGTTACAGGTGATCTTCAAACATAGTGAAAATAGAAAATCAGTCTGCAGTGGTTGTAGAATAAATCCTGGCAGGGAAAGGGAACATATTTGAAAAAGCAGAGGCTACATGTTCAGGAATTCCCTCCCTCTTCACCCCAGGCTGTGCTGTCACATCTTCCTTGACTTAGACAAGGTATGTCCACAATCCAACTACCTAAAATCATAAAGATCCTTGTCATGATCAACACTGGTTAGCTTCATCTCAACAGCAGCAACTGCCCACCTACCTACAGACAGCGCCAAATCCCTTATTTTATCAGCACATGTCCCATCTCCTGTCATCTTCCTGTCAGTTTCTTTATCTGTCATCTCTTCTATCCCCACCAAATCCAAATCACCAATTAATTAAAATTTCCCACTAATCCCAATTGCCAGGTTAGAGGCTTCCTAAATCAGCTTGAACTTTCCCCTTTCTTCATCCCCTGCGTCTGGAATTAGAGTTTTAAGTGACAACTCTCCTACTCTTCCTCTCCACTCCTAATTCCACATCCAAAGACAGCCCCTTGGCACATCCATTCAGGCATGGTGTCATAACCAGTTTCCCAAACCAATCTAACCTATACATGGCAGAGAAATTAATTTTCCTTTAAGGAAAAACCAGCCAAAAAGCGAAGTCCGACTCCCTAAAACAGTCCTGCAAGCCCTCCATAATCTAGCCATAAATTACCTTTATAGCCTTCCCTCCAAGTACTTCTTCACAAAAGCCTCCACCATGGCCAAACCAGTCTTCCTTCACATTACACATTTAGTTACACCTTCTCTTCTGAAATATCCTCCTACTACAAGTTCTATTCATCATAGGGAACCTAACTTACTCCCTCTCTCTAAAGCCCCCTTTGAACACCTCCATAGCATTCCTGCCACAATTTAACTGTCTACCATGCCAAGAATTGTTCTAGACTCTTGAGATACATAGGTAAACAAAGCAAAGATCCTTAGCTTTATGGAGTTAATATTTTAGCAGGAGATTTAAAAAAAAAACAGACTTCAGAAATAACATTAAATATATAAAATGTTTACAAATTGTAAATGCTACAGAAAGATCTCAAGCAGGATATGAAGGACTGGGAGTTCTGGGGTGGGATTATAACTTTAAATAGGGTGGTAAGGACAGGCCTTATTGGGAAGATGTCTCCTGAGAAGGTTTGTGGAAGGTCAAACTTGTTGTGCAAGCGACAGTGCAGTCCAAGCAGAGGCAACAGCCAAGCCAAAGCCCTGAGGCAGGAACACACCTGGAATTTGAAGAACAGCAAGGAGGCCAAGGTAGTTGAACAGAGTGAGCCACGGGGAGAGTAGTAGATGGGTTCAGCATGTAACCACAGGCCAGAATATAGAGGGCGCAGTAGATCATGCTGGAACATGAGGGCTGCTATTGGCTTTGCACTACTGAGATAAAGAGCTATGGGAACAGAGCAAAGACATGAACTGCTTTCAATTTTTCAAAGCACTGGAGTTACTATGCTGAAAGCATATGAACATTAACTATTGTATTACATAGTATCCACAGTAAAAAATAATTAATTAATTAATTAATTAATTAAAAAGAGGCTAAGTCAGAAGCTAGAACAGTTAGGAGGCAACATCCATAATCCAGTGGAGGGAATAAGAAGCGATAAAATCCTGGCTACATTTCAAAGGCAGAAAACAATCTGCTTTCCTGATACAATCAGATGCGGGGTGTGAAAGGTCAAGGATGACTTCCAACTTTTTGGCACAAGCAGCTGGAAAGACGAAGCTGCCCGTGGAGAAGGCTGTGAGTGGAAAAGACTTAGACGGGAAGATGAGGAGTTGAGTTTGAGACATGTTACATTAGAAGTGCCTGACAAACAAGCATGCATGTCAAGTGGCAGCTGCATACATGAGAACTGCTGCTGAGGAGAGAGGTCTGAACTAGGAACTCACTAGGTCGGAGGCCTAGGGTACCCCAGCTGTTCAAAGATCAATGAGATGAGGAAGAAACAACCAGTGAGATGGAGGAAAACCAAAAGCACATCTAGTGTCCTGGAGGCCAAGTGAAGACTTCAAGAAGAGGGAGTGTTCAACTTGTTCAATGCTACTGACAGATAAGTAAGATGAGAACTGAGAACTAACCATTGCACTTAGGAACGGTGTGGGGAGGGACCTTGACAGGTGAACTTAACAGAGAATAGAAAATGACCACTTAGAGACCACTCTTTCCTGGAGTTCTTTGCAAAGGGGAATAAAGAAATAGGGCAGCTGCTGGCAAAGAAAGTAAGGGTAAGTATTTACGATGATCAAAAAAGTACGTGTTTAAGTGCCACATGTATGTACTCATATAGAGCCCTTAAAAGCCCAAAGCACTCAATAAATGTTTTCCTTCCTCCACTCTCCCTTCATACCTATCACTTTCTATTATCTTTACTGATATATGTATCTGTCTTCAAAACTATCTGCAAACAACTTCTACTTGGAAGGCCCTTTTTTACCTTGTTCAACTATCACATTCTTCCTAATCCTTCAAGACTCAAATATTCCTCCTGAGAAGCCTCCCCGGACCCCTCTCCTCAGTTAATCTCCCTCAGATCTGCTACCTTTGTACCAATACATTCTTCTGCAATCACCCTTATCAAGGTCTCATAATTATCAGAATATATGTCCCACTGTCCTCACTAAACTGACTCCTAGAGGGCAGGGGCAATGTCAAGTGTCCCTCTGGATTATAAACTTTTACCTCTGGGGTAAATGTTTAACAGTTAAGAGCACAGCCTCCTGCCCTGGCTGGTGTGGCTCAAAGGATAGAGTATCAGCCTGCAGGACTGAGGGGTCCTGGGTTCAATTCCGATCAAGGGCACATGCCCACGCTGCAGGCTCAATCCCCAGTGGGGGGCATGCAGAAGGCAGCTGATCCAAGATTCTCACTCATCATTTATGTTTCTATCTCTCCCTCTCCCTTCCTCTCTGAAATCAATAAAAATATATTTATTAAAAAAAATAAGAGCACAGGCTCCTGAGCCACATTGCCTGGGCTTGAATCCCAGTTCCACCACATGGTTGCAGTGTGACCTTGAGAAGCTGCCTAACCTCTCTGGGCCTTGAATGTTCTCATCTATAAAATGGGAAATAAAAATAGCCTCTGCCTCCTAGCATTGTTTGGAAGAATAAAAGAGTTAATATATGTAAAATGCCTGGCATATACTAAGCCCTATAAACATCAACTATAATATTATACAGTAACCACAATACCTAGGATTTTAAGCTTGATGCAGGAAGTAAATTATTTCATGAGCCCACCTAGTGCGGTTCAGAGGTTGAGCGTCAACCTATGAATGAGGAAGTCATGGTTCAATTCCTGTCAGGGCACATGTCTGGGTTGCGGGCTCCGTTCCCTGTGGGGGGCCTGCAGGAGACAACAATCAATGATTCTCTCTCATCATTGATATTTCTATCTCTCTCCCTCTCCCTTTCTCTCTGAAAGCAATTTTAAAATGTAAATTTTTTTAAATTATGTCATGAATGACTAATCTAAGGCACTAAAAAACTCTGGCCTACTGTGGAGAATGACTCTATACCACTCTGAGCTTTTTGTCTTTACCAAATTTCATCACTTGAACCATATCATGTAGTAATTTTTTCAAAAGTTATTAAAGTCATTTTTAATATTTTTTTATTGATTTCAGAGAGGAAGGGAGAGAGAGATAGAAACATCAATGATGAGAGAGAATCATTGATCAACTGTCTCCTGCACGCCCCCTACTGTGCACGTACAGTGCAATTGAAACTTTGTGGCCCATGCGCAGAAGTTGGTTTTCGGAAAGGAGATAGATGAAACAAGTATACAAGACGAGTGTGGATGGGAGGGTTGGAAGGGGTCGACCTCAGCGAACGTACCTCAATCAGATTGAGGACGTTTTTAGCAAAGGCCAGCTTAGGAGTACCCTAATTAAGTTAATAACAATGTACCTACCTATATAGTTTAAGTTTAAAAAATTTGGCTCTCAAAAGAAATTTCAATCGTTGTACTGTTGATATTTGGCTCTGTTGACTAATGAGTTTGCCGACCACTGGGCTAGGGCAAGTCATTTCTGGATATTTAACCTGTTTCCCAGACTACCTCTAATTATGTGATTAACTACAGAACCTCTGAGAGGAAGAGAGAAAGATAGAAACACCAAGATCTGTTCCCCCATCCTAGAGAAACAGTTTAAAGCGATTCCCAGCCCAGCCAGTGTGGCTCACTTGGTTGAGCAACGTCCCATGCACCAAGAAGTTGCTTCCCAGTAAGGGCCCATATCCAGGTTGCAGGCTTGATCCCCAGTAGGGAGTGTGCGGGAGGCAGCCGATCTCGATGCTTCTATCTCTCTCCCTTCCTCTCTCTAAAAATAAATCAATAAAAACATATTTTTTAATCCTGTATAATAAAAGTCTAATATGCAAATTGTCCCCTCGGCAGTTGTTCTACCAGGAGTTCAACAGCTCACTATGAGGTGTGCTGACCACCAGGGGGCAGCGCAGAACATGGTGGGCATCAGCGACTTGGCGCTGGCAGTGGGCAGCAGTGGAGGCGCTGCCATCCCCGATGGGCCCGGCCGAGAGCAGTACCCTGGCGGGATGGTGGAGCAGGTGAGCGGGCGGCACCAGGCCAAGGCGGGTACAAGCGAGGGCCCAATCTCCCCGCAGCAGCAACCAGCAGTGGCAGCAGGGGGGTGGGGCTGCCGCCCCGGCTCCCAAGCACTGAGGGAGTCTGGCAGGAGGCTGATCGCCTCACAGACAGAGACCAGCAGCCAGCAGGCCCTGATTGCCTGATTGGGGCAGAGCCCCGGTCTGGGATGGGGAACTGGGGGTGGGTGGCGGCAACCTCCCATGGTGCCCAG
>NW_005362155.1:489500-492858 GCF_000412655.1 Myotis brandtii | reverse complement strand
CTCCCATGCTGCCCAGATGGGGGAGGGGGGGGGGAGGGCTGCAACCTCTTGCTAGGGTGCAGTGGGAATGCGGGGTGTCCGCCAAGCTCGCTCTCACTCCCCCTGCTATCCTTCCCAGGGCTTGTGAGCAGAGAAAGCCACCCCCCCCCTCGCACTCAGGTGCCGGGCACTCACAAGGAGCCCGCCCCACACCTGCGCAGCCTCTTTGGGTGAGCCGGCTGCAGTCCCAGGACTGCAAGGGCCAGTCGGGCTCCCCATGGCTTCGTGCAGGAGCTGGTCTGCAAAAAGAGCAGCGCTGCCTGCCCCGCTTCCATGCAGCGCCCCTGGGCAGCCCAGAGGTGCATGCTGCGCCCTGGCCCACTGCATCAGGCCGCGCTCACCACATCTCCACGTGGGGACTCGGGTGCCGTGACTCAAGCGAGGGGGGCGTGCGGGGCCCAGAGCCCAGGTGCTGCCCACGGCCCAGAGGTCAGCTGGGACCTGCCCTTCCACACCAGACACTCGCACTTCGATCACCAGCCAGGCCTAGGGACTGCACCCATGCACAAATTTCGTGCACCAGGCCTCTAGTAATAGTAATAAAATAAAGTGATTCCCATACTCCCCAGCCCCAATCACAACCTCAAAACCAAAGAAAATACAGTTGGATGACATTCCCGATCACCTTTCCACATGAGGCAGCACATGTACTGCAAAGAGCACAAACTTTGGAGTAGATCACCCTGGGTCCAAACGGGTACCCTACAGACAGCAGGTCTGTTCATCTCCCCCTCTGGTAGTAACGGCAATAGTGTAACCTAGCAGGGTGGGTGTGGTTAACTGATACTGAATGACTTGAAGAAAAATGAATGCATGAAAAATAGCTAGCTTATAGCAGATATTAAATAAATGCTAGTTTTGCCATATACCATTTTCAACTTAATTAGAGTTGAAGTTTTAAAAAGAAATATTACAAAGGCTCAAGCATATGACAACTAATACTCTTAAAAGTTAAAATGTTAAGTCGGTAGGAAATGGACAGGAAAAGGTTCCTGGAATAAATAAAGAGCTGTGATCCCAGGGAAAAGACCCTCCTCCTGAAACGCACAAACCAGGCAGCAGCTTCCTTGCATTTTGGGGACAAAATCGGCTTTGCCTACATCCTTGACCCCTGGGACACCTCAGATGAACCCCTGGTGTGATGCAGAAAGGAATTAGATGGTTGACCTCACATACACTGTGGCCACCCCCATGTTCTTAAATATGTGACTCAAAACTTACTTCAAGAAAAAAATGTACATGGTGATCATGAATTATGAGTATAGACTGGCCTATAAAGTCAACTACTACTTTACTAATTAATTGCTCACAGATGGCCATTTCACAATGCTCTCTTAGTTACCAATTAGAATGAAACCTGAATACAAGGTTGCTTGGCTAGTTTAGTCAATAACCAATGGAATTCTGCCCAGGGGGGTCCCAAAGTTCCCTGAGGAGGAATGTGTCTGTCTTGATTCATCTGACATTCCCTAGAGTCTGGCATACAGTGGCTACTTAAAATTCACTGAAAAATCTGTATGCCCATGTTCTGCACAGCATTACTCACAGTAGCCAAAAGGTGGAAATAATCCAGGTGTCCATCAACAGATGAGTGGATAAACAAAATATAGTATATACACACAATGGAGTATTATTCAGTCTTAAAAAGGAAGGAAATTCTGACACATGCTACAACAAGGATGAACCTCAAGGACATTGTGCTAAGTGAAATAAGGCAGTCACCAAAAGACAAATACTGTATGACTTCACTTATATGAGGGACCTAGAGTAGTCAAAGGAGACAGAAAGCAAACTAGTGGTCGCCAGGGGCTGGGGAAGCGGAAGGGGAGTTAGTGTTTAATGAGTACAGTTTCAGATTTGCAAGATGAAAAAAGTTCTGGAGATGGATGCACAGCAATGTGAATGTACTTAAAACTACAAAACTGTACACTTAAACTGGTTAAAATGGCAAATTTCATGTTATATATATTTTACAGTTTAAAACACAAAAAAATTTCATTGAAAGAATAAATGAAGGACTACTCAGCACTACTTTCATCACTCACTAAATGTTCTATCTCATACCTTCGGATTACTCACTAGAGAATTCCAATCTTACCTTTTACAGATGAGGAAAGGGGGGCTCAGAGAGCATAACTGACCTGCCTCTGTACCCGGGACGGCATCTACTACACGGAGCTGCTCGGCATGAATGGTGTGTTGTTGGACCTGACTGGCTGTAGGCCCCATGAGGACAAGGGCTATGCCTCAGGTCTTCTCTCTATGCCCAGAACCTGCACACACCACCCACAGGCTCCTTGATTTTCTGCAATCCCGCCGGCCTGAACATCTGAATCATAGATGTCACCGATCTCTTTCTCAACGAAATCACTAACTTGGCAGGGGGGCAGCCTGAAAAACACTTCTGTCACTGGAGGTGCTCGCCCACAGGCTGGGCCATCGCCCACTCCCCATGGAGCACACAGAGGTTCAGACCATTTCACCGTGGAGGGAGCCAAGCCTTCTGCAGGAGACACATGATAAATGCTGGACAAATCTGAGAGAGTCCAGCCGAAACCGGTTTGGCTCAGTGGATAGAGCGTCGGCCTGCGGACTGAAAGGTCCCAGGTTCGATTCCGGTCAAGGGCATGTACCTGGGTTGCGGGCACATCCCCAGTGGGAGATGTGCAGGAGGCAGCTGATCGATGTTTCTCTCTCATCGATGTTTCTAACTCTCTATCTCTCCCCCTTCCTCTCTGTAAAAATATATTAAAAAAAAAAATCTGAGAGAGTCCTGAGCATGGCGATGGAAAACATCTTCCGCACAGGCGGCTT
The DNA here is from genome assembly GCF_000412655.1 of Myotis brandtii. Lineage (NCBI taxonomy): Eukaryota > Metazoa > Chordata > Mammalia > Chiroptera > Vespertilionidae > Myotis > Myotis brandtii. The sequence goes on along the minus strand of NW_005362155.1, from coordinate 490,005 downwards.
CTGAGCTGGATCGGGAAGGGTGCGTGGTTTCCCAGGCACCACCAGCGAAAAGGCCAGAGCATGCAGCAGCAACAGCAGCAGCCGCGGCCTGGGTCCCTGCCGGACCTCCGCACATGCCACCCCCACGACCCCGACACAGGGCTGCGCTGCGTCTCACAGAGGCCACGAAGTCAGACTGCCTGGGTTCACACCACGTCCCTGTCACTGCAGAGCGCCCTGGGGCTGGCTCCGTGCCTCAGTCTCCCCACTTCGGAGGAGGGCTGGTGTGCTCATTAGAGAACACCTGTCCATCGCTTAGCACTGGGCCTGGCACAGACGAAGCCCTCAAAAAAAAGAAACGCGATGGCCACTGTCATGACGAGCTGCACGCTGTGAGAGGCAGACAGCTGGGTGGTGCCTGCTGAGCTTGCGGGTCCCTCTCAGTCCAAGAGGCGCCCGGGGGGAGGGGAGCCCCGAGCGGGGCTGCACACCCTGCACGCATGTCACTGCCCAGATCCGCACCCGG
>NW_005362155.1:456291-488505 GCF_000412655.1 Myotis brandtii | reverse complement strand
CCCCGGCTGCCGGGACTGGTGCAGTCACCGAGGCTGCTGCAGCCCCTGCCCTCAGGAGGCAGAGGGGCAGCCAGTCAAAAGCCAGCGAATCATTGTAAGAAACGAGGGAGGCTTTGAGTGAGGCGAACCCGGGGGCTGAGAGGAAACGGAAGAGAGGGGTGGGAAACGTAAACCGAAACCTAAAGCACCGGGAAGCTGATCAGAGGAAGAAGGCACTGCAGAGGCCCTGGGTTCCAGGTCCGCAAAGAATGGGAGGGGTCCCTGTTCCCCTCCTCCAACCCGCTTGACGTGTGACAGTGTTGGTTTTAAGAAACAGAAGCAGGGCCCTAGCCGGTCTGGCTCAGTGGATAGAGCCTCGGCCTGCGGACTGAAGGGTCCCAGGTTCGATTCCGGCCAAGGGCGCATGCCCGGGTTGCAGGCTCCCCCCCCAGTGGGGGGGGCGTGCAGGAGGCAGCCGATCAATGATTCTCTCTCATTGATGTTTCTAGATCTCTCTCCCTCTCCCTTCCTCTCTGAAATCAATAAAGAAATATATACTTTTTTTAAAGAAATAGAAGCAGGAAACAGCCCCTAGCAGCCGAGGTGCGACTGGCTGTGCCTACTGCGTGGACTGGAGCAAGTCTGTATAACCCGGCGGCTTTCAAACCCCAGCGTGAATCAAAACCGCCTGGTGGGCCTGTTAAAACAGGTCGCCCTCTGAGCCCCACTCCCAGAATTTCTAAGTCAGCAGGCCTGCGTGGAGCCCAACCATTTACATTCCTGACAAGCTCCCAGGTGACGCTAATGCTGCGGGTCCCAGGACCATCTCGGAGAACTGCAGGTCACTGCTGATGGAGCTCATGACCACAGAAAGCTTTCACTTGTTCTTTCATCAAATATTTATTGTTGCCCGCTGAGTGACAACAGCTGTTCTGAGGATTGAGCGCTGAGCAAAACAGATACACTTGTGCCCTTAGGGAAGAGAGAGACATTATTTTAATAGTGTTGTACAATACGTAATCAGGTATAGATGTAATAGGAGCATGAAAGAAAAATACAAACCACCATGAGAGTTAATAGCCAAGGGATCTAAGCTAATCTTGAGGGCTGGGGTGGGGAAGTGATCAAAAAGTGCCATTTAGCCCTAGTCGGTTTGGCTCCGTGGATAGAGCTGCGGACTGAAGGGTCTCAGGTTCGATTCCGGCCAAGGGCACACGCCTGGGTTGCGGGCTCGATCCCCAGTAGGGGGCGTGCAGGAGACAGCCAATCAATAATTCTCTCTCATCATTGATGTTTCTATCTATCCCTCTCTCTTCCTCTCTAAAATCAATAAAAAAAATTTTTTTTTTAAAAAGTGGCATTTAGCCCAGCTGGCATGGCTCAGTGGTTGAGCGTTGACCTATGAACCAGGAGGTCACGGTTCGATTCCCGGTTGGGACATATGCCTGGGTTGCGGGTTGAATCCCCAGTGTGGGGTGTGCAGGAGGCAGCAAATCAATGATTCTCTTCATCGTTGATGTTTCTATCTATCTCTCCCTCTCCCTTCCTCTCTGAAATCAATAAAAATATATATTTTTTTAAAAACAGTGGCATTTAGCTTGGCCGGTGTGCTCAGTGGTTGAGCATTGACCCATGAACCTGGAGGTCGAGCTTTCAAGCTCAAGTCCCCAGTGGGGTCCTGCAGGAGGCAGCCAATTGATGACTCTCTCTCATCATTGATGTTTTTATCACTTTCTCCCTCTCCTTAAAATAGATATATATTTTTTTAAATAAACACTGCTTTAAAAAAAAAAGAAAGAAAGTGGCATTTATTTAAGCTGTGGCCTGAAAGAAATGTTGTAGTTTGCTAAGCAACAAGAGGAGGCATAGAATATTCTAGGCTGTAGAAACTGCAAGTACAAGAGAAGCCATCTCAGAAGGTGAGCAGGTAACTCAGCACTGAGGCCAGGTGACTTGTCCTTCCTTGGCTCAGTTTAGTGGGGTGAGCACAGGCTTTTGGATGAGACCCTTGGGAATGGAATCCCAGCTCTTAGCACCAGCTGAGGTTTGTTGAACACAGTACTATCGTAAGTCTTGATTTCTCACTGTGTAATTGGATAAAATAACAGAAACGCAGACTGAATTAGAGATACGCGTTTTGCTCATAAAGCTCCCATGGCTGAACATGCGGAGGTAGGTCAGCTTCCAGCTAGAAATGATGAGAGCCCTGGGTCCCATTTGTCTAGGATTTTTTTGGCTCTGCTCTCCTCCATGTCCTCAAGACAGCTGCCAGGAGCAGCCAGGGTCACAAACCTCCCCATTCACATCCAGCAAGAAAGAGCACATTTTCTCAGATCCTTCCTCATGGCAGCAAGCTTTATCCTACTGGTCCTAATTGGCCCAGACCTGCCCATCCCAGAACTAGCCACTGTGGAGGAGGATGGAATTGCTGTTATTGGCTTAAAGAATCATCCCCTGGCCCTAGCCAGTTTGGCTCAATGGATAGAGCATCGGCCCATGGACTGAAGGGGCGTGTGCAGGAGGCAACCAATCTCACATCGATATTTCTCTCTGTCTCTCCTCCTCCCTCCCACTCTCTCTAAAAATCAATGAAAAAATACCCTTGGGTAAGGACTAACAAAAATAAAAATCAATGGAAAAACATGTTTGGGTGAGGATTAACAACAACAACAAAAGAATCATCCCCTGGAGTTTATGTTAATTCCCCTGAATAAGGTGGATTGGGTGGAGTTATCACATGTCCACCATACTTCCATTGCCAGGCTGGAGTAAAGATTAATTTTTTTTGGTGTTAATCCTCACCCGAGGATACTTTTCCATTGATTTTTAGAGACAGTTGAAGGGAGGGGGAGAGACAGAGAGAAACATCAATGTGAGAGAAACACATCGATTGGTTGCCTCCCAAACACACCCCAACTGGAGCAGGGATCGAACCTGCAACCGAGGTACATGCCCTTGACTGAAATCGAACCCACAACCCTTCAGTCCAAGGGTCGATGCTCTAACCAGCCAGGGCAAGATTAAATGTAATGTACACAAAATCCCTGGCACATAAGTCACACAATAAACCATCACTATTATTAATTTTACTCCAGGGATTTTGTCCAAGTCAACTGAATAACATTGTTATTAATATTAATATCAAGCCTATCTATTCCAAAAAAATATTTAAGACTGCTGTTACTTTTTGTTGGCACTGCAGGAATGGCCCCATCCACCTCTCCTGCCCATTCCTACTGCTATTGCATAGTCTCACTCATTCAGTTATTTATACAACAAACATTTAATGAGTTGGTACCAATTTTGCGCCACGCTTTTCAAAAACTAAGAGTTCTAAATGAATAAGATTCAGGCAAATTGTGCACTGCCTCACCCAACGATACAATTGTATCCTCTCCCGAGAATACACTACTGCACAGTGTAAGAGGTGCTATACTAGAGGTGTGTACAAACCCTCTAAGCACAGACGTGGGGAAGAAGCAGCTAACTATCGCAGGGAGAGTAGTTGGAAGGCTGAACAAAGATGGAAGCATTTCTTTTTTCAAAAAATATATTTTTATTGATTTCAGAAAGGGAGAGAGAGCTACTGAAGCGCAGCTACACTTCTCCTGTGACTGGACTAAAGGAGATGGGACTTGGGAAACCCAGGGGTGTAATTCCACGGAAGTAAAGCTTTCTACAATATCTCATCCTCCCGAGGGGGGCTCCATAAATTCTTATTCCAACAGTACCCCCAGAACCATACTTCCACGAGCAACTGGGGGGAGATGAGGCCGTCTCTCCTCCGTTAACAATTTGTCATTCAGGGCCTGACAGTGTGGCTCAGCGGTAGAGCATGGACCCAGGAACCAAGAGGTCACCGGTTCGATTCCTGGTCAGGGCACATGCCCAGGTTGCAGGCTCCATCCCCAGTAGGGGGCATGCAGGAGGCAGCCAATCAATGATGTTTCTCTCTCATCGATGTTTCTATCTCTCTCTCTCTCTCTTGCTTCCTCTTTCCCTAAAAAGCAATAAATATACATATATAGATTTTTTTAACAATTTGTCATTCAACAGTTCATGATAACAACACTATAGTAAAGGTCTGAACCGTCACTGCTCCTTCCTTGTATGAAATGAAAAGCCAGTTGTCCATAACCCCAGTCAACCCCCGCACAACACATGACATGAGACCTGACCCATGTATGTTGACCCTGTCCTTAAAAGACAGGAAGTGCCTGTGGCTCACATTATGTGAGACCGCCCCACCTCCATCCAATACCCAGGTGTCCCAGCTTCAGCGAGCCCAGGCAACATCCACATTAGAAACCCTGCAGCCTGAGCCCAGTTCCCCACCTTCACCATAGCTAATATGTCCTTGTTAGCTAGTTGCTGAGATGGACTTCTATTGGAATGGCAAGCTTTGGAAGAAATTATGAAATGATCATGTGTATTATTAATAGAAAAAAATGTGGAAACCGCAGTGCCTAAATTCTGAACACTGTGTGCAATAGTTATGTTTACCTAAATTAATTACCAAACAACGTCTAAGTTTAGGAAATTCAGTGTGTTATTAAACAATAGTTATGTTTTTAATAATAAACAAAAGTGGAGAAGATAATAAATGATCACAAATGGATCCCAAAATATGGTGCTAACAAAAAAGAAAATGACCCCTCGTAGTGGAAAAATGAGTACAAATGGAGTGCAAAATACCTCTATTTTATATGCAGATTAGAACTAATACAATAGAAATCTAAAATGCAGAAAATTTAAATGACAATGTATTATGAAACAGATGACAAAGAAGAAATAAACCGAGGGCTATAACAAAAGAAGCTCTAAAGACTCATTAATTGATGTAGCTATGATATAATCAAAGTCTTAAATACAGGTGCAACCCAGGTGTCAGCTGTTTCTTTGTCCTCTAGCTCCTGTGTGCTGTTTCTTTGTCCAATATCAACCTGGATGCAAAACTCAACGCATCTTTTAGGTTTCCCAAAAAAATCCACTCATACCAAAGCAGTGTTTCCAATGGGAGTGCCGCTGGCCTTGTGCCAGAGACATCTCAACTGTTGTCACAATTCTAGCCACCAAGTCAGGAATGCCCCTTTGTACTGCCCCACCCCAAGCAGTCACTGTGGCATGTAAACCCAGCCCACCTGTTCCCAGTGCTGCTGGGGGCAGTACCACCCTCAACAGAGAAACTCTGCCTCGGAGCAATAGGGACCCGTCTTTACTGAAGATTTCATAAGGACGCCATTACATTCCATAGCAACCAACCTAAAACCGTTATTTGCACTTTCTGCTTTTTTCCAGAATTCTTCATCAGCAGGACTGCTACTACGTCATTTTTTCCTTAGCCCCTCATCTCTCATAATGCCTGACTGTCTAGTTCATCTCTCCTCCCTCCAAAATGGCATTCCAAATCTCAAGTTTCTCTCCCCACTGTTATGTAGAGAGGTGACCCTAGATGTTATCCCAGATTTGCATAGCCACATTCGTCATGTGTGCTCAGCAAACCAAAGGGCCTTCATATTCACAAAACCTACCTTCTCTAGAGGTGGTTCAGCCACCATATCTGATTTAGCTGAACTCACCTTGAAATCTCACCCCAAGTGCCATAGCACCTGTGTTTGGTCTGGAGCATTCTGATGAATGAAATTGTCTCCATCTTGTTACACAGGAGTAGGATTGATATTGCAAGGAACATCTTTTTTTTTTTTTTGTCCCTTCTTCTGATAACCCCACACACCGTTCTTGGTATCAGGGGTAAGCATGAGATTCAAGACAACACGGTTTCTATGCTTTTCTTTTTTTTTTAATATTTTTAAATTGATTTTTAGAGAGAGGAAGGGAGAGAAAAAGAGAGAGAAACATTGTCGTGAGATCTTTCAGTACATGGGGCCCTAGCCAACCAAGCCACACCGGCCAGGGCTGGTTTCCATTTTCCTACTAACAAAACCAATGCTGAAAAAAATAATCTTATGCACATACATCCATAAGTATGCATATGTAACTAGAGGATAAATTCACAAAAGTAGAATCGCTGGGTCAAAGGGTAGATGTCTTTGTGTTTTGGGTGGACTGTACCTAATCACCCTCCAAAGGAGTTGTGCATTCCTACCAGCTACACACAGAGTATCTATTTCCATGTAGACTGGCCAATAGGATATATGGTCAAACTTCTACATTTTTGCCAGTCTGAGAGGTGGAAAATAGTACCTCATCATAACATTTTGTGAACTGACTGTTCATGTCCTTTGCCCTCTTTGGTATTGAGTTGTTGGGCTCTTTTGTCTACATTTCTAGGAGTTCTTTATTTAATCCGAAGATAACTTATGTGCTATTAACTTACAAATATTTTCCCCAGATCTTTGTCTTTTAACTTTGCTATGGTTTTGCTTTTCCATGAATATGTTTTTAATTTATTTTTTAGAGCTGAATGGATCGGTCTTTTGTGGTTTCTGAATTTTGAGTCAGACTTTGTAAGGATGTTCCTATGCAAATGTTTGAAGGAATTTTCCTATGTTCTCTTCAAGTACTTTTATAGCTTTCTTTTTTTTTCTTTTTAAGAAATGTTTTTATTTATTTCAGAGCGAAAGGGAGAGGGATAGAGAGATAGAAGCATCCATGATGAGAGAGAATCATGACTGCTGCCTCCTGCACACCCCCTACTGGGGATCGAGCCCATAACTAGGGCATGTGCCCTGATTGGGAATCAAACCGTGACCTCCTGGTTCATGGGTTGACAGTCAACCACTGAGCCACACTGACGGAGCTATAGCTTTCTTCTTAAACAGGTAAATCTTTTATTTACTTGGAGTTTATTTTGGTGAGGTATAAATCCAACCTACTGTTTGAGATAGGAGGGGCCAAACCCAAATCAGGCACAAACTAAGGCAACTTAGTTCCCAGAAAGAGGCCAGGCCAGTTGCAAGGACCAGATGCATGGAACAGAACTGGCCGCGTTTAGGCCCCGGGACCGCTGGAAGTAACACCACGTCACAGCAAGAAGCAGGGTTAGACAGCAAGCCCAAGGCTCCTGCCAGCAGAGGGACATGGAGAGCAGGAGCAGGGCCTCGGAAGCTGCTTCCAAACCCCAGACAGAAAAGGCCTGGCCTCTGGGAAGTCCTTTGGCTCAGGCCTCTGAAGCCTCAGTGTCGTCATTCCCTGAACCCTGCTAATCTGATACAGGGAGGCAGGGGGGAGAGAGTCCTTGTCCTCAACAAGCTCTCATGTTAAGGGCGAGTCACAGGACCCACCACAACCCTCATAAGAGACCAAAGGCAGAATAAAAGTCAAGGAACACCGAGCAATAAATTCTGACCCAGAAGGGCTTCATGTAGGAGGTGATAGCATTTGAGCTGAGCCTTGGAGAACTGGCGAGCTCTTGCCCTGGCCGGTTTTGCTCAGTGGTTGGAGCATCAGCCTGCAGACTGTCTCAGGTTTGATTCTGGTCAAGGGCACATACCTTGGTTGTGGGCTTGATCCTCGGCCCCAGTTGGGGCGCAGGTGGGAGGCAACCGATCACTGCATCTCTCTCACATTGATGTTTCTCTCTCTCTCCCCCTCCCTTCCACTCTTGCTAAAAAAACAAACAAACAAACAAACAATGGAAAATATATCCTCAGGTGAGGATTAACAAAAACAAGAAAAAAAGAATTGGTGAGCTCTTAACAGATGGAGATTTTTTTATCACAATAACATTAATTATGTAGCTCATCTTTATGCCATTGACTTTTCTTTCAAGAATAAGTCTGCCATTCCATGAGTTCAGTCTTCTTTTTCATCATTCAGTGGTGTTTTAGATTCTCCTTCATATAGTTTTAATGCGTTTCTTTTTTTTAATGCATTTCTTATTAAGTCTATTCTTAGGTCCTTTACCTGTGTGTTGCTATTGCAAATGGGATCACCGCTCCATTATACCTTCTAAGTGCTTGTTGTTGGTATAAATAGGGAAGCCATTGATCTCCTTGGTTTAATTCTGGACCCAGACAGCTGATTGAATGTTTGTATTGGTTGTTTTTTCAACAGATTCACTTGGATTTTCCAGATATAAAACTGTATCATCTGCAAATCAGGTTAATTTTTCCTCCCTTTTTCCATTTTCTAAGGATGACTGAACATCGAGGAGGGCATTCCCCCTGATTTCAAGCCTTGCGTGTTCGGTGAGGAGGGAGAGGAGAGAAATCTGCATCTACTGTAGTACCTCAGGGCCTTGACATATGTTCTTTCCTTTGCACCCTCTCTTCCTGTACATAGTACACTAGTCCCCCCTTATCCGTGGGGGATATGTTCCTCGACCCCCCGTGGATGCCTGAAACTACAGACAGCTTCCTTATGTATACTATGAACCCTGTCTACATTACGTATATTTTAGATATACACACCTATGATAAAGTTTTGCTTGTAAATTAGGCAGTTTCGCAAATGGCAGATTTGTTCTTATTGTAGATCTTCGAGACCTCAGCATACACTATTTTTTCTTTCCCAATTAAGTCGAGAACTTTCACCTCACTTAAAGAAGGAAGCACTTTATGGTTTCTCTCCGGCAGATCTGAATTCCAGCATCACTACGCTTATGCTTTGGGGCCATGAATAAGTAAAATAACGGCGACTTGAACACAAGTGCTGCGATGCCGCCACAGTGGGCTAAGTGGCTACCGGGCGCCAAGCAGCCACGGTGTGGACACGCTGGACAAAGGGATGACTCGCGGCCCGGGCAGGGCGGAGCAGGACAGCGGGAGACTTCATCGTGGGACTCAGGACAGTGAGCGATTTAAAACTTAGTTAAAATAAGCTTGTTTGCCTCTAAAATTTTTTACTTAACATTTTCAGACCATGGTTGACAGCAGGTAACTGAAAACTTGGAAAGCGAAACCATGGATAAGGGGGGACTAGTGTACATCCCCATCACTTTTCAAGCCTGAGAACAAATGTCACTTCCTCTGGGAAGCTCTCCTTGACTTCTCGGCCCAAGTCTGTTTGCCTGTACTTCCCCATCACAGAGATCAGCAGGTCCGTTGTACCGCATTGTGGGAGGGTGGGGTTCGAGGGAAACGGGCTGTGCGCCTTTGGGGGAGCACGTGTTTTCAGCCTGCCCAATGTCCATCTCCCCTTCAATTCTCCCTTGAGGTTTTCCTCCTTTCATTAAGCTCAACTTTGCCAAGACTTAAAGACCAGCTCAGGACAACAGATGAGATGGCACATACTTCGGTGCCAACTGCACGGCACAAGCAAATGTGGAGAGCAGAGAGATGCACTTTGGGCTGAACCCAATGATCAGGGAAATCCTCAGAGACGTGGCAGAGTTCAGGCCTCGGGGGGAGCTGTGTGCACACCCATCCTCACAGGGACGCTTTGGACTCAGGCCCGCTCAGGCGCACTGCACTGCATCTGACAGCGGGCAGTCCGGGCCTTAGGTCTCAGCCTCGGTGCCTACGTGCCACGTGATTTGTCGTGGGCTAGACCTCTGGCGACTGTTTTAGTTTGTGTGACAGAAAAGCAATTCAAATCGGCTTTAACAAACAAGGACATATTCTGATTCGCATATATTAAAAGTCTAGGTGTAGGAGGGCTTCCGGCATAGCCTGATCCAGGGGCTCCTGCCATATCCTTGGGACTTGGTCTCTTTGTCTCTTGGTTTTTGCTGTGCTCTTAGCCACGCTCTCCCTTAGTGGTGGGCCCTGGCTGCTGCAGACTCTCATTCTCTCGGGAATAACTGAAGGAAAGAAAGGTTTTCTTCCCGAATTCTTCTGGGAAGAGTTCTAGGATTTATTCTACAACTGGGATGTCTTGGTCCATCAGTTTTGAGCTGGATGGAATCTGACCTGGAGTCCCGGGTGGTGTACATGCTCCACGCACCGACCATACCTGTACTCTGTCGCCCCTCCCTTGCCGGTCGTGATTTCAGTTGCGGGAGGATGCAGAAAGGAGGGCTTCTCACAGAAAGGGAGCCCTCAGGCTGCCACTCCCCTGGGAGCAGTCAGGAACCTGCCCCACATGTCATGACACATGCCCTAGGAGCCCTCTCCTAGACGGGTCAGGATTGCCCTCAAACACTCAGTGGATGGAGGCCTCTGCTGCCCAGAAAGGGGGCTGGAAACGGTGGGGTCCCAAGGTTGACGGTAGTTGGTGGACTATCTCCATCCTCCAGCCTGCTCGAAGGACTAAGATTTTCTGCCGAGTACCCCTGGGCAGCATTACCTTACCCCATGACTCACTTTGAAAAATAAAGCCTGGTGTGGGGACCACCAGGACATCACCGGTGGCTGGGCCTGGGCTGAGCAGGATGGAGGGTGGTGAGGAACTGTCTTGCATCCACATGGTGCAGAATTCAGGACAGCCTTCGGGTTCTGTTTGTGACAATAAAGAGAAGCTCACTTCTGCTCATTTTAATAAAGTGATAGTATATACATTAGGAATGCTTTCGGCAGCAAGTAACTAAGACTTAAAAATGAGGTTTTTAAATTGATTTTTAGAGAGAGGAAGGGAGAGAAAAAGAGAGAGAAACATTGTCGTGAGATCTTTCAGTACATGGGGCCCTAGCCAACCAAGCCACACCGGCCAGGGCTGGTTTCCATTTTCCTACTAACAAAACCAATGCTGAAAAAAATAATCTTATGCACATACATCCATAAGTATGCATATGTAACTAGAGGATAAATTCACAAAAGTAGAATCGCTGGGTCAAAGGGTAGATGTCTTTGTGTTTTGGGTGGACTGTACCTAATCACCCTCCAAAGGAGTTGTGCATTCCTACCAGCTACACACAGAGTATCTATTTCCATGTAGACTGGCCAATAGGATATATGGTCAAACTTCTACATTTTTGCCAGTCTGAGAGGTGGAAAATAGTACCTCATCATAACATTTTGTGAACTGACTGTTCATGTCCTTTGCCCTCTTTGGTATTGAGTTGTTGGGCTCTTTTGTCTACATTTCTAGGAGTTCTTTATTTAATCCGAAGATAACTTATGTGCTATTAACTTACAAATATTTTCCCCAGATCTTTGTCTTTTAACTTTGCTATGGTTTTGCTTTTCCATGAATATGTTTTTAATTTATTTTTTAGAGCTGAATGGATCGGTCTTTTGTGGTTTCTGAATTTTGAGTCAGACTTTGTAAGGATGTTCCTATGCAAATGTTTGAAGGAATTTTCCTATGTTCTCTTCAAGTACTTTTATAGCTTTCTTTTTTTTTCTTTTTAAGAAATGTTTTTATTTATTTCAGAGCGAAAGGGAGAGGGATAGAGAGATAGAAGCATCCATGATGAGAGAGAATCATGACTGCTGCCTCCTGCACACCCCCTACTGGGGATCGAGCCCATAACTAGGGCATGTGCCCTGATTGGGAATCAAACCGTGACCTCCTGGTTCATGGGTTGACAGTCAACCACTGAGCCACACTGACGGAGCTATAGCTTTCTTCTTAAACAGGTAAATCTTTTATTTACTTGGAGTTTATTTTGGTGAGGTATAAATCCAACCTACTGTTTGAGATAGGAGGGGCCAAACCCAAATCAGGCACAAACTAAGGCAACTTAGTTCCCAGAAAGAGGCCAGGCCAGTTGCAAGGACCAGATGCATGGAACAGAACTGGCCGCGTTTAGGCCCCGGGACCGCTGGAAGTAACACCACGTCACAGCAAGAAGCAGGGTTAGACAGCAAGCCCAAGGCTCCTGCCAGCAGAGGGACACGGAGAGCAGGAGCAGGGCCTCGGAAGCTGCTTCCAAACCCCAGACAGAAAAGGCCTGGCCTCTGGGAAGTCCTTTGGCTCAGGCCTCTGAAGCCTCAGTGTCGTCATTCCCTGAACCCTGCTAATCTGATACAGGGAGGCAGGGGGGAGAGAGTCCTTGTCCTCAACAAGCTCTCATGTTAAGGGCGAGTCACAGGACCCACCACAACCCTCATAAGAGACCAAAGGCAGAATAAAAGTCAAGGAACACCGAGCAATAAATTCTGACCCAGAAGGGCTTCATGTAGGAGGTGATAGCATTTGAGCTGAGCCTTGGAGAACTGGCGAGCTCTTGCCCTGGCCGGTTTTGCTCAGTGGTTGGAGCATCAGCCTGCAGACTGTCTCAGGTTTGATTCTGGTCAAGGGCACATACCTTGGTTGTGGGCTTGATCCTCGGCCCCAGTTGGGGCGCAGGTGGGAGGCAACCGATCACTGCATCTCTCTCACATTGATGTTTCTCTCTCTCTCCCCCTCCCTTCCACTCTTGCTAAAAAAACAAACAAACAAACAAACAATGGAAAATATATCCTCAGGTGAGGATTAACAAAAACAAGAAAAAAAGAATTGGTGAGCTCTTAACAGATGGAGATTTTTTTATCACAATAACATTAATTATGTAGCTCATCTTTATGCCATTGACTTTTCTTTCAAGAATAAGTCTGCCATTCCATGAGTTCAGTCTTCTTTTTCATCATTCAGTGGTGTTTTAGATTCTCCTTCATATAGTTTTAATGCGTTTCTTTTTTTTAATGCATTTCTTATTAAGTCTATTCTTAGGTCCTTTACCTGTGTGTTGCTATTGCAAATGGGATCACCGCTCCATTATACCTTCTAAGTGCTTGTTGTTGGTATAAATAGGGAAGCCATTGATCTCCTTGGTTTAATTCTGGACCCAGACAGCTGATTGAATGTTTGTATTGGTTGTTTTTTCAACAGATTCACTTGGATTTTCCAGATATAAAACTGTATCATCTGCAAATCAGGTTAATTTTTCCTCCCTTTTTCCATTTTCTAAGGATGACTGAACATCGAGGAGGGCATTCCCCCTGATTTCAAGCCTTGCGTGTTCGGTGAGGAGGGAGAGGAGAGAAATCTGCATCTACTGTAGTACCTCAGGGCCTTGACATATGTTCTTTCCTTTGCACCCTCTCTTCCTGTACATAGTACACTAGTCCCCCCTTATCCGTGGGGGATATGTTCCTCGACCCCCCGTGGATGCCTGAAACTACAGACAGCTTCCTTATGTATACTATGAACCCTGTCTACATTACGTATATTTTAGATATACACACCTATGATAAAGTTTTGCTTGTAAATTAGGCAGTTTCGCAAATGGCAGATTTGTTCTTATTGTAGATCTTCGAGACCTCAGCATACACTATTTTTTCTTTCCCAATTAAGTCGAGAACTTTCACCTTTTCACTTAAAGGAAGCACTTTATGGTTTCTCTCCGGCAGATCTGAATTCCAGCATCACTACGCTTATGCTTTGGGGCCATGAATAAGTAAAATAACGGCGACTTGAACACAAGCACTGCAATGCCGCCACAGTGGGCTACTAAGTGGCTACCGGGCGCCAAGCAGCCACGGTGTGGACACGCTGGACAAACGGATGACTCGCGGCCCGGGCAGGGCGGAGCAGGACAGCGGGAGACTTCATCATGGGACTCAGGACAGTGAGCAATTTAAAACTTAGTTAAAATAAACTTGTTTGCCTCTAAAATTTTTTATTTAACATTTTCAGACCATAGTTGACAGCAGGTAACTGAAAACTTGGAAAGCGAAACCATGGATAAGGGGGGACTAGTGTACATCCCCATCACTTTTCAAGCCTGAGAACAAATGTCACTTCCTCTGGGAAGCTCTCCTTGACTTCTCGGCCCAAGTCTGTTTGCCTGTACTTCCCCATCACAGAGATCAGCAGGTCCGTTGTACCGCATTGTGGGAGGGTGGGGTTCGAGGGAAAAGGGCTGTGCGCCTTTGGGGGAGCACATGTTTTCAGCCTGCCCAATGTCCATCTCCCCCTCAATTTCCCCTTGAGGTTTTCCTCCTTTCATTAAGCTCAACTTTGCCAAGACTTAAAGACCAGCTCAGGACAACAGATGAGATGGCACATACTTCGGTGCCAACTGCACGGCACAAGCAAATGTGGAGAGCAGAGAGATGCACTTTGGGCTGAACCCAATGATCAGGGAAATCCTCAGAGACGTGGCAGAGTTCAGGCCTCGGGGGGAGCTGTGTGCACACCCATCCTCACAGGGACGCTTTGGACTCAGGCCCGCTCAGGCGCACTGCACTGCATCTGACAGCGGGCAGTCCGGGCCTTAGGTCTCAGCCTCGGTGCCTACGTGCCACGTGATTTGTCGTGGGCTAGACCTCTGGCGACTGTTTTAGTTTGTGTGACAGAAAAGCAATTCAAATCGGCTTTAACAAACAAGGACATATTCTGATTCGCATATATTAAAAGTCTAGGTGTAGGAGGGCTTCCGGCATAGCCTGATCCAGGGGCTCCTGCCATATCCTTGGGACTTGGTCTCTTTGTCTCTTGGTTTTTGCTGTGCTCTTAGCCACGCTCTCCCTTAGTGGTGGGCCCTGGCTGCTGCAGACTCTCATTCTCTCGGGAATAACTGAAGGAAAGAAAGGTTTTCTTCCCGAATTCTTCTGGGAAGAGTTCTAGGATTTATTCTACAACTGGGATGTCTTGGTCCATCAGTTTTGAGCTGGATGGAATCTGACCTGGAGTCCCGGGTGGTGTACATGCTCCACGCACCGACCATACCTGTACTCTGTCGCCCCTCCCTTGCCGGTCGTGATTTCAGTTGCGGGAGGATGCAGAAAGGAGGGCTTCTCACAGAAAGGGAGCCCTCAGGCTGCCACTCCCCTGGGAGCAGTCAGGAACCTGCCCCACATGTCATGACACATGCCCTAGGAGCCCTCTCCTAGACGGGTCAGGATTGCCCTCAAACACTCAGTGGATGGAGGCCTCTGCTGCCCAGAAAGGGGGCTGGAAACGGTGGGGTCCCAAGGTTGACGGTAGTTGGTGGACTATCTCCATCCTCCAGCCTGCTCGAAGGACTAAGATTTTCTGCCGAGTACCCCTGGGCAGCATTACCTTACCCCATGACTCACTTTGAAAAATAAAGCCTGGTGTGGGGACCACCAGGACATCACCGGTGGCTGGGCCTGGGCTGAGCAGGATGGAGGGTGGTGAGGAACTGTCTTGCATCCACATGGTGCAGAATTCAGGACAGCCTTCGGGTTCTGTTTGTGACAATAAAGAGAAGCTCACTTCTGCTCATTTTAATAAAGTGATAGTATATACATTAGGAATGCTTTCGGCAGCAAGTAACTAAGACTTAAAAATGAGGATTTAGCCTGGCTGGCGTGGCTCAGTGGTTGAGTGTCAACCCATGAACCAAGAGGTCACAGTTCAATTCCCGGTCAGGGCACATTAGGGGGTGTGCATGAGGCAGCCGATCGATGATTCTCTCTCATCATTGATGTTTCTATCTCGCTCTCCCTCTTCTTCCCTCTCTCTGAATTTAATTTTTAAAAACGAGGATTAATTTTTCTCAATCGTAACTGAGTGATGCTGTGTGGACTCAGCTGCTCGATGGTGCCATGGCACCTCTATGATTCTCGTAGCATTGACCTCAGGGTGACAAAACGGCTGCTGCAGCCCCAGGCATTGTGTTCACATTTTAAGTGGGAAGAAGAGGTGCCAGCCACACCTTGCTCCTGTTTTGGATAAAGTGAAGCCTTCCTGTGAACCTTGAGTGGTTTTCTGCTCCTATTTTATTGATCAGAACTGAGAAATACAGCTTTCCTAAGCTGCAAGAGAGGGTGTGAAAGGAAACATTTAGCCTTTCTAGACTCTACAGTGGCAGAAGCAAGAGAGAAGTAGGTAAGGAATGCCAAATAATGCCAAACACAGCAGTTTATTGTAAATATAGCAGGGTAATATTTTGGGGACGTTAACCTATGTTATTTCAATTTTCTGATATTTCCTTTTTTATTCCTTGTCAAGCCAAAGCCTATGCTTGTCCCCCGAGAGAGGAATGTGAGAGGGTGGAAAGCAGAAAAGAGCCATGAGTCTGACTTCTTGGTGTCCCAGTAGCTTATGTCCTTATTGGAGAAACATAAAGACCAGAAATAGGACTTGTCACCTTCAGATCAGTATTCTCCTGAGGTGTGGCAGGGGTTGGGCGTGGGGGGTGAAGGCAGGGGAGAGATGATGAGTAAAAGAAAGCATTCAGGAATTCTCTGAAGGCAAGGCCCGGAACTCTACTTCTTCTGGGGAACAGGACGGCAACACTCCAGAGAGAGAGTGAGAAGCCCAAGAGCAGACGGAAGTTGGCTTCCCAGACTAGCCTGGCCCCCAGCAGGCACAGGAGCCACAGAATTAGCTCTGAGCCTTGACGATGGTCCAGAGAGGCCGACGAGCTGCACAGACAGAAACGAGGCAGCCTGTGAGAGCTGGAGGTCAGGGGCAGATGGCTGAGTGCTGACGGCTTGGGCAGAGGACTTCAGAACAGATACTGCTCCCACAGTGGGCACTTCAAAAGTCACCTAAGAATTCAAAAGGGGGTAGTGCCATCCTGGCTTGCAATAGAAATGATGCTGAGTTATGAGAAAATGTAAAGGTCAATGCTCAACCACTGAGCCACACTGTCTGGGCCCCATTAACTTTTTAAAAAGTAAATAGTTCACCAGTCTTCTTTTAAAAGAACTAAAGCCCTGGCCAGAGTGGCTCTGTTGGTTGGAGCATCATCCCATAAACCAAAAGGTGGTGGGTTCGAGTCACTGCCAGGGCACATACACAGGTTTCAGGTTCAATCCCCAGTTGGGGCACATTTGGGAGGCAACTGACGGTTGTTTCTCTCTCACATCCATTTCTCTCTCTCTCCCTCTCTTTAAAAAATCAATTTTAAGAAAACAACAACTTAAAACAAGGTCCGGACGGCGTGGCTCAGTGGTTGACTGTCGACCTATGAACCTGGAGGTCATGGTTCAATTCCCAGTCAGGGCACATGCTCAGGCTGAGGGCTCAATCCCCAGTGTAGAGTGTGCAGGAGGCAGCCAATCAAGGATTCTCTCTCATCATCGATGTTTCTATCTCTCCCCTCTCCCTTCCTCTCTTAAATCAATCAATATATTTTTTTAAAAAAACTTAAAACAAGAATAAATTTACATTTGTCATTCTTCTTCTCCATTTTCCCCATGCTCCAACCCCTTTGTGGTAACCACTGTTTACTTTTTTGTTGTTGTTAATCCTCACCTGAGACTATTTTTTCCATTGATTTTTTGAGAAAGTGGAAAGGTGGAAAGGAGGAAGGAGTGGGGGGGAAGGAAGGGAGAGAGAGAGAGAGAGAAACATCGATGTGAGAGAGACACATCAATCTGTTGCTTCTTCTGGGGCTGGGGATTGAACATGCAACCCATGTACCTGCCCTTGACCAGGAATCGACCCTTCAGTGCGAGGGCCAATGCTCCAACTATTGAGCAACACTGGTGAGGGCGGCAGTAAAAAGTTTTCCTTGTTGCGCTGGAAATTTCAAGGAAAATTCATTCTGTGTTACAAGCTAGGTTGGGCTAATGGAAGCACTCTGGGGAAAGGGGATAGAGAACTAGGACTTACCCTACAATTACTAAGGGCTAGGGTTGGTATCAGACACTTTATGTTATTTATTTTGTTTTTTAGTACTATGTGAGATATTCCCCAGGTTCAAGCCTCGGACTAATGAAAGGACAGGGTCCTCTCATTGCCATGTGCAAGTCCCAGCTAGAGGGTGGGGTGGGGCCCTCCCAGCACAATCATAGCCAACGGCTGTGGTTGTAAGCTTGAACCTATGGTCCAAACACGTGGCCCCATGTGCCTTGTGCTAGAGTTCTGGTGCATGTAGTTGAGTGGGGATGAAACTCACGAGAATGCTGTAAACAACTTGATCACGCCCCTACTTTGCCTCTTGGCATCTGCTATAAAGTAAAGACACGGCTTGTGGGTGCTGGCACTGTCTCCTCATCAGGGAGCAGCGTCCCACCGAGACCCAGCTTTCATTCTCTTGTCTGTCTTTTCTCAATCCTTTCACCCCCCCACTCAGGGTCACTGAACCAGGCTGAGCTGGCATGGCACATAAGGCGCCCTGGGGCTGAGTATGCCATGGCCGTGCCGGCTCCCTACACATACCCTTGACCAGGAATTGAACCTGTGACCCTTCAGTGACTGTTGATGCTCTAACCACTGAGAATACCAGCCAGGGCCACTTTTCACTTTTTCCTCAGGGCTTTTTTTTTTTTTTTAAATTAAATCTTTATTGTTCAGGTTACATTTGTTCCTCTTTTTTCCCCCCCATAACTCCTTGAATATTTCTTGCCATTCCCTTCTGGCCTGCCAAGTTTCTGTTGAGAAATCAGCTGACAGTCGTATGGGTATTCCCTTGTAGGTAATTGAGTCTCTTTCTCTTGCTGCTTTTAAGATTCTCTCTTTGTCTTTTGCTCTTGGCATTTTAATTATGATGTGTCTTGGTGTGGTCCTCTTTGGATTCCTTTTGTTTGGGGTTCTCTGCGCTTCTTGGACCTGTAAGTCCATTTCTTTCACCAGGTGGGGGAAGTTTTCTGCCATTATTTCTTCAAATAGGTTTTCAATATCTTGCTGTCTCTCATCTTCTGGCACCCCTATTATTCTGATGTTGGTACGCTTGAAGCTGTCCCAGAGGCTCCTTACACTATCTTCGTATTTTCGGATTCTTTTTTCATTTTGCTTTTCCGGTTGGGTGTTTTTTGCTTCTTCGCATTTCAAATCTTTGGCTTGATTCTTGCGCTCCTCTGGTCTGCTATTGGGTGTCTGTATAATATTCTTTATTTCAGTCCGTGTATGCTTAATTTCTAGTTGGTTCTTTATCATAGCATCGAGGGTCTCATTAGTTTTCGTGACTCTCTCCTCAAGTTTATTGACAGCTTCTAGCACATTTTTGCAAGCCCTCAAAATTGCGATTTTTAGCTCTATATCCTCCATTTCTGTCATGTTTTTTTGTCTCCGCATTTTTTATGCTTTCTTGGTGCACCCCCTAGTGGTCTTTGTGCGCAGTCTTGTTCTAGTTGAGCCTTGATTGTTGTAGTTAATACTAGAGGGATTTGACCACCAGGCCGACTGGCTGTGTGAATCAGCTGTGTCTGCCGCGGAAAACTTCTGTCCTCTGGGGAGGTGCTAATCTAGCCTTTGCCTGAGGCGATCCGGCAAATGGCTCTGCGCAGGGCTTGGGCGGGGCGGGCTCAACAGGGCGGGCGGAGGGAGCCGTTATGGTGCCCTCAGTCCTGTTCCCAGAGGCTCTGCTTCTCAGAACCCCCGGAACCGCTGCAAACCTCGGAGGGAAAGCTGCCTTCCAACTGATGCCAGACACTCCCGCTTCTCCCGTTTGGGTCCGAGTCCCCAGCGATTCGCCCGTATCTGGAGCTCAGAGTCTGAGACTCCCCCCTGACCGAAAACGACAACCGCGCTCTCAGCCACCAGCCCGCTTTGCGCGCGCACCTCCGCACCTGAGTATTTTCCACACTGCGCCTCCTCTGAGCCTCGGTGTGCTGTTGTTTTTCCTTCTAGTTGAAGAGTCTCTCCTCAGCCAGCCTTCCTGTGGTTCTGGGTGATGTCCGTTCCGTCTTTTAGTTGTATTTTTGAAGTGGTTGTTTTCGGCAGCAGTCTCCGGTGTTTACCTATGCCGCCATCTTGGTCTCTCTCCTCAGGGCTTTTTAATGCAATTACAAATACATTTTCGTATTTCCCATTTCTCCCATGTCTTACTCGAAAGATGGAACACTAAATATACAATTCTTCCTCTTGCTTTTTTTCATTTAACAGTATACCCTAGCAATGTTTCCAATACAGTACTAAAAACTTTCTTCATTTTTTTGTAGCACATAATGTTCCATTGTGTGCATGTACCATAGTTTATTTAATCAGTCTCCTATTAATAGCCTCTTGGGCTATATTCAGTCTTGTGAGAAAAAGTCAACAGCAACAACCACCAACATACACCCATGTGTGTGCTTGCACACACACACACACACACACACACACACATTTTTATCTATATCTGGTAGCTGTGTAGCATAAATTCCCAGAAGTGAGACTGCTGAGTCAAAAAATAAATGCATTTGTACTTTTGATAGATAATGACGAATTGCCACTCACAAGAATTGTATGAATTTGCACAACCCATCTGAAATGTACACAGGGGCCTTTGTTCTTTTACCTCACAAGAGTCAAAATAAAAATGAAAATATTTATAGCTCATACCATAAAAGAAGAGCTCTTCTGCCTGACGTATAGAATTCTTAAAGTCAATAAGAAAAAGACCAATGAACCAATAGAAAAATTGGTTTAAAAACCATTAAAAAGATAGTTTCTAAAATTAGTCCCCTAGACCTATAAAAAATGTCAAGTTCACTCATATTAACAGAAATGCATATCAAAACCACACTGAAAGGCTATTTTTCCCTATCAAAGAGTGGGGGAGGGATTCAAATGTCTGACACTTTGTCATTATTTCTACCACCTTAAAGTTCTCCCCTTTTAAAATTTTATTTACTGCCAGAACCGGTTTGGCTCAGTGGATAGAGCGTCGGCCTGCAGACTCAAGGATCCCGGGTTTGATTCCGGTCAAGGGCATGTACCTTGGTTGCGGGCACATCCCCAGTGGGGGGCGTGCAGGAGGCAGCTGTTTCTCTCTCATCGATGTTTCTGGCTCTCTATCCCTATCCCTTCCTCTCTGTAAAAAATCAATAAAATATATTTTTTTAAAAATTTTTATTTACTGATTGATTTGAGAGAGAGAGGTAGGAAGAGAGAGAGAAACATCAATTTGTTGTCCCACTTGTTAATACATTCATTGGTTGATTTTTATATGTGCCATGACCGGGGATCAAACCCACAACCTTGGTGTAGCAGGATGATGCTCTAACCAACTGAGCCAACCAGCCAGGGCAAGTTCTCCCCTCTTAAAAAAAATAATAAAGTAACTCTCACTTGACATCCCCAGATATTTCTCGTCTCCTTTCCATAAGCAAACTTCTAGAAACAACTATCGAAAGCCGCTGAGTCCACTTGCACACCTGCTCAAAACACAGGGGTTCCCAACCCGGCATTAGGCATCGTCTGGAAACCATTTTGATTGTCACAACTGGGGGCGGGTGCTCCTAGCATCTAGTGAGTAAAGGCCAGGGACCCTGCTAAACATCCTTCAAGGCCCACAACACAGCACTACCCAGCCCAGTGTCCACAGGGCATCAAAGTCGCCTCTGAGACCAAAGCTAAATCCAGCGAACTTTCCCTAAATATTTATCTCGGCCCCTCATCGGCATCCAGCACTGTCAACCTGCTCTCTCTCCCTGAAAGGCTGACCTCTGTGACATTGCCTTCCCTTTCCCCGTTCCCTGCACTGGCTTGTCTCCCTCCAGGTGGCAATTAAATGTGTAGGTTCCTCAAGGTGGGATCCCAGGTCCTCTTTTCCTCTCACCCTCTCTAACCCTAGTTGATGTCACCCACACCCTTGACTTTAATCACTGTCTGCCCAAACCTTGCCTTGGAGTGTCAGTTCTGTGCATCCAACTTCCTGCTCCACAGTTCCAAGGCCCCCAGGGCCCGTCAGGCCGAACTTGCCCTCATGACCCTCGTCTCAGCCCCTTCGGCATTTCCTATCCCAGTGACTGGCTAACCATCATTCCAGATATGTGAGCCGGAGCCTAGAACACCTCCCTCTTCCTCAAGCTTCACCAAGACCTGAGATTTACCCTCAAAACACCTCTCTACTTCATCAGCTTCTCCCTTTCCCACTGCCAGCCGTCCGCTGGGGCCACCAGCACGGTTAGCCTGGGCCACGGCACCGCCTCCTGCATTGGTTCCCCACCACCGCCTTGCCCCCGGCAGCCAGAGGGAGCTCTTCAAATCACAAAGCTGACCAGGTCCCTGTCCTGC
The DNA here is from genome assembly GCF_000412655.1 of Myotis brandtii. NCBI lineage: Eukaryota > Metazoa > Chordata > Mammalia > Chiroptera > Vespertilionidae > Myotis > Myotis brandtii. The sequence goes on along the minus strand of NW_005362155.1, from coordinate 466,842 downwards.
ATGGCCTGGGCCCTGCCCGTTTCAGCTCACTGTGGCAGAGGACCTCTCCCCAGAGGACCGGGTCGGGGTCTTCTCACCTGGGAGATTCTGTAACTCAAGCCCCTGGTCATTTGTAGCCCTACGACTATGTACTTGAGTAAGGCAGCCCTGATGTCCCAGATAAAGGAACAGGAAGTGCAAAGACCCTTCATGACCGAGGCAAGTTGAAAATCTTTCCCCACATACTTATTGGCTGTTTCTCTTTCCTTAATTTGGCACTGCAAGTTCTCAGTCTCTGCTCTGTATCCTGTTGGATTTGTGGGCCTTTTCTTGATATGTAAGAGCTGATTTTGTATTAAGGATATGATCCTTTATCTGCCGCTTGTCTTGTACACTTTAAAAATCGTGGGCCTAGAAACTATTATGCTAAGTGAAATGAACTAGTCCGAGAAAGACAAATATCACATGATCTCACTCAAATGTGGAATCTAAACTAATAAAATAGGTCCAGAAGCATGGTTGCATAGAACAGACTGACAGAGCTCAGAGGGCACAAGAGGTGTGGGGGATGGGAAGAGATTAACTAAAGAATTTACATACATATATGCATAGCCCATGGACACAGACAGTAGTGTGGTGAAGCCTGGGGTGGGACAGGGGCTGAGTGGAGGGGAACCAAACAGGGTGGGGAGGGGGGAATGGGGAACATCTATAATACTGTCAACAATAAAAACATAAAATTAATAATAATAAATAGTTGGCTGGGTGGCTCAGTTGGTTGGAGCATGGTCCAGTACATCAAAAGGTTGCGAGTTTGATTTCTGGTCAGGGTGTGTATGGGAGGCAACTGATCAACGTTTTTCTCTCACATCAACGTTTCTGTTGCTCTCTCCCTCCCTCTCTCTAAAAATAAATGCAAAACATATCCTTGGGTGAGGATTTTTTTAAAAAATAGTTGGCCATAACTTTTGTTTGTGTTAGTTTTTGCTGTGTGGAATATTTTTAATTTAATTTTTTTAAAGTTATGATTTCTGAACTTTGTTTCTCACCTGGAAAACACTTTCTCTTTGAGATTTTTTTATAATTAAATTTCACAACAAACATTTTTATTTTTTTAATTCTCACCTGAGGATATTTTTCCATTGATTTTTAGAGAGAGTGGAAGAGAGAGGGGAAGACAGAGAGAAATATTGATGTGAAAGAAGCACATCAATTGGTTGCCTCCTACATGAGCCCCAACCACCCTGCATGAGCCCTGGCCAGGGCCAGGGCGGGGAGGAGCCTGCAACTAAGGTACATGCCCTTGACCAGAATCAAACCTGGGACCCTTCAGTCCGAAGGCCTACGTTCTCTCCACTGAGCCAAACCAGCTAGGGCTTCAGTTCTGTATTTTTAAATGGTCAACTTTGTAGTTGTTTGGAGAGTGATTTTTTTTTTTTATTGATTTCAGAGAGAAAGGGAGAGGGAGAGAAAGATAGAAACATCAATGATGAGAGAGAATCATTGATTGGCTGTCTCCTGCACACCCCACACTGGGGATTGAAGCCACAACTGGGCATGTGACCTGACCAGGAATCAAACCGTGACCTCCTGGTTCATAGGTTGACGCTCAACCACTGAGCCACGCCAGTCGGGCTCTTCTGATTCTTTTATAGTTTTTATAAAACTTTGAAGTCTTGGATCCTCCTGTGGTTTCCTCTGCCTTAATGAGTGAGGTATCCAGTAAGTGAGATCCAGATTTGGATTTTTCAAGGACTATCGAGTTACCCATCTCTTCCTCGCAGATTTGACCTGCCCAGGTGCCAGGGACTAAGCTCAAACCTACCCCTTCTTCACTCACTGTGCAATGCGGAGAGTGGGGCTCTGTAAGCCACCTTTCTGCTGGGTCAGTGCTGGTGGTGGAGTCGGCCCATAGGAGGTGCCAGAAGTAACCTTGGAGGCTGGAGGGGTGAGAGACTCACATACCCCGGTTCCTGCGCCCTGGGCAATGCTGATGCTAAGCGGTAGCTTGAGGGGCTTACACCCTCCCAGTCCATCAGTTCCCCCCAAAGCCATCCCAAATAAGCACACCCTTGATCTCCATCACTGTCTCAAAGCAAACTCCTCTTCCACTTGCAATCAGATCGCTGTCCCAAATATATCTACAGAGAAATTCTGGAACAGATCTTACTTGGGACTCGGAAGGCGAGATCCTGAGGCCTAAGGGGCTGCTCTCCCAGATCCAACACCCGCCTGGCTGACATCTGCATGCCGCTCACCCACCCACGAAACTTCTCTTTGCAAGCTGTGCCCGCCCAGGTGTATGGGCCCAAAGACAGCATTCCCCACCCCTCACGCTCTGGTTCCTCCTCCCCACCTTAGATCAGGAGGATGAAGGACCTACGCCTGGAGACAGAGTCCCCTGGTGCCAGGGATTCCACTGGGCTGGGCACCCAGCACCCTCCCTGAGGCCGCCAGGTCTCTTCAGTGGTGGCAACTGCCCATGGCTCTTTGGGTGGCTCCATCACAACACAGGGTCGCGTGGCGCTGCAGCTCTCTCATCCGACAGAAGGCGGCTGCTCACAGGGGAAGATTCCACTTCTTTCATATGGGTCCCCAAGGACAGACTTGGGCTCATGGGTGCAGGCCCAGGGCTCTTCCCACTGCCAGCAGCTGCTGGGGAGGTAATACATTCCCCATCCCTGACCCTTTGCCTGGAAGGCTTGCCCCTCAAGTGTTACTGTATCTCACCACTCACCTCTGTGTCCTTTATCAGGGAGGCCATCCACGACCACCTTATCTAAGATTGCAAGCCTCCCACTCCATCCCTCTCCCTTGCTCCACTTCCTTAGCACTTATCGTCACGTTCTTTATTAATTTATCGTGTTTATTATCTGTCTCCCAATAGAATAGAAGCTCCACTAGGGCAGGGGTTTTTATCTCTTTTGTTCATCACTGAATCCCTGTGTCTAAATAGTCTCTGGTACATAGCAGCTGCTCAGTAAATATCTGTTGCTGAATAAATGTCTGTTGAACACATTCCTCCCAACCACCTTCCGAGGTAACTACTGTTTTTATCTCCATTTCACAGCTACAGAAACTGAGGCACATAAAGATTGAATAACTGGCCTTAGCAGCAGCCCTGGGTTTCGAACCCCAGGCATTCTATGCCCAGGGCCTGCGTCCTTAACTCTACACTATATTGCACTTACGAAATGCTATTGCAGCATTGTAACAGAAGAAGCCTGGAAACGCCGAATTTTCCCATCAGTAGGGGAGTGGTTAAATAAATTACAATGCTAGGCATCCTGTAACAGCATATAAAAGCAACCTATAAACGAATTAAGCAGATCTATATGTGCTTATTTGGAACAATCTCCAAGATATTGTTGAGTGAAAATAGAAAGATGTGGAACAATGCATTGCTTGTGCTCGTATCTGTCAGAAATAAACAGGGTCTCATGCACGCATCTGTTGGACGTGCATAGGAATATTCTGAAGGGACCCTCTGGGAGCTGTTGACAAGGTGAAGGAGAGCCTGGGGTCTCCAGTGGGAGGAAGCCTTTGCGTTCCATTTTGTATTGTTGGGATTTTAAATCATGCACATGATTTACTTTTTTTTTTTTTAGCAACATAAATCTTCCACATAGTTTAAAAATTTAAAAAAAGGTGTACCTAGCCAGTTTGGCTCAGTGGATAGAGTGTCAGCCTGCAGACTGAGCGGTCCCAGATTTGATTCAGGTCAAGGGCACATACCTGGGTTGCGGGCTGGATCCCCAGTAGGGGGTGTGCAGGAGGCCGCCGATCCATGATGCTCTCACATCATTGATGTTTCTATTTCTCTCTCCTCCCTCTTGCTTCCTCTCTGAAATCAATAAAAATATAAAAGAAAAGAAAGGTACAGGGCTTATATAAAAATCGGCAGTCCCCTAGCCCACCCCCTCTGTACCCCAGGACTCTTCCCGAAGGCAGTGGATTGAGCCTTTAGCTTTCCTTCTGATTGCCACTCTCTGGCAGGGTGTTCAGACTTTAAGGAGCCATGACTCACCTGGGATCTTGTTAACATACAGGTGCTGACTCAGCAGGCCTGGGGTGGCTGAGTCACCCCATGGGTCATACGTTAAATGGCAAGAGTCTAAATAATCTGCTAATACAGGTTTTATCTTACTTTATAATATAAAAAATGAAATTTAGATAAATGATGATGGGGAAAAAATAAATTAAATGGCTGCCTTGACCAGTTTGGCTCAGCAGATAGAGCTTCAGCCTGCGGAGTGAAGAGTCCCAGGTTCGATTCCAGTCAAGGGCGTGTACCACAGTTGCAGGCTCCTCCCCGGCCCGGGCCCTAGTCGGATTATCTTACTTTATAATATAAAAAATGAAATTTAGATAGACGATGATGGGGAAAAATTAAATTAATTTTTTAAAAAGCTGGGTGGCTGCCTTGGTCGGTTTTGCTCAGTGGATAGAGCTTCAGCCTGTGGAGTGAAGAGTCCCAGGTTCGATTCCAGTCAAGGGCGTGTACCACGGTTGCAGGCCCTGCAGGAGGCAACCAATTGATGTGTTTCTCTCACATCGATGTTTCTCTCTTTCCCTCTCTCTTCCACTCTCACTAAAAATCAATGGAAAAATATCCTCGAATGAGGATTTTTAAAAAGGAAGCCGGTGGCTCAGTTGGTTGGAGCATCATCCCGTACACCAAAAGGTTGCAGGTTTGATTTTCAATCAGGGCACATATTTAGGTTGTAGGTTTGATCCCTGGTCAGGCTCATATGGGAGGCAACTGATCAATGTTTCTCTCTCATATCAGAAAACTTATACCCTTGCTCCACTCTCCCACACACAGGCATCCTGTCTTCGTCCTCCCAAAGTAGTTATATATACCCTTTGTGTTTAAAAGAATTGTTGGCATTTATATTGTTATGCCTGTATGTATAATATTCACAGCTCAGCCACACAGTATACTATGACTACATTTCCTTTCTTGTACAACTTTTTGTTTTCCCTGGAGTTAATAATTGCCTCTCTCTCTCTCTCTCTCTCTCTCTCTCTCTCTTTCATTTCACCTTCAGTAATGCATTCTCGAACCCTCCATGCAAAACTGAAAGTTCTTCTTGGCAGATTTAAACAAATCACATAATCTACATCTTGGAGCCTCTGTCCTTTTGGTCCAAATCAGATTGGTGGTTCCATATATTTCCTCAATTAGAAAGACCCAAACGTGGACTGGTAAACAGTTTGTGGCAGGAAGCAGAGAGGAGGGTTCGGAGCCTCAGCTATGAATTAGGCCCCCATCACTGCTAACTGTGTTTATTCTTTCTTTCGAGGGACCCCACTGCTGTCCCAGCTTTATGCATTTGGCTGTGCAGATAGAGACTGAATTTCCCATCTCCCTTGATGCTAGGAGACCAACTGGGTGGTGACAGAATGAGTGGAAGTGAGGAATGTCACTTGGCCTCACTCCATCTTTCCTCCTTGAGGACTAAAACATGAACTGATGGTGCCCAGCCAGTATGGCTCAGTGGTTGAGCATCAGCCTATGAATCAGGAGGTCATGGTTCGATTCCTGGTCAGGGCATGTGCCTGGGTTTCGAACTCAATCCCCCGTGTGGGGCGTGCAGGAGACAGCTGATCAATGATTCTCTCTCATCATTGACGTTTCTCTCTCTCTCTCCCTCTCCCTCTCCCTTCCGCTCTGAAATCAATAAAAATATATTTAAAACAACAACCAAAGTGAACTGGTGCTCATAAGCCACTTCAACCAAGAGGACCACCTCCCTCCAGACTGTTGCCTGAGGAGGAATAAAATCCCACCTTGTGATAAAGAAATCCCAGGTGATTCTAATGTGCAGCCAAGGTTGAGAACCACTGGTCTAGATCACGTGTGCACACATCAGTGTTTGCATTCGGGGCCTCTGAGACTGTCCCTGTTAAAATATTCTGACAACTCTCAGATCTCTTTCCTGGGTTCTGGAACAGTGCATCCAACTGACATTTCAACGTCTCTACCTGGTTATCCCATAAACAACTCTCACCATGTCCCAGACTGAACTCTTCTGTCGACTTCCTCTGCCCTTGCTCCTGTGGTCTCTCCCTCATCAGTCATCCAGACTATAACCTTGGGACTCATCCTTGAGTCCTCTCTCCCTGTGCTCTGCTTGCAAGCACAGCCTTACCATCTCTGGTTTCTATCTGTTCTCTCCATCCCAACTACTACTGTCTTATTTCAGACATGTGCCATCCCTTAGATCAGGGGTCCTCAAACTTTTTAAACAGGGGGCCAGTTCACTGTCCCTCAGACCGTTGGAGGGCCGGACTATAGTTTAAAAAAAAACTATGAACAAATTCCTATGCACACTGCACATATCTTATTTTGAAGTAAAAAAACAAAACGGGAACAAATTCAATATTTGTATTTGCATGTGGCCCGCAGGCCGTAGTGTGAGGACCCCTGCTTTGAACCAAGCATGGTCCCAGCCTCCTTCCTCACGGCAAACCTGAAACAAAACTTGGCATATGGTCCTAATTAATCTGTCGGAAGACTTGTTTGAGCCACTGTAATGTGGGGCCTCTTTGTTACAGCAGCTTGGCTGCACCCTACTTACCAGAGCGAGAAGGGCCATCTCCCACGCACCCCCACCATTCATGGGGGCAAAAGGGAATAGAGAAATTAATAAAAACAAGGGCGGGGCCCCGCATGGACCAAGAATAGCAATGTGCTGTGAATGGAAAAGGATTACCGAAGCCCTCTGCCCACCTAAATCCAAGAAAGAAAAGAAGGGAGTGTGGGGGAGCATGGAAATTAAATGTCAGAAAGGGATCCAAGCCCTGGCCAGTTGCTCAGTGGTTAGAGTGTCTTCCCACAGACCGAAGGGTCGTGGGTTTGATTCCCGGCCCAGGGCATGCACCTCCATTGCAGGTTCGTCCTCAGCCCTGTTGGGGCACGTGCAGTAGGCAACCAATCGATGTGTCCCTCTCACTTTGCTATTTCTCTCTGTCTTCCCCTCCTCTCCATCCCTTCCACTCTCTCTTAAAAAATCAATGGAAAAAACATTCTTGGGTGAGGATTTAAAAAAAGAAAAGCAAAGAAAGGAGAGGACTCAAGCTAGTCTGCCCCACCGGGAAGCCATGCCTCGGGAGGTCCTTGTCTGGCCTGGGATGGCCCATGTCCATGAGGACCTGGTGGGGCGGGGGGAGGTCTAGAGGCCAGGACTGGGCCTGGGTAGATAGGATGTGAGGCCTGGCAGTCACCATTCTCTGTGCCCTGGTTCCTGGGTTCTGGTGGCCACAGCACTAGCTGGGAACCCAGCAGACAGCCGGGCGTGGGCCCTGGGTCCATGGGGGAGGCCTGGGCTCTTTGGGAAGCAAGCAGGGACTCTCAAGGTCACGACATCTCAGGCCTCTTCCGTTCTTGGAGGCTCATTGTGTTCTGGAAGCATTAAGAATCCCGAGAACAGCATTACGAGGACAGCGGTGTGTCTTACATGCTTATGCCTGTCTGATTAATGCTTTTCACACACACACACACACACACACACACACGCACACACGCACGCACAGTGCGATACAGTTGTTCTGTTCACAAGGTAATTACAGGTTCATAAGGGAGAGGGGAGTCTGGGCTGGGACGCACTGTTAATAGTTGTTCTGTTCACAAGGTAATTACAGGTTCATAAGGAAGTTAACCCGGGAGAGGGGAGTCTGGGCTGGGACGCACTCTTAACGCCCCAGGAACGTTCCCAGGTCTCAGTCCTGTCAGAGAAATTGTCTGACTCTGTAACTGAATGTGTAACTTCTCATAGAAACAGTATCAGTTAGTATGAAAGGCTCTTCAGGAAAGTGAGGCCTGGGCAGCTCCTCCCCATGCCCAAGCCAGGTCTGCGCAGGCCTGAGCCCGGACGACGACCAGGCGGAGCCGGCCACGTAGTGAGCAGGGCAGCCTCCTCCAGGCCCCAAACCAGCAGAGCCAAGAGCTGCAGGCCTGGCTCAGCCTCCCAGCCTGGTGCGGCTGCTACTGCTGGCTCGCCTCTGGCCGTAGGTCTGGTGCAGGGGCTGGCAGGGGCCAGCAGGGGCCACGGTCTCTTTTGGGGGAGGGACCAGGAGGTGAATGGCTGAGATTTAAGGACTTAGACCCTCCAAGATGCTTGAGGCAGAGTTTGGAGCTGCCTGCTGACTCTTATCATCCCTCCTCAGGCTGGAGTCAGGGGGTCAGGGGTGGGAGAGGGAAAGGTTGAGTCTCAGGCTCCTGGGAACTGGGTCTGAGCCTCCAGCCCCACTCCCAGCCCCAATCAGGCCCAGCCACTCGAACGGGAGACAGACAGAGCTTCGCAGCCACTGAGAATTAAAACTCATTGATTTTCCCCATTAGCTAGAGAAGGCCATCAGCGTGCATTAAACCAGGCACAACAGCAGCTTCATGAATAATTAACATTCGCAAATGACAACCCCGGTGGGGGGGGCCCCCCCCAGGAAAGGCAAGGGGTGACTGGAGGCTTGGGGCAGCCTGACCCCTCTTCTCCCACCTCAGGGAGCCACAGCCTGGCCTGCCCTCCCTCCTCCTGGTCCCCTAACGTCCACTCCTCTTCTCGCCCCCTGTCCTCTTCCCAGAGAAACCCCAGGTCTGAGGCACATGATCCTGGCTGCCCTGGAGCATGGAGCCAGCACTGACAGGGGCTGGGAGTGCCGCTCTGCTCTGCTGTGTCCCCACGTGGCCTCAGAGGGTCTGCCCTTCCTGGGCTCACAGGGGTTGGATTCGCTGGCTTCTAAGTCTCTAGATCTGTGGTTCCAGGGAGGGACAGCGACCGGCCCAAAGCACGCAGGTCTGTAGCAGAGCCCACCCTGGAGCCCAGTGCCCTGTGTCATCACCCCAGCCCAGCCTAGGGGACTCCTTAGTGCAAGTCAGAAAAAGTCACCCCCTTTGGAGAAACTAATTCAAATAAGGAACCCCTCTGGGTGGGCCACTTAGAAAAAGGCACCCTCCTCCCCACACTGTCACAGTTCTGAAGGCGCAGGGCGTGGAGACCAGCCCCCACGCACCATCTGTCTGGGTCCCTGTGCTCAGCCTCAACAACTCAGCTGACCCCACCCACCCACCTCCTCACCCCTCCGCTGACCCACGTCCCCACTTCCATCCTCCTCCCACCCGTCCTTCCTCCTCAGAGCCCTGGGAGGGCCAGATCTGGCTGCATACCTCCCACACCCCTGGCTGTGTGTGTTGTAAATTGCAGAGGAGGTGAGTGGGACTGAAAGCCGGCCTGCTATCCACACGACAAGCTGGTTGGGGCTGGGGGTGCGGGGTGGGAGGCTGCACCCGCCCAGAGGGAGCACTGGTTCCCAATTCACACAGGGCACCATGTCGATGCCTGCAGCCCCAGGGGCCTCCCACCAGGAGCCCAGCCACTAAGGCAGGAGTGGTGTCTGCCCTCTTCCTCGCCGGGTGCCTGGCACATAGCAGGTGCTCAAGAAACAGTTTCAAGCAAACAGCTTCTCCTGGGATTCCCCCACACCCACCCTCTTCACACGCCTCAGCGGCACAGATGGCTGTGTGCAGTGCATCTCCGGGTCCCACGGGAGCTGTGTGCGGAACATCAGGGCAGGCCCCACGGGAAGCCTGCCACGTAACTGGACCCGGAGGCAGTGATGCTGACTGTTAAGGGAGCAAGGGGCGGGGAGGGGGAACCCAGGGAGCTGAGGGGAGATGTGTGAGTGGAGGCGTCCGTCTGTCCGGGATGCTCTCAGGAGCTCAGAGCCCTGCCCATCCCAGAGTCCCAGAGGTGCTGCCCTGAGCCACCAGCCCCACCCGGCTCCCCGAAGTATGGGTGGAGGGTGCAAGTGGCCAGGCTCTCTGACCGAGGTACAGATGCTGGAGGTGGCTTCGGAGGGTCCTTCGAGGGGCAGGCCAGGTTCAGTGGGGGGCAGAACGGAGGCCACGCCCCTCCTGCTGCTCCGTGGTGTGGCCACCTGCTCTCCCAGCTCGCCACCCCCCAACAGCTCTGGCAGGGAAGGAGTTAACCTCCCAGCTTCTCAGCAAGAATGTGGAGCTATTAATACCCACAGCCTAGCGGTCTGCCAGAGCGGCTCCCAGTCCGAGGGAGCAGGGAGCAGGGACTGAGGGAGAGAGCTCCAGTCTAGGCAGAGGCAGAGCCCAGCGAGGACCCCAGGGCCCAGAACTCCTCTAGGGGACAGTGTGGGCACTGTGCCAGCCTCACCCGGCCCTCACCCACCTTCAGCTGCAGGTCCTGACCCTCCCTCCTGGAGGCCACCGGTGCCACGCACTTCAGGAGAACAAACTTTCTTAGGGAAACCACCTCTCCTGCCGCGCTGGCTGCACAGGGAGGAGCAGACGCCTGGACAGACGGATGCACAGACGGTCGGGACACCTGAGCCTCTCCTCCCAGCCTCGCCTCTGACAGGCGGCAGCAGAGTGGGCAGCTGAGGGGCACGGGGGCCCTGCTGGACCTTCGTCCCACAGGGAGCCCCTCTGAGCCCAAGGCCCAGCACTGCGCCCGGAAGGCCCGTGGGTCAGGGCAGGAGTCCCAGCCGGACAGAGCCCCGGGCTCTTCCACCCACCAAGGCGACGGGCAACCTGAGTGC
>NW_005362155.1:453803-456235 GCF_000412655.1 Myotis brandtii | reverse complement strand
GGCCGGCCGCCGGCCACCCCTGCCCTGTCCTGGAGCTGCCTCCCCCCTGGCCCCTGGGCTGTGGGCCGGAGGATGTGCCCGCCTTCTGCTTCATCTGCTTCCACAGGGAGGAGGAGGAGGAGCTGCTGGAAGAGGTCCCACTGCAGAGGTCAGTGCCCCTGGTGGGCAGTGGGTGGGCAGGACTGGCGCACAGGGCCCCGACTTGGGGCCCCTGGGGCCTGGCAGGCCTGTGTCCGAGTCTCTCGGTCCACTGCTTACCATCCGTCGCCACTTCCCTGCACCAGACTCTCAGATCCCCCACCTGTCCCTCCTCTGTCTCCCTGTCCTGGACCCACAGGGACCCTCTGTCCTCTCCCATGTGGTCATGGCCTCCTGCTCAGAGCCCTCCCTGGCTCCCAGCTCCCACAGGATGAAATGGACACTCAGTCGGGCGTTCGGAGGCTGTGTGATCTAACTGACCCCACCCACCCCATCTCTCTCTGCTCCCTACACTCACCCTCAGGGAATCCCTGCCCAGACTTCTCTTCCCCAGCCCATCCCGGCCCAGCTGCAACGCTTCCTCCTCCGGGAAGTCCTTCAGGAGCGCCCGGCTCCACCCGGAGCCAAGAGTCACCTTTACTCCCTGCACTGAACCGACCGTTGAATCTTTGTTAAATTAATTAATGAGTGGAAATATCTGTGTGTGTATATGCGTGTGTGTGAGGGGGGGTCAGGGGGAGTGAAGGGTTGTGTGACTGGGTATTTGGGGGTGAGTGTGTGATTGTGAGTGTACGTACCTGTTTGTGGGAGCACGTGTGGCTTCTATGTAGCCATGAGGAATAGGGTCTGTGCACTGTGCCGAGGTCGGGGTCCATGCCCTAGGGACCATTGTCCCTATTGCCAGCTCTCCCCACCCCCATCTGCAGGGAATGCATTAGCCAACCTGTGACCTCAGGCTCCCAGGATGGACAGCAAATCTAAAGGGAAGACAGAGGTCACCTCTGCTGTGACCCAGCCCGCCCACACTTCCGTCACCGCCTAAGTCAGCACTGCCCTGGGTGGGGAGAAGGGCAGGCTCAGGGCCAACCCAGGTGCCCCTCCGGCCCTTTGCAGGAGAGCTGGGGCTCGGGTTGGGCGCCTGCTGCCTGGGCCGCTTCCTCCCTGAATCTCTCTGTTAGACCCCTGGTCTGTAAGTTTCCCTCTGTGGGCCTTTGTCTCCTCATCTGCGAAATGAGGGGATGCTCCTGCCACGGTCACCAGTGACTGAGCACCCACAGAGGCCAGGGCGTGCCGTGGGGCTGGAGCCCAGCCCTCCCGGGGTCACAGCCCTCCCGGGGTCACAGCCTGCTGGGCGAGACAGACAAGCAAACAGGTCAGTGTGACCGAGCGCTGGGCGCCTGGATAGGCGTGGGTGCGCTGTGCGCAGGGTCAGGGAAGACTGGCCACCCCAGGAGCCCTGCTGCTCTGTCTTACAGTCCAGACCAAGTTAGGAGACTCCGAAAGCCAGATCATAGGTGCGGAAGTGCTTCTCAAACTCCAAAGCAGTGAACCCCTAAAGCATCGCTATATTTATTGTAGGAGTTCAAAATGCTTGTTGAATGAATGAATGAATGAATGAATATGACACGGGGAGACAGGACATCAGAATCATCTGAGTTGATTGTTAAAAAATACACGCTGTCCTGGCGACTTTGCAGCCTCAGGTCTTGGAGGAGATGGGTGTGTGATTTTAATCAGCCCCCCAGGTGAGCAGCTTGAGGGAACCAGCATTTGGGAAACCCAAGAAGGAGAGGCAGCCAAGAGTTCCTGCCCTCCTGCCTCATCCCCCCGCCCCCATCTCCCACCTCCAACTTTGGGGACCCCCTTAGAGGGGAAGACCCCTCTGCCTCCTGCACTGGCAGCATGGTGGCCTATGTTTGCAGCTACTATCCAGCTGGTAGATGCTAGCCCTTTAAGTCCTGGGGAGAGGACACCGCCAGGCTGGGCAGAGGCAGTGACCACAGGTGCCAGGTGGTGAAGCTAAAAATACTGAGTGATGTGAACACGGAGGCTGCAGGAGCCTGGCGTGCTGCTGGGGTGGGGGCAGGGGGCCCTAGGGTGCTCTGCCCTCCCGGAGGAGGGCCAGTGGGCAGAGGGGTTGGCGGGTCACCTTGGGGGCTTACGCCTGCCCCCCACCCCCTCCTCTCAGCGCCAGGATTCCCTCCCAGTAGGGCTGCCACGTTAGCCGCCGTGGGGCATGCTGATTCCACTGCATCCTCTTCCCTGTGAGAAGAGAAATCATGTCTTCTCCTGGGGCCTCTGCAAAGTTAGATAGTTGAGCTTTCTCAGGCACTTTTAGGGACAGAGGCGATGAGGGGTGTAGGTGACCAGTTCAGTCATTTGTGGATTCAACAAACTTTCCCTGAGGCCTCCTGGGACTGGCTGCTGAGGCCACAGAGATGAGCAGGGCCCAG
>NW_005362155.1:437576-445611 GCF_000412655.1 Myotis brandtii | reverse complement strand
CCTAGTAGGGTTGAATCTTTGTTAAATTAATTAATGAGTGGAAATATCTGTGTGTGTATATGCGTGTGTGTGAGAAAGAGGGGGGCAGGGGGAGTGAAGGGTTGTGTGACTGGGTATTTGGGGGTGAGTGTGTGATTGTGAGTGTACGTACCTGTTTGTGGGAGCACGTGTGGCTTCTATGTAGCCATGAGGAATAGGGTCTGTGCACTGTGCCGAGGTCGGGGTCCATGCCCTAGGGACCATTGTCCCTATTGCCAGCTCTCCCCACCCCCATCTGCAGGGAATGCATTAGCCAACCTGTGACCTCAGGCTCCCAGGATGGACAGCAAATCTAAAGGGAAGACAGAGGTCACCTCTGCTGTGACCCAGCCCGCCCACACCTCTGTCACCGCCTAAGTCAGCACTGCCCTGGGTGGGGAGAAGGGCAGGCTCAGGGCCAACCCAGGTGCCCCTCCAGCCCTTTGCAGGAGAGCTGGGGCTCGGGGTGGGCGCCTGCTGCCTGGGCCGCTTCCTCCCTGAATCTCTCTGTTAGACCCCTGGTCTGTAAGTTTCCCTCTGTGGGCCTTTGTCTCCTCATCTGCGAAATGAGGGGATGCTCCTGCCACGGTCGTCGGTGACTGAGCACCCACAGAGGCCAGGGCGTGCCATGGGGCTGGAGCCCAGCCCTCCAGGGGTCACAGCCCTCCCGGGGTCACAGCCTGCTGGGCGAGACAGACAAGCAAACAGGTCAGTGTGACCGAGCGCTGGGCGCCTGGATAGGCGTGGGTGCGCTGTGCGCAGGGTCAGGGAAGACTGGCCACCCCAGGAGCCCTGCTGCTCTGTCTTACAGTCCAGACCAAGTTAGGAGACTCCGAAAGCCAGATCATAGGTGCGGAAGTGCTTCTCAAACTCCAAAGCAGTGAACCCCTAAAGCATCGCTATATTTATTGTAGGAGTTCTGTGGGCCTTTGTCTCCTCATCTGCGAAATGAGGGGATGCTCCTGCCACGGTCACCAGTGACTGAGCACCCACAGAGGCCAGGGCGTGCCGTGGGGCTGGAGCCCAGCCCTCCCGGGGTCACAGCCCTCCCGGGGTCACAGCCTGCTGGGCGAGACAGACAAGCAAACAGGTCAGTGTGACCGAGCGCTGGGCGCCTGGATAGGCGTGGGTGCGCTGTGCGCAGGGTCAGGGAAGACTGGCCACCCCAGGAGCCCTGCTGCTCTGTCTTACAGTCCAGACCAAGTTAGGAGGCTCCGAAAGCCAGATCATAGGTGCGGAAGTGCTTCTCGAACTCCAAAGCAATGAACCCCTAAAGCATCGCTATATTTATTACAGGAGTTCAAAATGCTTTTTGAATGAATGAATGAATGAATGAATGAATGAGTATGACACGGGAGACAGGACATCAGAATCATCTGAGTTGATTGTTAAAAAAATACACGCTGTCCTGGCGACTTTGCAGCCTCAGGTCTTGGAGCAGATGGGTGTGTGATTTTAATCAGCCCCCCAGGTAAGCAGCTTGAGCGAACCAGCACAAGCCTTAGGGTCAGGCAGCCATGAGTTCCTGCCCTCCTCCCTCATCCCCCCGCCCCCATCTCCCACCTCCAACTTTGGGGACCCCCTTATAGGGGAAGACCCCTCTGCCTCCTGCACTGGCAGCATGGTGGCCTATGTTTGCAGGCTACTATCCAGCTGGTAGATGCTAGCCCTTTAAGTCCTGGGGAGAGGACACCGCCAGGCTGGGCAGAGGCAGTGACCACAGGTGCCAGGTGGTGAAGCTAAAAATACTGAGTGATGTGAACACGGAGGCTGCAGGAGCCTGGCGTGCTGCTGGGGTGGGGGCAGGGGGCCCTAGGGTGCTCTGCCCTCCCGGAGGAGGGCCAGTGGGCAGAGGGGTTGGCGGGTCACCTTGGGGGCTTACGCCTGCCCCCCACCCCCTCCTCTCAGCGCCAGGATTCCCTCCCAGTAGGGCTGCCACGTTAGCCGCCGTGGGGCATGCTGATTCCACTGCATCCTCTTCCCTGTGAGAAGAGAAATCATGTCTTCTCCTGGGGCCTCTGCAAAGTTAGATAGTTGAGCTTTCTCAGGCACTTTTAGGGACAGAGGCGATGAGGGGTGTAGGTGACCAGTTCAGTCATTTGTGGATTCAACAAACTTTCCCTGAGGCCTCCTGGGACTGGCTGCTGAGGCCACAGAGATGAGCAGGGCCCAGGCACTTCCCTGGAGGGACCTAGTGAGCACAAGGGACATGGCATGCCATGCATGTGCTGTGATGGAGGGTGAGCACAAGGGACATGGCATGCCATGCATGTGCTGTGATGGAGAGTGAGCACCGCGCCCTGGGCTCCTGGGTGCTGTGAGGAGCTGCCCACAGAGAACACAGCTGCCTTTGATGAAAACTTGTCAGCAAAAGCATCACCCACAGTATTGCTCACCAGCCACCTACATAGGTGCTTTGAGGTTTTCATTAAGGTTGTAACAAATACGCCTGGAAATCACAATGCCTTGGCTCGGTAGAGCCTATATCCTGCTTATGCCAAGTCTAGGGGGCGTTGGGGGAGACTCTACCCCCTCAGTCTTTTGGGGACTCCGGCTCCGCCCACCTTGTGACTGTCACTACCCTCTGCAGCCACTGGAAGATGAATAAGAAAGAGAACAGGGATCACGTGTGAAACTTTTATGAGCCAAAGTTGGAAGTGGCCCACTTCCCTTCTGCCCACACTCATTAGCCAGAACAGCTAATCGCAAGCAAAACTGGGGAATGTGGTCCAGTTGTGACCATTTCACGGGGCTCTTGTGTAAAACACCACAAAAGAACAGTTGGTATGCGTGAAAGCACCGGGTATATAATAGGTATCCAGTGTGTTCATTCATGCCCGCATTCCACAAATCTCACCGAGCACTCGCTGTGAGCTACTAGAAACTGGGCAGTGAAAATGCCATCCCTGCTCTCACGGGGCTTATATTAAAGGGGGAGTCAAACAAAACACAGGCAAGCAAATAAATGGATCTGATCACCAATATTCAAACACACTGTTAGAGACATAACCAGAAGGATGGTGGGGACATTGCTATTCCTACCTAAAGAACGAGAAGGGCCCTGGCCGGTTTGGCTCAGTGGATAGAGCGTTGGCCTGCGGACTGAAGGGTCCGGGGTTTCAATTCCAGTCAAGGGCACATGCCCAGGTTGTGGGCTGGATCCCCAGTAGGGAGCCTGCAGAAGGCAGCCAATCAATGATTCTCTTTCATCATTGATGTTTCTAACTCTCCCTCTCCCTCTCTGAAATCAATAAAAATATATTATAAAAAATAAAAATAAAAAGAATGAGAAGGAGCTAGGCAGAATGGAGGTAAGAGCATCCAGCAGGAACAGAGAGTGCAAAGGCCTCGAGGCAGGCTAGTTTGGTGAGTGTGAGGGAATATCCAGGCAGTGTGGCCAGGGTAGAGTGAATGATGGGGAGAATGACACAGTTGATGGGGGGGAGACAGGAAGGGGTAGATGCCATAGGCTTTGTGGACCATGTGAAAATGGATTTTTCTCTGGATGGGATTGGGAAACCTTTCGGGGCTTTTAATTAAGTTCAGGAAGCGATATATAACCTGATTGACATTTTAAACAATCACTCCAGCGGCTCTGGGGAGAATCCATGGCAGCTGGGCCAGAGTGAGTACAAGAAATCAGTGTGGAGGTCATGGTGATGGTGGAGGGGGCGTGGCGGTGGCCTGGACCAAGGCGGGCCTTGGAGGCAGTAGATGCCTTCTAGATACTTTTAGGAGACAGAACTTGCTGATGGTTTAAGGAAGAAGGGGATGGAGAACAAATCTGGCGTTTCTGGGTTGGATGATGAGAGGCTCAAGAGAGGGAAGAGGCATGGTGAGAAGCTCAAGAGTTCTGCTACGGAAGCTTCCAACTCGAGAAGCATGTGATGTCCAAGAGAAGATGGCAAGGGGGGGCTTGACAGTAAGAGTCTGGACCTTAAAGGGGAGGTCTCTTGGCTGGCGATAGACTACCAGAGACAACACAAAGGTGGCATTGGAAGCCATGATGTTACACTAAAGAGAAAGGGGAGAGGAGAGGCCCAGGACCCAGCCCCGAGGAACTCCGCGATTTAGAGGTCACCTGAAGGAGAAGCCAACGAGGGTGGAGGAGAAGGAGCAGCTGGCAAAGTAGGAGGAGAGCCAGGGGTGTGGGCAGTCATGGAAACCAGGAGAAGGGTGTCCTAGGAGGAGAGAGGGGATGGGCAATGGACTTCAAAGGTGCTGAGCAGTCAGGAAATCAGGGTGGATTTAGTGACCGATAAGTCAGAATTGCCTTGGATAAGAACGTTTCCTGGGGGTGTAGACGAGAGCAGGGCTGAGCGGAGGCTTCTGGCTAAAGATGGTGGGTTGAAATACACATTTCAGTTCTCTGTGTCCTGACTCCCCATTAAAAGGAAGTGAGAGGGTAATTTCAGGTCCATGCAGTAGCCCCCACCCACGGTTTCACTTTCTGACCAATGAGTTACCTGAGGTCAACTGCGGCCGGAAAGTATTAAGAGAAAAATTCCAGCCCTGCCCAGTGTGGCTCAGCTGGTTGAGTGTCATCCCATACACCAAAGGTGGCGGGTTCGATTCCCGGTCAGGGCACATACCCAGGTAGCGGGTTTGATCCTGGTTAGGGGCCCATGTGAGAGGCAACCAATCAATGTTTCTTTGCATCAGTGTTTCTCTCTCTCTCAGATCAATTAAAAAAATAATTAATAGCCCTAACCGGTTTGGCTCAGTGGATAGAGCGTCGGCCTGCGGACTGGAGGGTCCCAGGTTCGATTCCCGTCAAGGGCATGTACCTTGGTTGTGGGCACATCCCCAGTAGGGGGCGTGCAGGAGGCAGCTGATCGATGTTTCTCTCTCATCAATGTTTCTAACTCTCTATCCCTCTCCCTTCTTCTCTGTAAAAAAATCAATAAAATATATTTTTAAAAATAATAATAATAATTAAATAAATAAATAAATAAATACATAAAAAAAAGAAAAATTCAGGGAAAAAACAGTTCGTAAGTTTTAAATTACGCTCCATTCTGAGGAGCGTGACGCAATCTAGCGTCATCAGGCTCCATCGCCCATCGCCGTGCTTGTGTTCAAGTCGCCCTTCTTTTACTACATCGTGGCCCAAAGCGCAAGAGTAGCGACGCTGGCCATTCAGATCTGCCGCAGAGAAACTATAAAGTGCTTCCTTTCAGTGAAAAGGTGAAAGTTCTCGAAAGGAAAGAAAAAAAATCGTACGCTGAGGTCGCTAAAATCCACAGTAACAACAAATTTTCTATTTGTGAAACTGAAAGAAAAAGAAATCCATGCTGGTTTTGCTGTCGCACCTCAAACTGCAAACGTTACAGCCACAGTGCGAGGTAAACGCCTAGTTAGGGAGGAAAAGGCATGACATCTGTGGGTGGACGACACGAACGGAAAATGTGCTCTAATGGCGAGCTGTTGCCGCAGAAAGCAATGCGCCTATGAAGGCTCCAGCAAGGACTCCCCTGACATGAGGGACACGTGACCATTTCCTGCAAGTAAGGGACGGTCACCCAGTCAGGAATCGGTGTGGACGGAAAAATATAAAAATTACTGGAGAGAAAGAGAGACGACATTCACATAACTTTTATTGTTACAAGTGTTCTATTTTATTATTAGTTACTAGAGGCCCGGTGCACAAATTCGTGCATGGGTGGGGCCCCTCAGCCTGGCAAATGATCGGGGCTGATGGGAGGCGGGGGAGGGGGCCAGCTGGCCAGGGGTAGGGACCTCGGGAGGTTGGCTGACCAGGGGCAGAGACCGCGGGAGGTTGGCTGTGGGAGCACACTGACCACCAGGGAGCAGCTCCTGCGTTCAGTGTCTGCCCCCTGGTGGTCAGTGCATGTCATAGCAACTGGTTGATTGGTCCACCAGTCATTCAGTCGTTCGGTGGCTTAGGCTTTTATATATATAGATTGTTGTTAATCTCTTAATATGCCTAACATAAATTAAACCTTATAGGTATGTACAGAGTGGGGCAAAAGTTGGTTTACAGTTGTGAGTGCACAAATCACAAAGTTTATTCTTTTTTTAATAAATATTTTTTGTTGATTTCTGGAGAGCCGGGAAGGGAGAGAGAGAAAAAAAAAAAAACCACAAAAAAAAAACAAAAAACATTGACGTGAGAGCAAAACATCCTTTGGCTGCCTGCCTCCTGCACACCCCAACCAAGAATGGAACCAGCAACCTTCCCGTGCATAGGACGCCGCCCAACCACCTGAGCCACACTGGCCAGGGCCGGAGTTTATTCTTGTATTGTGATTTGTTAATTATTGTGTTATTTTCCATACGAACAACTGTAAACCCACTTTTGCCCCACCCTGTGCATATAGGTAAAAACATAGCAGACATAGGGTTCAGTATGATCTGAGGTTTCAGCCTCTGGGAGTCTTAGAACGTATCCCCCATGGAAAAGGGGGGGCAACTGTATATTAGTCTTTTGTTGCTTCCATAGCAAATTATCACAAATTTAGTTACTTAAAATCAAACAAATGTATCATCTTAAAGACCTCATGTCAGAAGTTCGGCACGGGTCTCATTGAGCTAAAATCAGGGCGTTGGCAGGGCGACTGTAGGAAGCTCTTTCTGGAGGAATTTCTGGAGGCTCCAGGGGAGACTCCCTGTCTGTCTTTTCCAGAGGGTACCCGCACTCCTGGCTCATGACGCCCTCCCTCTGGCAGAGGGCGTCTCTCGGCCCGCCTCCTCCCCTCACATCTTTCCCTCTGACCACAGCTGGGAAAGCACTCCCCTGTCGGGTTCCTATGATGAGATGGGGACGGGGCTCATCTGACCAATCCAGGCTCATCATCCATCTCTCTCTCTGCCTTCCTCTCTCTCAAATAATTTTTTAAAATTGTTAATGAAAAAAAAATCAGAAAGAAAATCCAATGCAGGCTGGCCGGTTTGAAACTAATTTGATAAAGAAAAGTCCAGAAGTAGAACCAACCTCGTTCAGCCCCTTCCTGCCGTGTAACACAGCCCACAGGTTCTGGGGGTTAGAGCACGGACATTTGGGGGTCGTGATTCTGCCACCACAGTATGAACCAGAAAGAACAACGTGAAAAGGGACCGCGGCAACAAACATCTAAATCTGGAAGGCGGATGAATGCGGCCCGTGCCTTAGCAGCCCGAGGACACTGCCCCTGAAGTGGACCCTAAGCCAGGAGAAACGCCAAGGGGCACCAGAGGTGACCCCACAAAACCCCCAAAGGCGCCCGTGTTAATGAACTAAGTGCCCCTGGAAGTGGGAGCAAAGCTGGGGCCAAAAACCAGAGGATTGGTCCACAAAGGGCTCTGATCCTCAGATTTCCTGCTCCACTCCGCACAGCTGGGCAGCTGCCCGCCCCCGCCCAACAAAGACAGAAGGTTCATTGTCCTTAGAGGATAAAACAGGGTCTCCGAACCCGGGACACAGCAGGACAACTGGGAGGGGCAGCCTTGTGACCCACCAGTGGCTTATTTGACTGCTTCATTTTTGAATTCAGGAAGCCTGCCTCCCGTCCCATCACCTGGGGCCCCCTCCCCTCTGGCTCCCTGACAGTGAAGTCAAGGCTAAACTCTCCAGACAGGACACCCCAGAGTGTATTCCCTTCAATCTCTGACTATATTAACAAAAAGTATTGTTACTGTTGTTTCATTTCCTGTTTGTTTTCAGTTTCTTCTCCCTACATACTGTTTTCTCCAAATTGTTTGATTTTTTTCCTGTTTGTATTAGTTCTTTCAGAGCCCAACTCACCAAGAAAAGAATACCTAAATAGGTTGGCATCAGAGATTTCCCAACGAAACAGCCCAACCCCAACTCTTTGTATTGAGCCCCTGAGTCAACCAGCCCTAATCCCCCCTCCCCCCCACATAGGACTACTCAGCAACTTGCTTTCATAAACCGTTTTTTATATTCTTTAAGCCAATTACAGGAAAATGCAAAGGTCTTAAGTGGTCAGTATAATGGCTCTTGACATTTGTATACACCTGCGCAACCCAGACCTCACTCAAGGTATAGCACATTTCC
>NW_005362155.1:431530-435625 GCF_000412655.1 Myotis brandtii | reverse complement strand
AGCTCTGTATCCAGTAGTTTGCTTTCTTCCATTCCTTTCATTTGTGACATGTTTCTTTGTCTCCACATTTTGGCTGCTTCCCTGTGTTTCTTTCTATATATTAGATAGAGCTGTATGTCTCCTGGAATTGGTAGAATGGCCTTGTGTAGTAGGTGCCCTATAGGGCCCAGTGGCTCAGACCTCCCCCCACCCCCGTCACCTGAGGTGGGCACCTGAGGAGGCCTCTGCAGTGGAGATATCTTTCTAGGTGCATCCCCGTGTGGGCTGTGTGCACAGTTTTGTTGTATTTGAGCCTTGACTGCTGTTGGTGTAACTGAGGGGAATTGACTTCGAGGCCAATTGGCTGTGAGGACCAGCTGCAACTACAGTGGGGGAGCTGCTGTGCAGGAGACACCCCCATGGAGCAGGACTTGCTTTGGTGGGGTTTTGGTACTCACTTAGTCTGTCCTTTAGTGTGTCGCTTGTGGATGTGTAGAGTTGTAATCTGGTATGGTCTGAAGTTGTCCACCGGTGCACTGGCTCTGGAGCCTCCTAGGTAGTGCAAAGTTAGCCATTGCCTGGGATCACCCGGCAGCAGCTACAGAGCAATCTATAGATGGCTGCTCTTGTATTAGGCTTAAAAGTGGCCAGGCCAGGCCAAGCTGTGAAGCAAGGCAGGCTGGCGCTAGTGCTGGGTCTTGGGCCTCTTATTTTTACTGGTACATATGGGGCACACTGATACCAACTGCTGCTTGTTTGAGAGGTTTTAGACATGTCTGAAGCCTGAGTCAGGACAGGCCATTCATATGGAAAAGCCACTGCAAACAACTTTGGTGGGGCTGCAAATTGGTTGGGGTGGAGTCTCAGAGAATCACCAAGGTGGAATGAACAGAGTGAGCCATGCTAACGAAGACTCAGATATGGCTGTCAGTCAGCTCTGCGATGGGGAAGGTGTCAGCATAGTAACCATGAATCATATGGAAAAGCCACTGCAAACAACTTTGGTGGGGCTGCAAATTGGTTGGGGTGGAGTCTCAGGGAATCACCAAGGTGGAAGAACAGAGTGAGCCATGCTGACGAAGACTCAGATATGGCTATCAGTCAGCTCTGCGATGGAGAAGGTGTCAGCATAGTAACCATGACCCCTATGAGCACCCCTGTCTGGGAGAAAGCTGCCCCTGAGTTCTTGCTCTAATGCCACATAATCTAGTTCCTCCTGTATGTCCTTGGGAACCCCCCACCCCCCACCCCGAGCCATTGCCCCAGCATTGGAGCCCAGAGGGATTGAATCCAAGTAAATCTGGGCACCAGTCCTTTTCAGAGGGACTGCCTGGGTCTCCAGCAGCCTCTGTGTCACTCAGCCACAGTCCCTGCTGGTTTTTACAGCCTGAGGTTATGGGACTTCTCTTCCCAGATCTGGAACTCTTGGCTGGGAGTATGGTGTGGGGCTGGGACCCCTTTGTTTCTGCAGTGGGGATATCCTTCCCGATTGAAAAAAATGCCATATGTTGGTATAGGCCCAGCCCGTTCCACGCTCCACCTTTCCTACCAGTCTCAATGTACTTTCTTTACTTCTCTACTTGTAGGACTTCCATTCAGCCAGATATTAGGCAGTTCTGAATAATGGTTGTTCTGTATTTTACTTGCAATTTTGATGTGGTTGTGGGAGGCAGCAGGTACCAGCATTTACCTACGCCACCATCTTGGCTCTCTACACCCATTTGTTTATGTCCTTCAATGGCTGCTTTCACATTGGTAGAGTTGAGTAGTTGTGACAGAGACCACATGGCCTGCAAGGCCTAAAATATTTACCATTCGGCCCTTTAAGGAAAAAAAAAAAATGCTGACCCTGAATTAGAAGATAAAGTTGAGGAAGTTTTCCATAAAGTAGAGCAAAAAAATAAAAGACGTGTCCATTTGGATCCTCTAGTAAACGGTTGCTGAGATGACACTAGGAGTCCTGGGGTGGGAGGACGATGCCTGTGAAAATAAAAGAGGAGGAAACAGGATTGGCAGGGAGAGTCTTCAGACCCTCTGACACCTGTGGAACAAACAAAGGAGGGAGAGCCTCACTTTGATGAAGATCAACAAAGTCTTGGCCAACCCAGTGGGGTCTCCAGAGCAAAGACTGTCCCTTAGAGGAGCCCACATTGGGCAGAAATGGCCAGGCCCTGTGTCCCCACTGTGCTCAGTCATTGGCTGGCACTGCCCAAGAAGACCTTGGTCTTGGTTGCAAGGCTGTAGTGGGTCTCAAAAGCTGTTGGTCAACCACACTCCTCAGAGCTGAGTGACAAAGTTCTGTCTTGAAAGGAGAACCCGTGGGGCTTCATGGCTGCCACGCTGTGGGGGTAGGAAAGAAAGAGTAAGAAAGTTAGGAGACCAGCACAGGAACCTCACACCTCAACAAAGGAGTTCCAGAAGGAGAACGGAGAAAACAATGGAGAGGAAATAGACAAGGAAGCATTTCAGACGTTTATCAGAAGGAACCTGAATGTTCAGACTGAAAGGGCCCACTACGTGTCAGCAGACCCATACAAGACCAGTCATCAGTGAACGTCAGAACAAGGACAGCCACGAGATTCTACAAAGGGTCAAGAATAAAAATGTCATCAGACTTCTCAACCACAGTCTTAGAAACCAGAACATCCGGGAGCTGTATTAAAAAGTATAAAAGAAAATTAATTTCAGCCTAGGATTACATACTTGGCCAACCCATGGATCAATCAAGGGTAGGAAAAAGGTCTTCTCAGATTTACGTGGGCTCAAAAATTGTATCTCTTTCTTAAGAAAGCTACTGGAGAATGGCTCCACTAAAAACAAAGGAAAAACAAAGAAACGGGGGAAGCCAACACAAGAGAGAAGTGACGGTGATGGTGAAGGGATCCCAGAGCAGCATCTCTGGACAACAGACCTGGAGGGCCGGCAATTCACACTGGAATAAGTCAGAAGGTTCTAGAAAAGACTTCCTCAAGGAGATGAAATTGATAGAATACCTAATGTATTTGAACTTTCGAGAGATTTATGTACAACTTGGAGAGAATGTGGGTTGAATTAGCCATAAAGACATAGAAAAACAAGCCTTTCCCTTTACAAAGTTATTAAACCCAAGAAAAACAAAACATTTGTTCAGAAAAAGGAATTAAATTTAAAACTCCTGCTCTGCAAAAGACATGCTTAAGAGAATGAGAAGGCACCCTAGCCAGTTTGGCTCAGTGGATAGAGCCTCTTCCTGTGGACTGAGGGTTCCTGGGTTCAATTCTGGTCCAGGGCACGTACCTTGGTTGCAGGTTCCTGGCGGGAGGCAACCAATTGATGTGTCTCTCTCACATTGGTGTTTCTCTCTGTCTCTCCCTCTCCCTTTCACTCTCTCTAAAAATCAATGAAAAAAATATTCTCGAGTGAGGATTAAAAAAAAATAGAGAGAGAGAGAATGAGAAGACAAGCCATAATAGAATGGGAGAAAAATATTTACAAGAAAACATCTGATGTGATAGAAACTGTTTACCTGACAAAGGACTGTTATCCAAAGTATACAAAAAAAACTCTTAAAACTCAACAATAAGCAAATGAACAACCCAGTTAAAAAATGGACAAAAGATCTGAACAGACACCTCACTGAAGATGATACACAAATGTCAAACAAGCATTTTAAAATGCTCAACATCATATGTCATTAGAGAAAAGCTAATTAACACAACAATGAGATACCACCACACACCTATTAGAATGGCTGGCGAGGATGCTGGCGAGGATGTGGGCAGCCGGAATCTCTGTCACTGCTGGTGGCCGCACGGTCCAGTCCACTTGGGAAGACAGCTTCTCACAAAGCTGAGCATGTCTTCCCGTAGGATCCAGAAGTAGCATTCCTTGGTAATTACCCAAATGAGTTGAAAACATGTCCACACACAAACCTGCACATGAATATGAATAGCAGTTTTATTCATAATTGCCAAAAACTTGGGGGCAACCAATATGTCCTTTAATAGGTGAATGGATTAAAAAAAACACAACAACTATGGTACACCCATATAATTGCAATAAAAAGAAATGAGCGAGGTTGCGGCCTGGGCGGCAGGCGCAGCTGGTCCCGTTGAGCTGTGGCTCCAGGCGGCCTGC
>NW_005362155.1:414911-431512 GCF_000412655.1 Myotis brandtii | reverse complement strand
GCCCCGCGCCCCCGACTCCGCCAGTGTGCCCCTCAAGGAGCCTGGTCC
The DNA here is from genome assembly GCF_000412655.1 of Myotis brandtii. Classification (NCBI taxonomy): domain Eukaryota; kingdom Metazoa; phylum Chordata; class Mammalia; order Chiroptera; family Vespertilionidae; genus Myotis; species Myotis brandtii. The sequence continues at coordinate 431,464 of NW_005362155.1, read as the reverse complement.
CCACGGCCCCACCTTCTCTGGCCCCGCTGCCACCCGCGAGGGCTGGTTCCCAGAGATGTGCAGCCTGTGGCCCAGCCAGGCCCTGTCCCTGCGCTCGCGGTTCCAGGATATCCTTGCCTTTGCAGTAAGAGCCAATGCCGCGTGCAGGTGTTGGACGGGGTCACCCAGAGCTCGGAAAGGGGCGAGTTCCCCACCTGGAGATGATAGCCAACCAGCCGCTCTGCAGCCACCCCAACCCACTCAAGTGCTGGTCATGCTGGTGGGCGGGATGTCCTGCGGGAGGGGGCGAAGCATTCCCCTGTGGAGTCCGGCGTCCAGGGCAAGATTGACCGGGTTGTTGCTCAAGTCCCTAAGAAGATCCTGCCCGGCGTGGCCATTGGCTACTCCAGCGCAAAGCTGACCCTCCACGTGGGCGAAGGTTTTGAGTTCAGAAACAGAACCAGACGCCTCCAATGTTATCATCACCGAGTCCTCGGGCCCCAGGGGCCCTGCCGAGAGCCTCTTCAAGGAGCCGATTACCAGCTTGTGAAGATGGCGCTCAGGGGGACGGGATCCGCTGGGGCCCGGGTGGGTGCCGGTGGCTGCGCCTGGGCCTCATCAAGGACATGCGGCACTTGTGCAGGCCACTCTTCCTCGGGCCCAGGTGGGCTTCACGCTGAGCAGAGAAACCCCCGCACCAAGTCCAGGTGCCGGTGCAGGAGCTGAGGCAGAAGCAGGTGGGACAGAGGCAGCTCAGGTACCGGAACTCTGACCTGCACCAGGAGGCCTGTGTCCTCCCTGAATTTGCCCGCGAGGCCCTGAATGATGTGAGCTGAGCCCAGATGCTGCTGACCACACCGCCCAGGGCCTCGGGCCAGGTTGCCCCGGACAGGACCCCTGCGGCACCCCAACAGCCAAGTGTTACAGCCCCAGAGTGCTGCCCGGCTGCCCTGCTGGCCAGACTGTCTGAATCCCTGTGTTTTTCAGCCTCCGAGCCTATACCAGCTTGTACGCGCGTCTCCACCCTCTGTCACCCTCACTCACCAAACACATGTATTTATAACAAACGAACAAAAACAAAAAAAGAAATGAGCTGTTAAGCCACAAAAAGACACGACAGAACCTTAAATGGGTATTGCTGAGTGAAAGCAGCCAATCTGAAAAGGCTGTGTGACTCCAACAACATACATTCTGAAAAAGCCAACACTATAGAGGCAGTAAGAACAGTGGTGGCCAAGGGCTTATAGGAAGGGAGGGAGGGAGGGAGGAAAGGGGGAGCACAGGGGATTTGTAGAGCTGTGAACTGTTCTGTATGATCCTGTCATGGCAGGTCCATGACACTTTGTATCTGTCAAAACCCGTGAAATTCACACTCAGAGTGAGCCCTGTGTAACTACAGTGGGGCCTTGACTTACGAGTTTAATTCGTTCTGAGACCGAGCTCGTTAAGGAGCTCGTTAACTCAAATTACTCTATCAACTCAATGCAAAAAATCGGCGGAGAGACAGCTGGTATCTCAAAAAACTCATTAGTCGGGACACTCGTAAGTCAAGGCCCCACTGTATGGACTTCAGTTAATTACAGCGACTCGGTATTGGTTTGTCAGTTGTAACAAGTGTATCTATCACACCAAGGCAACATGTTCATCATAGGGAAACTGGGAGACCGGGCTGTAGATGCACTTTCTGCTCAATTGTTCTGTAAACCTAAAAATGCTCTAAAAATAGATCTATTATGGAAAGGGAGACAAAAAAAAGAAATCATAGTATTTCACAAAAGGCTGTAAATAATGTTCCCACAAGGTGTAAGCACTCCCAACCGTACCAATATTATGATGCAACTGTAATGGGAGGGCGGAAAATAAGAAGCGGGGGAGTGGCTAGCTTGTTTGGCTCAGTGGATAGAGCGTCGGCCTGCGGACTAAAGGGTCCTGGGTTTGATTCTGGTCAAGGGCACATGCCCAGGTTGTGGGCTCCATCCCCAGTAAGGGGCGTGCAGGAGGCAGCCAATCAATGATTCTCTCTCGTCATTGATGTTTCTATCTTTCTTTCCCTCTCCCTTCTTCTCTGAAATCAATAAAAACATATTTTTAAAAAAACAATAAAGAAGGGGGAGAGGGGTAGGGAGTCAACCGCATCTTCCAAAGTGGGACATGGGTAGGTGAAGCCTAAACTGGAAAGAAGCAAAGTAAACATGCCGTGTAGGACACACAGAGGCGACCATTACTAAGAGTTAAACTGATTGTCTCTAAGAAGAGGGACATGGGAGTGAGGGCTGCCCGTGTTTCTTGATCCTAAGCTATGGGCATGTTTAACTCAAACAAATAGTAAAACCGCATTTACAGAAGGAGATGACCATCAGAACAAAAGAGACGGGAGGTGGCAGAGCAGAGGCAGGAGGCAAATCCCTCCGGAAGCTTTGCCCTGCGGGGGGCGGGGGGCATCGCAGGCGGAGGTGGAGGTGCCGTGGGGGTGGTCCTGGGACAGAAGGAAGACGGTGCGTGGGGAGCGAGGGGAGTCCTGAAGAAACAAGGTCCCTTCAAATGCAGGGGAGGGGCTGGCCTCGGGAGGAGCCCGGAGCGTGTGAGGAGCTGGGGGGGGAGGGGTCTGTGCTTTGATGCCGGAGGCTGTGGGACTGCATCGGATCCAGGCTTCCTGGGCGAATGGGGTGCACCGGCCGGCAACACAGGCACCAGCTGCGGGCTGGTTGGGTGACCAGAAGCTCGGCCTCCCGAGATCCCTAGGAGATTCACAGGCAAATTAAAGTGAGAAGCGCCGCCAGAGAGTGGGAAAAGCAACTGCTGGCATCGAGGGCTGCGGGCGGCAGTGAGCGCCCCTTCAGACCATGCATCGGAGGGGACAGTCCAGCCTGGTGTGGGCGCTCCGGGCGGTGCTGGCTGGCACAGTGTAAGCAGCGAGCGGGATGGCTGGTGGTTTGCCAGGCAGGAGGGGTTCCCAGGGGGCGGCTGGGGTGATGGTGGGCAGAGCCCGAGCGGCTGGAGGTGGGCGGTAGTGGCAGAAGGCGGCTGGTGAGCAGTAAGAAAGCGATGGGGGCAGTGGAATGGGCGTCTCCATGAGGTCAAATCTCAGTGGATAGAGCGTCGGCCTGCGGACTAAAGGGTCCTGGGTTTGATTCTGGTCAAGGGCACATGCCCAGGTTGTGGGCTCGATCCCCAGTAAGGGGCGTGCAGGAAGCAGCCAATCAATGATTCTCTCTCGTCATTGATGTTTCTATCTTTCTTTCCCTCTCCCTTCTTCTCTGAAATCAATAAAAATATCTTTTAAAAAAACAATAAAGAAGGGGGAGAGGGGTAGGGAGTCAACCGCATCTTCCAAAGTGGGACATGGGTAGGTGAAGCCTAAACTGGAAAGAAGCAAAGTAAACATGCCGTGTAGGACACACAGAGGCGACCATTACTAAGAGTTAAACTGATTGTCTCTAAGAAGAGGGAAATGGCAGTGAGGGCTGCCCGTGTTTCTTGATCCTAAGCTATGGGCATGTTTAACTCAAACAAATATTAAAACCGCATTTACAGAAGGAGATGACCATCAGAACAAAAGAGACGGGAGGTGGCAGAGCAGAGGCAGGAGGCAAATCCCTCCGGAAGCTTTGCCCTGCGGGGGGCGGGGGGCATCGCAGGCGGAGGTGGAGGTGCCGTGGGGGTGGTCCTGGGACAGAAGGAAGACGGTGCGTGGGGAGCGAGGGGAGTCCTGAAGAAACAAGGTCCCTTCAAACGCAGGGGAGGGGCTGGCCTCGGGAGGAGCCCGGAGCGTGTGAGGAGCTGGGGGGGGAGGGGTCTGTGCTTTGATGCCGGAGGCTGTGGGACTGCATCGGATCCAGGCTTCCTGGGCGAAGGGGGAGCCAGGTGTGAGGGGAGAGGAGCAGGTGGGAAAGGGAGATCCAACTCCTTGCCATGCAGAGTGGGGTGCACCGGCCGGCAGCACAGGCACCAGCTGCGGGCTGGTTGGGTGACCAGAAGCTCGGGCCTCCCGAGATCCCTAGGAGATTCACAGGCAAATTAAAGTGAGAAGCGCCGCCAGAGAGTGGGAAAAGCAACTGCTGGCATCGAGGGCTGCGGGCGGCAGTGAGCGCCCCTTCAGACCATGCATCGGAGGGGACAGTCCAGCCTGGTGTGGGCGCTCCGGGCGGTGCTGGCTGGCGCAGTGTAAGCAGCGAGCGAGCGGGATGGCTGGTGGTTTGCCAGGCAGGAGGGGTTTCCAGGGAGCGGCTGGGGTGATGGTGGGCAGAGCCCGAGCGGCTGGAGGTGGGCGGTAGTGGCAGAAGGCGGCTGGTGAGCAGTAAGAAAGCGATGGGGGCAGTGGAATGGGGGTCTCCATGAGGTCAAAGAGCTGTTGCATGTGGGTACCAGAGCGAGTGATGAAGAGGATGAACAGGACCCTAGTGGTGTGGCTCAGTGGATAGAGCGTTGGCCTGGGGACTGAAGGGTCCCAGGTTCGATTCTAGTCAAGGGCACATGCCCGGGTTGTGGGCTCGATCCCCAGTAGGGGGCGTGCAGGAGGCAGCCAATCAATGATTCTCTCTCATCATTGATGTTTCTCTCTCTCTCCCTTTCCCTTCCTGTCTGAAATCAATAAAAATGTATTTTAAAAAGGAAAAAAAAAGAGAGGATGAACAGGGATATAGAGGAGGACAAAAATAGAGACCTCAGGGGGTGGGGGTGAGGTAATTCTGTCTGGGTATGAGCTGGGAGCAGCGGTCAGGGAGCCGCAAGGCCTGCTGTAGGCAGCCTGAGACCACTCCGTCCTCTCCGCTGAGGTCTGTACCCCAAATAGGTAAGGACAGTGAGATGAGACAAGGTTATTTGCTCTGGGTGTGGCCTGGGCAGCAGGGTTTTTAAAGCTACATTTGTAACATGGAGCAGAGTTTGAGAAACACGGTTGAAGACAGAGAACCATGCTCTGACAGAGAGAAAGAGACGGTCAGGGGAGCAACGAGAAGGCACAGGGGCTGGCATGGGAGGGGGTGGCTGACCAGAGAACATGGTCTTGGGGAGCAGCTGGTAAGGGGCGCATGTCCGGGTTGGAGATGAGCTGATGGGGATGTTGTGGTCTTCCCCTGTTGAATCAGGGAGTGAACAGGGTGAGAGAGACAGAAAGACAGAGACAGAAACAAAGAGACAGAGACAGAAGACAGAACCCAGGGCTAAAAAAAAAAGAAAAGAAAGAAAAGAACCAACCCAGGGCCCATCGTCCGTCCTGCACTGAGGCGGAGAGGCCACTAGAGGGAGTGCTGCGCGCACACATGCGGGACTGGCCCCAGCAGGCAGCGGTGGTATGGTTCAAGGCCTTTTTCTGACAGCTTCTATATTCCAAGTTCAGATTTTGCAGCCACACCCCCTGGGTTGGACTCCAGGTCCCACTATTTCCAAGGCCCCGACCATTCCGTGACGCAGTTTCACTAGCGGTCCAAGGGGCCAAGGGTCGCCCCGTCCTTCCTGAGGCTGGTGGGAGGATGGATGAGGCTCAGGCCACGCTGGGGCTGGCTGGGCGTCCTGGTGGCAGAGGAGGCTTTGCCACCGCCCCCATCTCTCTCTGCTTCTCCTGCAGCCCCTCAGCCCAGCCCTGCCCTGCCCAGGCCACAGCCAGAGCCAGAAATGGAGGCCAACCTTCTTGGTTAGGGAACAGCAGAGGCTGAGGTGGGGGTGGCCTCCGTGCCTCGGTTTCCTGCTCAGTCTTGCTGTTGCTCTTGTCTTGTAAACCCAATGCCAGACAGTCCTGCTTCTCCCGTATGAGTCTGGGTCCCCAGAGACTCGCCCGGAACTGGAGCTCAGAGCCTGAGACTCCCTCCCGATTGAAAAAGACAACCGTGCCCTCAGCCACCAGCCCTCTCCGCATGCACCTCCGCACCTTTGTATTTTACTTCCTCACCGATCCTCCTCTGGGTCTCGGTATGCTTTTCTCTTTCCTTCTAGTTGTAGAATTTCCACTCAGCCAGCCTTCCTGTGGTTCTGGGTGATGTTCGTTCCGTCTTTTAGTTGTATTTTTGAAGTGGTTGTTCAAGGCAGCAAACTCCAGTGTTTACCTATGCCGCCATCTTGGTTTCTCAAGGCCTCTTTTTCTGACAGCTTCTATGTTCCAAGTTCAGATTTTGCAGCCACGTCCCCTGGGTTGGACTCCAGGTCCCACTATTTCCAAGGCCCCGTGACCTTGGCCAGGTTACCCTACCATTCCGTGGCCCAGTTCCACCAGCGGTCCAAGGGGCCCAGGGTCGCCCTGTCCTTCCTGAGGCTGGTGGGAGGATGGATGAGGCCCAGGCCACGCTGGGGCTGGCTGGGCGTCCTGGTGGCTTTGCCACCGCCCCCATCTCTCTCTGCTTCTCCTGCAGCCCCTCAGCCCAGCCCTGCCCTGCCCAGGCCACAGCCAGAGCCAGAAAGAGGCCAACCCCTTCTTGGTTAGGGAACAGCAGAGGCTGAGGTGGGGGTGGCCTCCGTGCCTCGGTTTCCTGCTCAGTCTTGCTGTTGCTCTTGTCTTGTAAACCTCACCGGTGGCTCATCCTGGCCTTGGTCTCACCCTTCCGGTTCCCGGACCAGCACCTGCCCTCGCCTGGTAACCAATGACCCGTGGAGCAATGTCACTGCCTGGGGCCCAGGTGGCTTAGAAGGGGTGCTTCTTCCCAGCCATTCTCCTAGCTGCCCCTCACCCCCTCCTGCCAGGCCAGTGGTGTCCTCATCCTCAGGTGTGCAGATGCCCCCACCCCACCCCCGCCCCCTCGACAGCACTGGCCGCTGGAGGGCAGGAGGGCAGAGAGGGAGGGGTGGGGTACCCCAGAAATGAGAGCAGACCCTCAGGGACAAGGAATCCTGGAGACCAGAGAGCTGCTCGGGGTCCTCAGCTGTTCATAAAACTTCATGGTCCAGCCGCCCAGGGCAAACTGCACGCGCGCGCACACACACAAACACACACACACACACCACCGCACTGTCCAGTCTGTCAGCAGATCCCGCCACTCCTCACCTCCCCTGCTCCCCCTGCAAGTAGCTGTCTTCTCCCACCTGGCTGGGTGCGGAGCCCTCCTCACTCCACTCTTACCCCCCACAGTCTGTCTTCCCACAGCAGCCAGAGGAAGCCTACTGAGGCCTAAGACACGCCTCCCACCTCACTCGGGTCAAAGCCCAGGCTCAGGTGGCCCTGAATAGACTGTCCCCCTCGCCTCCAGCTCCTCCCAGGCTCCCACCTGCAAAGGCCAAGACTCTCCCCATGAGCCCCCAACGGGACAGTGTGTGCGTGGGGAGACCCCCCAGCATCCACTCTCCGCGCTGGACTGGTCTGCCCTCCCTCTGCAGCTAGTGCCTTCCAGGCTCCATCCATGGCCCCAGCCGGGGTCGTCCTGGCCCTTGCAGTTGCCAGGCTGCAGCTGCACCCAGTGACCCCACAGAACTCAGCCACCTGGGGATGGTGAAGCGAATCCCAAGGGCACTCAGGCCTCCCGGCCTTTGCACTGCTGTTCCCCGGGCTGGGTTACTGCACCTGCCCCCACCCCACAGCACAGGGCTCCCGCTCTCACCTCCTTCAAGCTTCTGCTCAAAGGTAGCCTCTGCGAGGACCTCCCTGTGCGCTCTGTCCCCTCCTGGCCTCATCGCCTCCCTCACACATCCCTTGGCGCGTCTCTCTCATCAAACATTCCCTGTTTGTTGTGTTCTTCCCTCACTGGAATGGATGAGGGTAGGATTCTTCTGTGCCCAGCACACAGGGGACACGAGATAAATATCTGGTAATTGAATGAATGAGTGAATGAATGAATAAACATGTAAAATGAGGGCCATAACAGTGCCAAGTATGCACAGGTGCAGGGGCTGGGGCCTGAGTCAGATCCTGTGTGTCGCACGGGGTGGCGGTGCAGTTGCACAGGGCCGAGGACCTGGGGTTTGGCGCTCTGTGGTTGGCATCTTGCAGTTCCGGCCATTTCATCTTTGGATCTGTAAGTGACATCTGATGGGACAGTGGAGCGTGCCCCAGGAGCATGCCGCCCTCCCAGGTCCTGGCTGGCTCTCGGCACCCACTCCTTGCCCCCACCCAGTCACCGCTCTGTCCTTCGTCTGGCCCGGGGCTGGGGGTGAAGATTCAGTGTCAGGTGTGCAATAGGGTGGCCTGGGGCGCCTGCAGGGACCTGCACTGGTCCCACATGTATCCCTGTGCCCAAGGGAGCAGGACATTAGGTAGCAAATAAGAAACACCATGACAGCCCTGGCCGGTGTGGCTCAGTTGCTTGGAGCGTCGGTTGGTACACCAAAGGGTGACGGGTGGGATTTCCTGTCCGGCACATACCCAGGATGAACAGGACCTTAGCCGGTTTGGCTCAGTGGAGAGAGCGTCAGCCTGCAGACTGAAGGGTCCCGGGTTGGATTCTGGTCAAGGGTACCTGCCTGGGTTGCGGGCTCGATCCCCAGTGGGGGGCACAGGAGGCGATCAATGATTCTCTCTCATCATTGATGTTTCTATCTTTCTCTCCCTCTCCCTTCCTCTCTGAAATCAATAAAAATATATATTTTTTTAAATTTAAAGAAACACCATGACGGCCTGAGAGAGAGACCTGGGTAGGAAGGAAAAGCTTGTTCCTGCTTTCTGAAAGGGACCTTCCCCCTCCCCATTCTGTGTGTACTGGCCCTGATGTCAGGTGCTCACACCTCACAGATGTTGAGTGCTTCACCTCTGGGAACTGCTGCTGTTATTCGGGACCCTGCAATTAGAGAGAAACAGGGCCCCAGCAGAGAAAGCCCTCCGGCTCCTGAGACAGCTGCTGGTCTTTCTCTCCCAGGTGACTGGCTCAGGCCAGGAAGAGAACATTCCCCGTCCCGTGGCCCGTTTCCGGGGTCTGCATGTGAGCAGGGGCTGAGGATGAGCCGGGGCGAGCCCCTTCCTCCCTGGCCTCAGTGGTCTCATCTGCCAGCTGGGTCCCTGCCCTGCACGTCTCCCTCTGGCGGTGACAGTGGCTGTGCACGTGCTTTGCCAACGAAATCATTGGTAGAAGTGCAGGTGGTGGTCATGGTTCCTCTGAAGGGTCCCTGGGTCAGGGCTCGATGTCTGCCCCCCCGAAATGTCCAAAGAGGGTCTAGCTTTAAGCCTTGAGGGATGGGCGACAGGAGACCAGGCCTGATGGTGACTTCAGGCCCAGGTGTCAGCAGCATACATGGCCCTGAGGAGGTAACTGCAGACCAGACCCTCGGTGGCTGCAGCCCCTGGTGGTCCCCGCAGGTCCTGGGAGTGGCCTCAGTGGCCTTCGACCCCAATGGTGTCTGCAGACCTCGAGGGCACCCGGAAGCACCGGGCATCTCGTTCCCCTCCCTCCATCCCGCCTAAACCCCCATCTCTCCCAGCCTAGAATTTGAACAATTCTCCAGGATCCACTTAATTAGCCAAGCTCGTTAACTCCCACAGGCTTCTCCTCCCCACCTAATTAACTGACTTAATTAGGGCTTACAGGCCGGCTCCACCCAGCCCCCTCCTGCTCCTACCCTGCCTGCCCACCTCCTCCAGGCCCCTGGCTCAGCCACGCCTTGCCAGGCAGGGCACAGGGCATGGATGAGACCTCCACCTGTGTCCCTCCCTTAGCCCCAGGGCACCAGGACAGTGCCCCTCCTGAGCAGCCCTGAGGCCGGAGTGTGAAGGGGGACAGGGAGGTGGGTGGGGAGAGGGATGGAAATGTATAAAATGAAATCGGATGTGAGGAGGAGGTGAGGCTGGCGTGGATGGATGGGCTGAGCAGCAGGCGGTTAGGGGCCTGGATTCTGGAGCCTGCCTGGGTTCGAGTCCCAGCTAGTGTGTGAACTTCAGCGACCGCCTCATTCTGTCTTAGATACATAATGACCATACCACCTCAGTGTTACTGTGAGGTTTAAATGAGTTTTAGGGGGCAGGCTAGTGGGGGTCAGTGGGGGAGGAGGGAGGGTGACTGGGTTCGAGTCCCAGCTAGTGTGTGAACTTCAGCGAACGCTTCATTCTGTCTTAGATGCATAATGACCATACCACCTCAGTGTCATTGTGAGATTTAAATGAGTTGATAGGGGGCAGACTAGAAGGGGTCAGTGGGGGAGGAGGAAGGGCGTGAAGGGGACATATGTAATACTCTCAACAATAAAGATTTAAAAATTTTTAAAAAAGGAGTTGACCTGCGTAAAATGCTTGGAGCCCACCTGGCACAGATCTGTGCTGTTACAGAAGCGGGTGGGGAGGAACAGAGGTCCTGAGGGTGAGGGGCTGGAGGCTGGAGGGGAAAGCCAGAGGGTGCTGCTCCTAGGCATCAGGGGGACCCCCAGGCAGCTCTGAGATGCCAGGAATGGACAAGGCCTGGGGCCTGCACTTGGGCTGCTGACTGGGAGGGCCCCGGGGCCTGAGAGAGGGTAGAGGGATAAACAGCAAGAAGGGCTCATCCCAGGGTGTCCCGTTCCCTCGCCAGGACCTCTATACTCTGTGCCTCAGTTTCTCCACCTGGGGGAAGGCCTCGCCTTGTGGGGGTACCTGGCTTACTCTAGATGCCTAATAAATGTCTAGAGACTCAATCCTGAGCAGGGAGATGGCATGAAAAGCATGTGGGCCCGGCCAGTGAGGCTCAGTGATTGAGCATCGACCTATGAACCAGGAGGTGATGGCTCAGTTCCCGGTCAGGGCACATGGCCAGGTTGTGGGCTCGGTCCCCAGTGGGGAGTGTGCAGGAGGCAGCCGATCAATGGTTCTCTCTCATCTTTAATCTTTCTATTTCTCTCTCCCTCTCCTCTCCTCTCTGAAATCAATACAAATATTTAAAAAAAAAGAAAGAAAGAAAGAAAAGCATTTGTGGGGAGGAGCTCAGCTGCCCTTGACCTGCCCTGGAACCAAAACAAAGCAAAGCAAGAGGGCTGTGCTGGCAGCAGGCAGGACGCAGGTCGGACACAAGGCGAGGCCTCCTGGAGCTGGAGTGGAGGAGGACAAGGTCTGAGCTGCTGGGCAGGCTCCGGGGGAGAGATGGCCCATCAGCCAGTGCGTGGGAAGAGGCAACATGAGGCCCTGAGCACTGGGGTGGCCCTTTGCCTCTTTATCTCACAATGTCACCTGTTTGGTGTGATTAGTGTAGTGTCTCCCCCCTCCCCCGCCCCCCACGAGAGTGGAAACTCCTGCAGACGAGGATGGTCCACTTAGCCCACCCTTTTATCTTAAAGTCCTCACGTGGCAGGTCCCCACTAACAATGGGAGTGAATGGATGCATGGATGCCTTGGCCGGGAGTCCAGAGGTTCCTGACGCTTAGAGGGAAAGGGGCCCTATGTGGCAGCCCAGGCACCCACTCTGCACGCTCAGCTACGAGCCCCCCAGCCCCTCACGGGGCCCCAAGAACAACCACCCCTAGGGGGCAGGAGCTGGTCTCCAAGGATTCAAGGACTCCGGGGCAGGCTGAGCTCCCGCTGGGAATCCCTTCGCCCAAACTGGGATGCTGAGGACGCAGTGACTATGGGGACAGAGAGGAGGCTCTTGAATTTACCCCTGCCTTTTTAAACCCTTCAGAAATCCACAGTTATACTTGGTGCAAAGAGCGTGGGGTTGCAATTGATAGCGACCCAAGTCCAGCTGACATAAGCACAAAACGGACTCTTGGATTGCACACCTGAAAAGCCCAGCCTTCAGGCCTGGCTGGATCCAGGGGCTCAAATGATGGCAGGAGGTTCCGACTCTCCATCTCTTGGCTCTGCTGTCTGTTGTGTTGGCTTCCTCCTCCAGAGGGTCTCCCCGGGGAGCGGCTCCAGGCCGACATCCCACCCTCTGCCAGTGCAATGGGAAGGGAGTTCCACCCAACCGGCTTGGCTTGGGGCACAGATCCACCTCAGACACAATCACGATGGCCAGGGGCTGCGTTGCAAGCCGCCCCTAGAGCCGACCAGGTAAACCCCTCCATCGGAACCCCTAATGAGTACAGAAGGGTATGTCAAGGAAGGTGGGTCCCCAAAGGAACGCTGGGTTCTGTTGGTAAAAGATGGGGGACATCTGATGCTGAATAGCTGAGTTCTACTCTACTTGGAACAGGTGGGCATCAAGCCAGACCCAGGGCCCTGTTCTAAGGACTGGTCGTTTGTAGCAGACTGGGGGTCTGTTCCCCGCCTGTAGCTCCCTGGGCCCCATCCCCACTCCAACTTGGCAGCATCCTCTTCACCCCCCCAACTCCCCCCCCTCCAGCCCCAGGGCCTTCTCTGCTCCAGCCTGCTCTGCCTGCAGCCACAGCACTGCCTTCCCCCAGCAGCTCCCACCAAGGACCGACAGGAGCTGGGGTAGAACACATGTGCTGTGCACTCCATGCATGTGCTACACGGTCTCTGAGCGCCCCCATGGGGTTCGCCGCCAGTTGCTTGCAGCGGTAACCTGCCTGCTAATGCGCCCCTGGTCACTGCCTTCCTGTTTCTTCTCCGCTGGCCTCCCCGGGATCGCCCGCCAAGTCAACTGTTTGCTCTCAAACCGGCTTGTGCAGGGTCTGTTTCTGGGAAATGCAAACTAGGACATCTTCAAAGCCAGCCCCAGGGGGCGTACCAGACAGCGCTGTTTCCTCCCAAAGGCCTACGGTCCCGGGGGTGCCAGGAAGGCGGCCTGTTCCCAGGGGACTGGGGACTGGACCCGCTCTGAGTAGCCCTGCCTGGGTTCTGAGGGTCCCAGACGGGGCCCCTGCTCCCCGGAACGAAAGACAGTGGAGAGGAGAGGAGACCCATCCGGGCCTCACTCCACACCTTCCAAGAGAAACAGCCACATCCCGTCCCACGGGTACCAGCATTCAGAGCCGCCAGAGCAACGGGCACGATGGCAGGGGACCAGGCGGCCGAATGTACTCCCCGCTCCCATGCTTCTCCGAGTCAGAAATGAGGTCATTTTAGATGGTTCTTGGACCTGGTTTTAGGAAACAGAATCACACAATGAAAACGTTATTTGGGGTTTTCTTCAAAGATCCCATTTAAAAACACTTCCAGCCCAGCCGGCGTGGCTCAGTGGTTGAGCATCAACCCATGAACCAGGAGGTCACGGTTCAATTCCCAGGTAGGGCACATGCCTGGTTGCAGGCTCGATCCCCAGTGTGGGGTGTGCAGGAGGCAGCTGAGCAATGATTCTCTCCTATCACTGATGTTTCTCTCTCTCCCTCTCCCTTCCTCTCAATAAAAATATTTTTTTAAAAAAATAAAAATAAAAACACTTTCACTGAATAGGCTTTAATTACTTGGAAAGAAAATAGAGAAAAGTGAAAACCTGTGCAGATCCACAGCTAGAATCAATGTAAACATTTTATCATAATTGTGTCAGATGTTTTTAATTTTAAAAAAAAGAAAGAAGTGACAGAGGAGGATGAATTCCTGTTATCAGCCCCACCCCAGGCCCATTTCCTGCATTTTGTTCCCAAGGGCAACACCCCGTTATTGAGGAGATGTTCTCCCCCTATCAGTCGGCAGGCTTTTAGCTGCAGAAACAGAATTCCCTTCAAAGCAGCAAGTCCGACTCAGCAGCTCCGCGCGGTCACAAAGGGCAGGCCCTCCCTCCCCACTCGGCGGGCGCGGGCGCTTGCCAGCATCAGTGGCATCCTGCTGGCCGGGCCACACTTGCATTTCCACATCAGAGGTGGGAACTCATCAGAACTCTCGCTGGAACACTGTGTTTCTCACTTCAGCAGAAACTCTCCAAAAAGGCTCGGAGAGACTCAGAGCTCCCTCGCCCCGGCTGCTGTGCACCCGGCGGCGCTGCCCGCTGTCTCCTCTGACCCTCGCAGGTTCTGGAGGGATTCCTGGTTTCCCTCCTCAGCAATGACTTAACCGGGGCTCCCTGGGGCCCTGGAAGCTCCCGCTGCTAGTGGAGCTCCTGATAGCAGCTTCTTCTGTAACCTTCGCCCCAAATGTCATCATCTCCAGCTCCCTACACCCAGTCGGCTCTGAGCGGCTCAGTCACCTTGCCACCAGGGTCCCTGATTATGCTGTAGGGGCTGGTCACCAGCAGCAACATCCTGGGCATGAGGGTGGCCATGGGGGAGGGTTCTTCCTATACAACAAGACCTTCATAATGCAGGCCAACAAGCCAGGAACACCTCTCTCTGTCAAGATCTCTCTCTCTCTCTCTCTCTCTCTCTCTCTCCTCTATCCCCTCCCTTCCACCCTCTCTAAAAATCAATGGAGCTGGGCCAGCGTGACTCAGTGGTTGAGCGTTGACCTACGAACCAAGAGGTCACCTTTCGATTCCCAGTCAGGGCACATGCCCGGGATGTAGGCTCGATCCCCAGTAGGGGGCATGCAGGAGGCAGCCAATTGATGTTTCTCTCTCATCGACGTTTCCATCTCTCTCTTTAAAAAAATCAATAAAAATATTTTTAAAATTGATTTCAGAGAGGAAGAGAGAGTGAGAGAGATAGAAACATCTATGATGAGAGAGAACCATTGATCGGCTGCCTCCTGCACACCCCACACTGGTGGCTGAGCTTACAACCCCGACATGTGCCCTGATCAGGATTTGAACCATGACCTCCTGGTTCATAGAGCTGAAAACATTAAAAAAAAGAAAGAAAAGAAAAGGAAAGAAAAGAAAAAAAGAAAACATTTCTTCCCTCTTCCTCTTTCTCTAGCCTCCCTCTATTGCTGGCCCTATGACTCATACTTCTCCATTAGTTTGTTTGAGGCAATAAGGCCTTACATGAAGAGGATTAGAACAAAATTAGGGTGAAATTTGAAACTTGGGAACACTGGTGGGACAGGGAGGGGTGAGAGAGGAAAGGGAGATGTAGAGGAGGTATCTTGGAGGATCCCTTGTTTGGGGAATAAAATATTCTAGACAGGAAGCGAAGTGTATAAGGCGCAGAGGTGTGAGAAAGCAGATGTTTTAGGCACACTGGCTGAGGTCAAGGCTGAATAGAGAAGAGGCGCTTCAGTAGGGGACCCCATAGGCTAAGGGGTTGAACGCCAGGATAGTTACCCTAGAGCAGTGGTCGGCAAACCGCGCCTCGAGAGCCACATGCAGCTCTTTGGCCCCTTGAGTGTGGCTCTTCCACAAAATACCACGTGCGGGCGCACACGTACAGTGCGATTGAAACTTTGTGGCCCATGCGCAGAAGTCGGTTTTCGGAAAGGAGATAGATGAAACAAGTATACAAGACGAATGTGGATGGGAAAGTTGGAAGGGGTCGACCTCAGCGAACGTACCTCAATCAGATTGAGGACGTTTTTAGCAAAGGCCAGCTTAGGAGTACCCTAATTAAGTTAATAACGATGTACCTACCTATATAGTTTAAGTTTAAAAAATTTGGCTCTCAAAAGAAATTTCAATCGTTGTATTGTTGATATTTGGCTCTGTTGACTAATGAGTTTGCCGACCACTGGCCTAGAGGTAACTGGGAGTCATTGGCAATTTTAAGGAGAGGAGCAACCCAATCCACTTTGTATTTTGCAGAGCTGTTGAGCACATAGGAGTTGGGTTCTAGAAAAAGAAAAAAAGTCTAGGTAGAGGCAGGAGGGAGGCAAGTTAGGAACTAAAACATTGTTCTCGCTAGCAGAGGTTTCATACAGATGGCCCATGAGCCAGATTCGGCCCCCCAAAAATGTTTCATTTGGTCCATTCAGTATTTCTGAATTTTGGAAATTTAGAAGATGTTTTGTTAGAATATGGCTTCCCTGCTTCTGCTGAAAAAATTATCTGTCCATGAAGGGCCCACAGTGCTCCAGTTTGCTTCACCCCCACCACTCCCTACCACCTGACACCTGGCCCCAGTCACTAAGGTATGTGACCTGTAAGTACTTAAGTTTGCAACCCCTGGCTCTAAAACTTCTAGAAAAAGTCAAGGTGGTTGGGAAGAGTATGCTGGGTGAAAACAAACAAAAAACAAACAAAACAAAAAACTCATCCCTGAACAAAGAGTTGGAAGAAATAGAGAAGGCATGGGGTTTGGGGGAACTTCCTCCTTAGGGAAGCAGTGTTGCTGGGGCTGCGTGGATGAGGCTAAAAAGGAGACAGAATGCTGTCCCTATCTCATCTCCATCCTCATCCACCTCACTTACAGGCCAAACAGACATGTTCCTGCACACCTGGGTGATGCCTTTGCACATGGTGCTTCCTGTGCCTGGAATCCCCTTTCCTCCCTTCCGTCTGGTGAGCACTGCGCATTCCAAAATGTCACTGCCTTTTACAACCGGTGGAGAGGCGGCTGGGGCTGGCCATGACCCCTAAAGCCCCAGTTTATGACCTCTTCTCTGGGTAGGTTGTTAGTTCTCGAGGTCTGGCTCAAATAGGATGGATGGACGCATAGATGGGTAGCTGCATGCATGAGTGGATGCATAGGTGGCTGCATGGTTGCATGGGACACAGAAGAACCGATATAAATGAATGCATATCCTATTGCAGAGCTTCGATGTTTTCCTCCTCGAAATAGACACAGGCTCCACCCCACAAGAGCAGACTGGGACAGTCTGGGACAATCTGGTCCCGCAGGGCCAGGAGGATGGACCAGGTCACCCTCTCAGACTCCCCCGAGTCCTCTCTAACCTCGTTCTCGCCCCCTCGTGGGCTCTGACCTAGAAAGACGGGATGGGAGGATAGAGAGGAAGCCCACCGGCGCTAGGACCCAGCGAGGCCGGAAAG
>NW_005362155.1:414114-414562 GCF_000412655.1 Myotis brandtii | reverse complement strand
GGGGAGCGTGGGGATCCCCCACGACATCCAGACCCAGAGCACCCCAGGAAAGCGGGGGGAGGCCTCCAGAGCCAACACAGAACGGCTCCCCGCCGGGGACGGCGAAGACTTCCTCCGTGTTCAGGAGACAGCGACGTCCCTGCGGTGCCGCGAAGACTCCCCTCTTCGATCCGGGCGCCCCCCAAGACCGAGAACGCAGTGACCCCCCTGTCCGGGAGCGCGGCGCCCCCCCTCAAGATCCCGGCCAGTACAACTCCACACCTCAAGGCACGAAGACCCGGCTCAGAGCGCCCTGCATCAGGGAGCCCTAGACCCCCCCAATTCCGGCACACAAACCCCAAATCTAGGGACCTGAGGACGGAAGAGCTATTCCTCACCAGCAAGAGGCCTCGAGGACACCCCTACACACACACACACACACACAAACACTCCCAAAGCCCCAGGAGCC
>NW_005362155.1:395266-414057 GCF_000412655.1 Myotis brandtii | reverse complement strand
TGGCCCCCGAGGCCCCTCGCCCTGCAGGTGGGGACGGTACTGTCGCGTGCGCTCTGCCCCCTCCCCGGCGTCGCCATGGAGCCGAGGCTGAAGGACGTCTCTTTGTGTCTCGCTTGGAGGAGCCGCGCCCCCTCCTCCCTTCCCCCACCCCTCACCCTAGCCTTGGGGTTCGGGCCGAGCTCCCCGGCCCCACGGGAGGGGTGATGGCAGAGCACCGTGCGCCACGGAGAGGGGAAAAGAAGGTAGAGTCCCCCCCCGCCCGCACCTTCCCCCCCCCCAAAAAAAACACACACCTGAGAGCCTGGAGCAGTTGGATCCTCGGTCTTTGGAGTATTTGTATCCCCCCACCCCCCATGGCCAGGCTGAGTTCTCAAGTGAAGTCCCTCCTGGGAGAGGATTTGGGGGTGTTCACAGGTCAGGGGACCCCTCGTGTGTGGCCCTAGGGTGATGGCTGGGGCTTGGGGTGTGTGTCTTTGTCTGTGAGAGGGCAGGGAATGGGTGTGTTGGAGAGAATGGGTGGGAATGCCTTCTTTTCTCTGTGACTCCACTGCCCCCCAGCCCGGCCACAGTGGGGGGTCTTCACCCAGGCCACCTGTGCTCCCTGCAGGACAGGGAGGGGGCAAGCCCTTTCCAAAGTGAGGCACTGGTTCTGGGGAGAGAGGGAGGGAGTCTGGATGAAGAAGCCATTTCGGGTCAGGCTCCTTTCTGTCCCCTGGTGCCCCAGGGGCCGCCTTCCTTTCTCCTGACCTGACCTCCAAAACACCCAGGGCCAAACCGATTGGGTCAGCGTGTCCCGGACACCAAAGGGCGTTCTAGGTTATCACGCTAGCTTTCCAGGATGTATACACGGCAGTGCCGCCACCGGGCCCTGCTGCTCATGGGATGATGAGAGGCGGGGGTGCTGTACCCTGACATTCTGACATTCTGAATCAGAAGGGGCTGACTGGTGCCGAGGAAACACTTTGGGGTTTCCACCCGCCTCTCCTCTCTTGCCCTCTACAGGCATGCAGCAATGCTGACGGCAGGACTCTGGGTACAGGTCGCCCCACCAGGAGTTTCTTTGTTCATTTGTTCATACAACAAACTGAATCTAGTGCCTGTGATGCACCAGGCACTGGAGTCGAGGTTCTCTTTCTCACTTCATCCCATCTTCTTTCCTGATCGTCAGACCCCTGGGATGTTCTCAGTTTGCCCAGGCCACACCTGAAGCCCTTGATCCCCATCCTGCTGCAGACTTGGGGTCCCTGAGGCTGCGTGGCCAATTCCTCCTTCCCCCTTTCCAATACCAAGTTCCCCCACCCCATCTGCTGCTGGCATTGACCCAAGGGAGAGGATGTGGTCAGCAGGGGAAAGGGTAGGAGGTGCTTCTGGCCGGATCTCTGGCAGCCCCTCCTGCAAATTCAAGGACAGTTGAGGCAACGCCCCTCAGCACAGGCTGTGGGGGAGCCAGCTGCCCTGAAGACTGGGTGATCTTGGGCAAGCGTGTGACATCTCCCAGAGATGACAGAGTGAGCCACTCACTCACTCTGTAGCTGGAGGGGCGGATGTAGATCGCATTTGGGCCTCAAGAAGCATCCAGGTGTGTCCTCTCTGTCTCTGCAATGATTCCCACAGTGGGTTCCCGGGAGCCTAGAGCCTTGCCATATGACCTACAGGCAGGGGAGTGGAGGGAGAGACTGAAAAGCAGAGATGGGAGTCACTGTGACTAGGGGAAACCGTCAAGAGGTCAGAGGGGCGCGGGAGTAAGATCTCCCCTTCTCACTAACTTGCAGTGGCTCCCTGTTGAGTCTGGACTGAACCGCAGTTAAAGCTCTGTGCAGCGTGGTCCTCAACCGCCTCCCCAGTGTCATCCCCCATTGCTCACTCATCATCCTCTACTTCACCTCTGGCTCATCTCCCTGTCCCCTCCCTCGCTCCCTCCGTCACCTGGTGCTATTCCCCAACTTGAAAAGGCAGCTCTCTGCCTCTACCTCCCCTTTTTATCTGGCCTGGGCTCACAGAGTGGAGAGCTGCATTGGGGCCTTGGAGACAGTAGAATGTGTCCACATGTGCTGTGAGCGTTTGTCTCCACATCTAGACCCTGAGCTCCAGGACATGGGACCAGATCTGTCTTGTCTAGCTCCAGACCCAGCATAATATACAACACATGTGGTAAAATACAGCTTCTAGACACATTTTGATGATCCAAACAGTGTTTTTCCTCATATTTGCATTTGTTGCCAATGCTAAAAAAACACACAAGAATTTCACTTACAAATATTGATTTTTGGATCCTATTGAAAAAGCAGATGATGTGGCGAGCTGAGGCAAGAGCCAAAGAGTGACAGTGCTGACCTTTAGACAGATCACCACACTCCAGCCTGCCCCCGACCCCACCTGGCCTGTTCACTCAATAACATAATAGGCAGCTGGCTCTGCAGGCTTGGGGTGGAGGCCAGAAAGTGTTTGCTCTGTGGGTGACCTTTGCTTGTATGTGTCTTGCACACGGGTATTCTCTACCTCCCCCATGGCCACGTTAGAACATGCACAGAGCAGCACCCCTCTGGGGTCCTAAGGCTGTGATGAAGTGAGCCCGAATTCCCGCCAGAGTATCAGTAGCCTGGCCCACTTTCTCCTCTTTGCCCATCTTGTGCCCCTCCCCTACGCTAGAAGGGTTCAGCCGCCAACAACTTGGTTTAACTGTCTCACTTTCCCAGGAGCAAAAGTTCAAGGTCCGAGGCCCAGGTCTTGCTGAAGATTCTTGGGGGAGGACTACACTCTGGGCTCAGTTTACCCATGCGTCAGAGAGGAATTGGAAGCCATAAGCTTCCTCTTGGTTCTGACTTTCTAGGGCTTGAGACCAAGCTGCTCTAGTTTGAGTCAGGCAGGAGAGATGGGGGGGCTAGATTCAGAAGTCACTCAAAAATATCACATTCCCTAAACATGAGTGAAACCAATGGGCGTTGCCAAGTAGCTGGGCCAGGGGGCAGAGGCCAGCGCTGGGCACCAGGCACTCGGCATGGCCCTGGAAGGGAGTGTGCCGCCTTCCTGGATGAAGGTCTACAGCAGCCCTACGCCGGAGGGACAGCAGAGCACCATAGTTGAGAGCACAGGCTCTAGACCTTGCCTGGGTTTGAATCCCACTTAGCCGCTGTGTGACCTTA
Organism: Myotis brandtii; assembly: GCF_000412655.1. Lineage (NCBI taxonomy): Eukaryota > Metazoa > Chordata > Mammalia > Chiroptera > Vespertilionidae > Myotis > Myotis brandtii. The sequence goes on along the minus strand of NW_005362155.1, from coordinate 410,914 downwards.
GGCAAGTCATTTAACCTCTCTGAGCTTGGTTTAATCCTGTGGAAAACAAGGATAATGCCTACCTCAGGGTCATCAGGGCGAGTGAGTTAAAGCATGCAAAGGGCTTAGGTCCTGGTCCAGCACATGAAAAGTGCTCAGTAACTATTGGCTCTTAGTTAAAGTTGCACTGGCAGGTGGGAGACTACGCCTCGGTAACCACCTTGCTTTTCCTATAGCCTGTCTGGGGAGGCCATAGGGCTTTGGTGTTTGAGAGGCAGGGCTGTGTGGTGCTTTAGAGCAGGGAGGAGTCCAGGTGCAGTGGGCTGGGGTTCAAGCCTGAGGGCCTGTGAGGGCCCTCCCAGTACCTTGGCCCCTGGCTCTGCCGGAGGGTGGCCTGGCCCGGGGCCCTCTTCCTTCCCAGCTCTGCTGTCCAGGTGCTTCGCCTGCCTGGCTTGTCCCCAGGCTTTCTGCCCTAGGCAGCTGGGCCTCAGGCCAGAGCCTGGATCAGCATCCCCAATAGACTCAGGGTTTTCCCCAAACTACCCCCTCCCTCCCCTACTCCTCTGGCCTCAGGAAGCTGTGGCAGTGGGGCCTGGAGGGGCCAGTTAAAGCCCACTCCCCTCTCCTATCCACCCACCTTTCCCAGTCCCCACCGCAGCCTGGCCACAGTCTGGAGGTGGAACAGGTCCAGACTCTCAGGTCAGCCCCCACGCTGGCAGCCAAGTAATATTCGGGTTGGAAGGAAGCAGGGGAGCATTTTTTCACTGTCAGGTACTCCATGCCCAGCACCGGCCATCACTTTCTCACTTAGTGCTGAAAACAGCACTAACCCAGAGGGGATTGGAGCCCAGCTCTGAGCCCCCAGAGGTTTGTGTGAAACTGGCAGCAAACTGCCTGGGTTTGAATCCTACCTCCACCGTGCATTGGCGACATGACCTTGGACAAGGCAGTTGTCTTCTGTGCCTCAGTTTCTCCTGATGTGGAATGGGAATAATAACTGCTTCTATTCCCTAGGGTTGTGGGGAGGATTAAAGAATCCTTTACAGGTAAAGCACGCATAGCAGTGCCGGCTGCTTAACTGTTCTCATTACTTCTGCCACACCCTGCGGGATATGCAAATGAGCTGGTCTGGCCAGGGGAAGTCGCTGCCCACCACACCGGCTCTCCTCCCTTGGCTTTCACAGTCCTGGGAGAGGCAGAGAATGTCCTCAATGCCTCTGGGTATTGGGATGGCCCTGGGGGGCTGGGGTGTGGGCTACACAGAACAGGGTCGCCGTCTCCTCCTGGTCAGGACCCAGCAGAAATCCCCGCCCCAGGGCAGTCCTGCCATAGCAGGGAGATCCTCATGCCTTCCAGCTCCGACCCTGTGTCTCCTGGAGGAGCAGGGGGCCCACATTTAACATGGTTTAGTGGTAAAAAGTACCATCTCTAGATCCTGCTGTGTGACCTTGTGCCAGGTGCTTAACCTCTCTGAGCCTCAGATCCCTCCTCTACAAAAAAGGTGGATGTGCCCTAACCAGTTTGACTCAGTGGATAGAGCGTTGGCCTGCAGACTGAAGGGTCCCAGGTTCGATTCTGGTCAAGGGCATGTACCTTGGTTGCGGGCACATCCCCAGTAGGGGATGTGCAGGAGGCAGCTGATGGATGTTTCTCTCTCATCGATGTTTCTAATTCTCTATTCCACTCCCTTCCTCTCTGTAAAAAATCAATAATATATATATATATTTTTTAAAGGTGGATGGTACTGTACCTACCTTGTAGGGTCACAGTAAGGATTAACTGAATGAATGTGTGTAAAGTGTTATGCATGGCACTGAGTATCCACTAAGGGTTTGCTCTTAATATTAGTTCTCAAAAGCCTTGAGCAGAAGGGAATGTTAATGCTACTTTTTTATTTTATTGATTTGAGAGAGAGAGAAACATCAATCAGTTGCCTCCCGTTCCTGCCCGACTGGGGATCAAACCCACAACCTGACTAGGAATTGAACCTGCCACCTTTTAGTGTATGGGATGACACTCCAACCAACTGAACCACACCGGCCAGGGCAGCCCCACTTTTATAGACTAAAAAAAAAATAGAGGCTCAGGACTGAGGGTCTTTACTCGGGGTTTCCTATCTAGAACTTAGGGAAGATTCTGCCCACTTTTCCCTCATTCACTCACAGTCAACAGGGCAAGACCTGTCAGAAAGACCGAACAGGACCTACCCTGGGCTCCCGCTGCAGTCCCGGGCATATCTGTTGATCAGCTTTCCTGCCCCCACACCTCTGCTCATGTGGGGCCGCTGCAGGTGGGAGCTGCGGATGGAGGACTCTGCACCCGGGACTCAGAAGCCCAGCTTCCCTCACCTCTTTCCTCAGCCTCACTCCAGGGAGAGTGGTGGCGTCATGTCTCCATCTCTCAGGGCCTGGCACACAGATGGCTTCAGGAAGGGCTTGCTCAGGTCCAGAGTTTGGCGTGCATCTCACTCAGAGTGAAAGTCAGGTCCTGGCTCTGACCTCCGAGGCCCGGTGCATTGCCATTCCCTTTTCACCTCTATCCTCACCTCCTGCCCCTACCCCTTACCCACCACCCTGCACCCATGCTGGCCTCCTCGCTGCTCCCCGAGCGCACCAGGCACGGTCCCCACGCCTCTGCCAGGAAGGCTCTCCCACCACAATATCCACATGCGCAGCGTTCCCAGTAGGGCCTTTCCTGACCCCGCGTACAGTTTCATTCCCTACACTGGGCATTTCCTCGCGTCTCCCTTTTCCCCCTCTAAGGTCTCCCTGTCTGACACGCATCTCACCTTCTTTGTTACTGTCTGCCTCCAGGCTAGAATATAAGCTCCTGGAGAGCAGGGCTGTGTGCTTGGCTCATGAATGTATTGCAGATCCGAGAGCAGTGCCAGGCACATTGTAGGTGCTCAACAAATCCGCACTGAGCGTTCTGGAGCCAGGCGTTCTCTCTGAGCCACGTCGAGCTGTGCGACACTGGACACGTCACTTCATCTCCCTTCTCTGAGTCTCGGTTTCCTGAACTGTAAGGCATATACTCTAGTGGGAATAAGATAGTTGTGAAGTTAAGTGAGTCAATATATGTAAAGTGCTTAGACTCTGACTGTTTCATAAATGTTGGCTGTTATTAATACTTAAATCTGTGCCATTATTATCCCTATTCTACTGGTAAGAAAATGGAGGCACAGGGAGAGTAAGTGACTTACCTCAAGCTTCATGGCAAGGAACAGTGGTGACCTGGGTCCACCCAGGAATGCCTGAATCTGGGGTCTGGGCTCCCAAGATAGGCTACATCCCCTGTTCCATCCCTCCATAAGGGCTCAGGGGAGGAGGGAGAGGTGAGGGCTGTGGCTAGGGAAGGGCTCTTCTCTTCAGGGAGCCTCTGCTCCCCCAGCCATCTCTCCAGTGGCCACCACCTGTCCACTGATGGACACCCCGCCAGTGGCGGGTGCCTACCCTGCCCTCCGCCCTCCACTTCTGTTGCTACCACTGAGTTTTGGGCTGCCCACCTCACACAGGCAACAAGGCCCATCCATGCCTCCTCCCACACCCACAGAGGCTGCCACAGGTAGGCTGGGAGTGGTGAGGCTGGGGCTCTCACCACCCCATAGGGCGCCAGCTGCAGTGGACAGCGCCACAGGCTGTTAATCACCACCAAGGATGTGCCCCAGGGGAGGGGCGGGGAGGGAAGGCTGAGAGCAGAGCCAGAAGCCAAGCCTGGTAGGGAGGGCAGTGGGAAGAACTTGTTCCCAGTTTCTATTGCTCAGTCTTGGGACAGTCCCAGTTCTTCCTCTTGGTCTCCTCACCTGGGAAATTTGTGAGCTGGGTCACATGATCTCCAAAGTCCCTTCTGGCTCAAGCATGTTCAAGGGCCACTGGAAAGGTATGGATGGACGTATTGCCATTTATTTAACCAAATCTGCTGATTGACACTTGGGTTGTGTCCAGCCTTTCCAGCCCTGGGGGCCTGGGTTACACTCTGCAGCAGTTCTCCATCCTGGCTGCCTCGCCTCCTCAGGCCTCCCCTGGCCTTGCACTTGGTGCTGGGCCTGTTTGGGTGCTGTCCACGCCTGTGGTGCTGAAGACAATGGGACTAGCTAGCTAGCGGGAGGCCTGGGCTGCAAACCAGAGACCAAGTGCAGAGAAGGAGATAAAGCAGAGGAAGTTCAAGGTTCAATCCCTGGCTCTGACCCTCACTGGCTGAGTGTGACCTTGAGCAAGTTGCTTAACCCCTTTGGGCTTCAGCATCCTTATCTGTAAAATGAAGATTGAATGGCAGCAGCAATGTAAAGCATTGGCATGTTGAGAAAATAGATGATAATTTTACTCTATTATTTTAGAGACAGTAAAGCATAGTGGTTAAACTTTTGACACTGGAGTGGTGATGCCTGGATTTGAATCCTGGCTCTGTTACTGGATAATCTTGATCTTATGCCTCAGTCTCCTCATCTATAAATTGGGATGATTAATAGTCCCCGTGTCAGGATGTCGTGAGGATCAGGTGAGATCCTTTACGTGAAGCAGTTGTCATGTGACAGGCGTTCCCTAAGTACCAGCTGTTATTATCACTTTCCTCCATGTCTGCTGTGCTTGGGGCTGGGGTTAGAGGGAGGCAGCACCTTGTCCTGCAGACTCCCTGGCCTCTAGCCCAGCCCTGCCACTGGCCTTCTATGTGATTTTCAGCAAACCACTGTTCTCTTCTGGCCATCAACCTCCGCATCTGTAAAATGGGGCTAATGACACCTTATGCAGGCCCCTAGGAAAATAGCTATGTTCCTGTAGGATCGCATACAGGAAAGCCAAGATATAAAAAGTTACAACTTCCCAAACACTTAAAGAATTATTCACCCAGCGTTTGTCACGCCCTGACTAAGTGTTAGAAATAGCAAGATGATTAAGGCATGGGGCTTGCTTTCAGGGAGCTCTCGGGTTTCTTGCTGAATTGTTAACCCCCTTCAAGGCTCATTCCGGTGGCACCTCCTCCAGGAAGCCACCCGAATCCCTCCTGCCCGTGCCCTCTGGAAAAGCTGGAGCACTGACCATGGCCTTCCTGGCTGCAGGTTAGCTAAGGCCTATTTTACCTGCCTTCCTGATTGGTAAGCTTACCCCCAGGATCTGATACATCGCTTGGACCTGCTTGCCTCATGTTAGCACCTAAGCAGTGCCTGGGCTCGAGTACGGATGCTCCTCTGCAGTCTCCAAGTTGCAAGTTACATAAACTCAACTCAGACCTGCTTATGGGAAAGGGAAATGTTTTGACTCATGAAACAAACATTCAGGAGTATAACTGGCTATAGACATGCCTGACCCAGGTGCTTAGAGCCACAGTGACCTGGTGGATGGGATGATCCGCTGGTCGGCCAGGTCTGGGTGGAGACAACCCTACTGAACCACAGGGGCCGAGAAAGGCCCTTCCCTGAAGAAAGAAATTGGTGCCAAGCAGGGAAAAACATCACAGGCCCATTCACAAAACCATTGAAGGGGGCCAAGGCGGTGGGTGGGGGGAATCGGGGGCATCTGTAATACTGTCAACAAAAAATAAATTAAAAAAAAAAAAACCACTGAAGTGCGTGAGCTAGGCAAGAGTCAGATCCAATCTGCTCTTCAGAAAATTCATCTGATCGCATGTATAGGAGAGGGGGCTGGAGGGGAGGAACCTGGAGGCAGGCGAGGGGAGAGTGCGGGGGTGTGGGGAGCTGATTCAGACATGCAGGCTAAGGAATGAAGCTGCAGCCTCTGGCTTTACAGGGGAACACAAGTGAAGCAGGCGAGGGCGGGCGGAGGGGTTCCCTGTCCCACTCAGCACCTGAAATCCCATCTGGTAGCTGCTTTTTCACAGGGACTTATTTTAATAATAATATCGACCCAGAGAGGTGACCCACCCAAACAACCATCCACTCAATGGCATCTTTCCAGGTGAGGGCTTTGTTAAGGATACCCCTGGGGGGTGCCTGTGCTTATAGCCCAGGGACCCAGAATCTTAGAATCCCAGAGTGAGAGTAAGAAAGGCCTGACTGATAGCACTTAGTCCGACTTTGCCTTCCACTGATTCCCAGACAGACGCGCACGCAGGGTCTGCCTCCCCGCCGCCCCATTTCCTCCCTGCTGCGACTTCATCTTTGAATTGCTGTCTGCCTGGGTCTGCCTTCAGGGGTCTCGAGGACACAGTATATGGGATCTGAAGCCTGATGGCCCGAGTTCAAATCCCAGCTGTGCTAATAGTTAGCTGTTGGCAAGTTATTTAGCCCGCCTGTATCTCAGTATTCTTTTCTGTAAAATGGGGATAACGGTAGCTAGCTCCTACCTCCTAGACTTGTGATTGTTAATGATTTAATCCATAGTGTTAGCACAGCATCTGGCAAATGGTAAATGCTCAATAAATATTAGCCAGGCGTGGCCGGTTTGGCTCAGTGGTTGAGTGTTGACAGGAGGTCATGGTTCGATTCCTGGTTGGGGCACATGCCCAGGTTGCTGGCTCGATCCCCAGGAGGGGGGCGTGTAGGAGGCAGCCGATCAATGAGTCTCTCATCATTGATGTTTCTATCTCTCTCCCTCTCCTTTCCTCTCTGAAATCAATAAAGATATATAAAAAATAAATATTAGCCAGTATTGTTTTTCTCTCAGGATAAGGACAGGCCCCCTTCTCTTTACAGGCTGCTCGCCTTCCACCTACTCCTGTAACTGCATTCTTACCATTTGGTTGCCAGTGTTGTCACCATCAAGATTACCTTCTCTGGCCACACTCCAGGCAGTCAGACACACTGAGGTCCAAGTCCTACTCTTTTGCTCACTTGCTCCATAAGCCTTGAATTAGGATAATGCTAGCTTCTATAACAAATAGGCCCCCATATCTCAGCAGCCTAACACAATAGAAGTTTACTTCTGGCTCGTGTAAGATGCCGAGTGGGTAATCCTCCCACACCCAGGGACCCAGGCTCTTCCTATCTTGTAGATCCACCATCTTTCAGGGTCTTGGAGTCCTCCGCATCAAGTCAGCATGCAGAAGAGAGAATAGAGAGCCCTGGCCTGTGTGGCTCCATTGGTTGGGCATTGACCTGTGCCCTGAAAGGTTGCTGGTTCGATTCCTAGTCAGGGCCTGTGCCCAGGTTATGGGCTCGATCCTTGGTAAGGGGCATGCTGGAGGCAGCTATTTCGATGTTTCTCTCTAAAAAAATAAATAAATAAAAATGCTTTTTAAAAGAAATGTTGAGAATAAAGACATGAACCATTCTTTTTCTTTTTTAAATATATTTTATTGATTTTTCACAGAGAGGAAGGGAGAGAGAGAGAGAGAGAGAGTCAGAAACATCGATGAGAGAGAAGCATCGATGAGCCGCATCCTGCACATCCCCACTGGGGATGTGCCCGCAACCCAGATACATGCCCCTGACCGGAATCGAACCTGGGACCCTTCAGTCCGCAGGCCAACGCTCCATCCACTGAGCCAAACCAGTCTCGGCACATGAACCATTCTTAAAAGTCCTAGCCTAGCTGTGACACACACATCATTTCTGTTCTCATCTCATCGAGGAAATCAAGTCCAGTGACCACAACTGGACACAAAGCAGGTGAGAGGTGTAGTGCCCACAGCTGCCTGCCAGCAAAGCTCTGTATTATAGGAGACAAAACAGAGTTGGTGGGCAGTTGGCTATCTTTGCTGTAACCATAGTAAGTCAACCTCTTGGGCCCCGTTCTTCATAAAATAAAAATTATTGCTCAATGTGGCCTGGCTGTACAGCTCTATACATTTATTAAAATCATTAAATTGTACACTTTAGGGTAATTTTGTGATATGAAAGTTATACTCAAGCTGGGTGGGTTTTTTGTATGTGTTTTTTTAATCCTCATCCAAGGATATTTTTTCGTTGATTTAGAGAGAGTGAATGTCAGAGAGAAACACACCGATTGGTTGCCTCCTGCATGTGCCTTGAGCAGGGCCCGGGCCGGGGAGGAGCCTGCAGCCAAGGTACGTGCCCTTGACCAGAATCGAACTGGGGACCCTTCGGTCCGCAGGCTGACGCTCTATCCACTGAACCAAACTGGCCAGGGCTGCTCAAGCTGTTTTTAGGAAATAGGAAGTGTGTCGCCCTCCTTCTCAGGATACTTGTGAGGACTTGGTGACGTTTTGCCAAGCTGCACTGTGTGTGCATGAGGGGGCAGGGAATGAAAAGGAGGCCTGAGTGGGGTTATGCATCTGGTGTAGTTTTCATGGGGCACCCAGCTCGAGCCACCTGCCAACAGGAAGTGGTAGTGGTTCCATCTTGCCTCTGGCTTGGGAAACCCTAGCCCGACTCTGCGGCCGTCCCCGCGGGTGGAGGAAGGCCCAGCCCATAGGGCCAGAGCTTTTGTGGTCAGAGCCCAGACTGCTGCCAGGAAGAGGGGCTGACACCCTCCTGCCTTCAGCAGCACAGATGGAAGCCGAGGGCTTCCCTTGGGGCCGGTGAGGACATGCATTGAGGTGCCAGTCATGTGGGCCCCGGGGGCAGCACAGTCAGCTTGAGAGTGGACAGATGCAGTGCCAACTACACCGGTGCGGCCAGCAGCCCCACTGCCTGGGCCAGGCAGCTCGCAGCTGCTCCATAGAGCGGAGGCAGTGACGATGGTGGAGGTAAAACTTGGGGGAAGGTCCCACTGATGCCAGACGAATGCCTCCGGCCTCAGTGCCCCCCGAAGAAAGGAGCTGGTCCCTTCTGCCTAGACTGCTGTGAGGATTAAGGGGGTGATGCATGTGAGCACCTGGACCAGTGCCGGCACCAGTCCGCTGTCCACAGGAGCTGAGTGAGTGTGGGCGCGCCCTTGGCCAGGCTCTGCCCTCTTCCAGGCCTCACTTTCCTCGCCTGGATACTGAGGGGCCAGAGGTGCTCCCGCTTCCTGACTTGGGAGCCCCCCCCAGCACTAGCTGTATGACCTTGGTCAGGTTAGTCTCTGTGCCTCACCCCCCCTCACCCCTAAGAGGGGTAATAATAATGCCCCCTCGTGGAGCAAGGAGGGAGGGAGGTCATCCTTAGAACGGGGCCTGACACGTAGTAAGTACAATTTGAATGTTAGCAGCTGCTGCTGCTGTTGTCATTATTATTTTCTTCATCATCTGGATGTGGAAGCCGAGGCCCAGAGAAGCAGTGTGACTTGCTCAAGGTCACCCAGCTGAAAAGTGATGCACATTAGGGTCAAGGCCAAGGCTGCTGAGCCCCAAGGCCCGTGCAGGTTCCATCACTCCCCACTGCACCTCTGAAGTCACGTGCGCAGTAAGTGGGTCAGAGGCAGTGAGTACCTGGGGGGATGACGCAGCAGCAGGGACCGTGTGTGGATTCATTCCTTGTCTCCTGCTGACACCTTGCAGGGAACAGGCCTGAAGGGACAGGGAGGTGGGCAAGGAAGGCGACCCCCAAAACTGGACCCTAGGAACCAAGGCCATAGATAGAAAGAGTTTAATCTGATGTAGCCCCAGCCCCTCGGGCGCTCAGGCCTATTGATGGGGACAGGCAAGGAACAGCTGAGACACCCCAAGATACCCAGGGTCCTGAGAGAGACATACCCTGTCTGAATCCTGGGGTCCGAAGAGACAGGAATGGGAATGGGGCAGGAGGGAAGGCTTCTTGGAGGAGTGGAACCTGAGCATACTGAGACCCAGGAGCTGGCGGGGGGAGAGGGGGTAAGGCGGGGGGTGAAGGCAGGTAGCAGGAATGTGGAAGAGGCTGCAGAGAGACATTCAAGCTGGAGAGAGGCGGCGCAGGGCAGTGGTCAGCATGAACTGAACCTGGGGTGAGGGGGCAAATGGTGGGGCTAAAATCCACTCTGTGGCTGTGCCCCTGACCCAGCCTGGTGCCCACCCAGGGCAACTCTGAGGCCAGAGTAGCCGGGAGGAGCCAGGCACCAGCAGACCCTGCAGGAGGGAGCAAAGAAGGGCTCCTAGCACCTTGCAGCTGCCCGTCAAGCTCCCCAGTGATGTGGACGCAGCCCGAAGTGGGAGCATTGCACACGTGTGAACATGTGCCTGCACACGGGCCCACCCACCTCAGCAGCCCTGGGGGGTCCACACAGTTCAGGAGAAGTGGGTCAGCCCAGTGGGTCTCCCTAGTGGGCAGCAGAGGGCGTGTGCTCATCAGCACCCCTGGGGAGAGCCCCACACTCCACAGAAGGCGGCCTCACTGTTCCCGCTGCATCAGAGCCAGCGACTCGCTGTCCCCCGGATCCTCCACCAGGCGGGGTGGATGTTGACAGGGGGGTGAGAGAGCTGACCCCTTCCAGCCCTGAAACCAGGGAAGACTATGGTGGGAGATAGCGCCCACATTAGCCCAGCTCCCACTGCAGTCTCTGCCCCAACACCATCTGGTGACTGCAGACAGAGGGCCCGGTGCTATCCAGCCAGGCGCTGGGATTGCAGAGACATGGTGACGGTGTATGGCCGGGTCGGGTTCACCACACTGAGGGGGGTAGAGGGAGGGGACAGGATTGGGTCTCTGGGGGCCTGCCACCATCCCCCCCTCTGGGGGTCTGACATGGGCTAGAGACACTGAGGGCATTCATGTGGCATTTCAGATGGACTCCTGGCATATGTTCAGGCTGAGAAGTAGGAGAGGAAAAGCAGTGGGCAGGGGAAGCTTCTATTGGAACAGGCTTATTCATGAATGGAGGAGGGGGGGCTGGATAGGGGGGCAGGATCCTGAGGAGGAAGGGTGGGAGCCAACTGAGGAGGGAGGAGGGCCCCCAGCTCCCAGCCAGCTGGGAGACTGCAGATGGGGCTGGGTGGGAGGCCAGGAAGTTCCCTCCTGATGTTCCTCCTCCCTGTGAAGTGGGAGGCTGGGTCGTGCAGAGGGAAGGGGAAAGCAGAAGAGGGTTTGGGTCTAGGAGAGCGGCGGAGCCAGGGTGAGGATGCCCGGCTCACGGAGAACTCGCCCTGCTCCCAGCCTCTGGTCGAGCGCAGCCAGAGAGAATGTAGATTCTACTGAACCCGCACACCTCACACAGAGAGCACTCTGTGGGCCAGACACCAAGCACTTCACGGCTGTTAACTCCTTGATCCTCACAACAGCCCGGAGGGAGAAGGGACTCATCCTCCTTATAGATGGAACTGAGGCACAGAGAGATGAAGTCACTTGCCCAAGGCCAACCAGCTAGCGAGTGACAGAGCTGGGGTTCAAAGCCAGCCGTCTGGCTCCAAGTCTGTGCTTTCTCTCAGCCATGGGTGGTCTTGCAAAGGGTGGCTGTGAGGGTGTTGGGTGGCACACCTGGGATGGAGGTCGGGGGGCGTGTGGGGAGCAGAGGAGGCTCCAAAGAGGCAGGCTCCTGTCAGCACCGAGAGTGCAGTGCCGGCCGCTCCTGCTGCTGCACATCCAGCTCCCCAGTCTAGTCCTCCCCCCATCAGACAAGAAATGCAGGCCCAGAAGGATCCACTGTCACCCAGGCCTGGACTCCCCACTGCAGCTCTCGGCCCCCAACACCATCTGGAGACAACCTGTACCTCTGGGGCAGGGGTCCTCAAACTTTTTAAACAGGGGGCCAGTTCACTGTCCCTCAGACCGTTGGAGGGCCGGACTATAGTTTAAAAAAAAACTATGAACAAATTCCTATGCACACTGCACATATCTTATTTTGAAGTAAAAAAACAAAACGGGAACAAATACAATATTTGTATTTGCATGTGGCCCGCGGGCCATAGTTTGAGGACCCCTGCTCTAGTGGGTGGGCGTGTCCAGCCTTGTGGACACTGAAGGGGTCAGTGGGAGGCGGGGAGGGCGGGTCTGTGGGACAGGCGCTCTGTCCTCGTGTCTGGGGCCCAGGCAGGGTCCTGGTACTCCAGCTGTGGCTCTGTGTACCTCAGCTGGCTGTGCTGTCATCTGTGGTGGCGGAGGGATTATAAGCTGTGGTGGGTGTGTGGCCATATCTGCACCATCTGCCAGAGTGTTCTGAGACTGTGGCTGGCGTATTTGATAACATGACCTCTGCCCTCAGACCTGGCCTTCCCCACTCCTGCCTTATTTTTGTCTACAGCCCATAGCCCCTTTTCTCGTAATATATACTTCATCTGTTCACCAGGTGTATTACCCATCTCCCGGAAGGTAAGTCCCACGAGGCAGGATTCTTACCTGTGTCCAGTGCAGTGTCCCCAGGGCTCTGTGGCACCGGCTGAGGGCAGGTGCTGATCAGCACTGTGAATGGGACCACTTCTGTGAACTCCGTCCCTGGCGTGCCTTCCTCTCTCTCTCTTTCTCTTTTACTATTTATTTGATGCTGAATTTATTGCGGGGCCGGAAGCTTTTGTTCCTTCCATTCCTTCTGGGACATCTTTTTCTCCTGTGCACTCCTCCTCCACTGGTGTAGGAACCGCCTGCCCTTTCTCGGCAGGGTCCTCTCAGTGTGGCAGGGAGAGCTCATGCGGGTTAACCCGCCGTGAGCTCTGTACGTTCTGCCCGCATCTTGGCGGCTTTGTTCACCTGGATGTGCTCGATGACCAGATAATCTACATCTGAACCCTTGCGCTCTGCATTACTCTCTGCATTTTTAAGCACATGCAGCAAAAATTCAGGACTCCGTTTTGGCCACCGGCCCCCCGTCCAGCCCCACTGTTTGGCCTGGGCACACCTACCAGCTCCATCATTGTAACGACGAATGGCACACATTGCTTCTGTAGAGTGAACATGAAGATTTGAACCTCTTGATTTGCATGATTTTGTGGGGTTTTCTGGGTCAGCTGAATAGCAAACCACTTTTGGAGGTCACCTCCAGCTGCTCTGAGGAAGAGTTATGGCATGTCTTTGTGTCAGTACCATCCCTGACACTGGGTCTGGATGACAGCAGGAGACAAATAGGCTGGCAGTACCCAAGTGGGGGCCGGGGCAGTGACTGTCTCTGGGGGGTGCCAGCTCAGCTGGTCCGGAAGCGTTGGGGAAGATAATGCAGCAAAGGTGCTTGTTGCCCATTGTGGTCATCCTGGGCCTGGCATCTGGCCTCCAGGGGTTCTAGGTGCTGGGGAAGGAAAAGGTAGGTGGGGAATGGGGCCTGACCTGATGCCACACCCCCCACAACAGGGAGAAGATGAGCGTGGGCTGCCCAGAGCCCGAGCCACCCCGCGCTCTGCCCTGCTGTGGGCCAGGGACGGCCCTTGGGCTGGGGGCAGGCGTGCCCCTCCTCACTGAAGACATGCAGGCCCTGACCCTCCGCACCCTGGCTGCTAGCGATGTCACCAAGCACTACGAACTGGTGCGGGAGCTGGGTAAAGGCACCTATGGGAAGGTTGACCTGGTGGCCCACAAGGGCACAGGTGAGTATCTGTAAGGCGGCTGGTTTCATGCTTGGGTGGGGACTTAGCTGGGGCTCTCAGGTGCTCTCTGCAGGGGCCAGGAGGCTAGCAGGGAGGAGAGGCAGTGGTCCAGGTGAAGAGGATGCAGTCTGAGTGGCCCGGGGAGGAGAGGAACAGGCAGATGGGACAAAGGAATCTGGAGATGACTTTGGGACAGCCAAGAGGATGCACCCCAGGACATCTGGAGCTCAGGAGGAGGTCAAGGTCAGGACTGGTGGTGGTGTTGGGCGAATCACCAGCATATCAGTGATAGCTGACCCCAGGGAGATGGACAGACTGTGGGTCCTCCAGAACAGGGTACCTGCTTTGAGGAGGGTGGGCGATGACCCTGTGAGGACAGTGTGGCAAGCTCCATTCCTCAGAGAGTTTCAGTCAAGGTCATGCAGAGGGTTTGAGCTAGGATGAGGCCCCAGTCCTCAGGCCCAGAGCCTTCTCACTTAACCACAGAACTTGCTGCCTTCCCCACTCTGTAGGCTCACAGCAGTGCCCACTCAGTCGCAGATGGGGTCTGCATGAGCTCCCACATTTGCACACACCTGGGGCAGGGGCTCTATGCCGACTGAAGGCAACAGGAAGATCACTGGACATGAGATCACCTGAGCTTTGCCACCTGCTTGCTGTGTGACCTTAGGCATGTGACTTAACCTCTCTGTGCCTAGGTTTCATCCTCTGTAAAATGGGGTAGCATTAGTGCCCAGCTCATAGGATCACTGTGAGGAGTCAGTTGTGAATGTGAATTGCTGAAGGCAAGGCAAGTGCTCTGTGGATACACAGGTGCCTGCCCAAGCACACAGTCAGAGATACTAGTATGTGCCTTGCAGGCCCTCACCTCCCTGTGTTTAATTCCTTCTCATTCATTCATCCATTAAACAAACATTTGTTGAGCACCTACTATGCACCAGACTCCTGTAGGCACTGGAGATATAGCAATAAACAAAACAAAGGTCCCTGCTCTTGGGAAGTTGTGTTCTTGTTGGGGTAGACAAATGCGCTAAGTAGGTCTAGTATGTCAGGAGGAAAATGAAAGGGTGGGGCAGCTGCAGGCTGGGTGCAGAGGATCCAGCTCGAGCCCTGACTTGCTGCACGGCCTTTGGCAAGTGCTTTCCCTTCGCTGGGTCTGCCCTCTGGGACCCCACTGTGCCTTGTGCCTGGGACAGGCTGTGCAGACAGGCATGGGTGGTGTCAAGTGCAGGAGGGCAGGAGCGGGGGCCTTCACCACTGTTGCCCTGCCAGGCATGAAAATGGCGCTGAAATTTGTGAACAAGAGCAAAACCAAGCTGAAGAACTTCCTGCGGGAGGTGAGCATCACCAACAGCCTCTCCTCCAGCCCCTTCATTATCAAGGTCTTTGACGTGGTGTTTGAGACCGAGGACTGCTACGTCTTTGCCCAGGAGTATGCGCCTGCTGGGGACCTGTTCGACATCATTCCTCCGCAGGTACTTGGGGCGGTGGCTGAGGGAGGGGAGCTGGTCTCCAGGGCCCCAGAGTGTGGGTTGGGAGGAGTCAGGCCACTCATTTACTCCATGAGTATTTACTGAGCCACTGCTGGGAGGGCAGGGGATTCACAGTGAACAAGACCAAGGTCCTGTCCTGGTCCTCGTCGGGGACACAGACACTTGGCAATAAGCCAGATGACAGACTGAGATGAGCACTGGAAGGAGCAGCTAGAGTGATGGATGAAGGCCAATGGCAGCGGCCTCTGCAGCTGCAAAGGACCAGGTGGAGGCACCGAAGGGGAGGCCGCAGAGGCTCCCCAGAGAAGCTGCGGAGTGGGGAAGCAGGAGGGTTCCCGGCACCCGGCTTTGCTGCTGGCCGTGCCAGGTTTGAATCTGCTCTGCCGCCTACTGATCAGTAACTAGGTCAGTGGTTCTCAACCTTCCTAATGCCTCGACCCTTTAATACAGTTCCTCATGTTGTGGTGACCCCCAACCATAAAATTATTTTCCTTGCTACTTCATAACTGTAATTTTGCTACTGTTATGAATTGTAATGTAAATATCTGATATACAGGATGTATTTTCATTGTTACAAATTGAACATAATTAAAGCATAGTGATGAATCACAAAAACAATATGTAATTATATGTGTTTTCCGATGGTCTTGGGCGACCCCTGTGAAAGGGTCGTTCGACCCCCAAAGGGGTCGCGACCCACAGGTTGAGAACCGCTGGACTAGGTCTCTCCCAGCCTCAGGGTCCCTACAAGAGAAATGGGCGTAATAGGAGCCCCTGTGGAGTTGGTGAGACAGGACAGATAGGGTGCTTCACACAGCAGGTGGCCCGTGGTAGGTGCTCAGTACCGCCTGTCGCTGCAGTTACTGGGAAAGGGCCAGACAGGGACTGGAGACGCCCTGGTCGGTGCGGGAGAGCGGCT
>NW_005362155.1:382709-394180 GCF_000412655.1 Myotis brandtii | reverse complement strand
GGAGTAGTAGTAGTCTAGGCAGGACGGCAGCCCGGGTGCCCGCCCGTCCATCCGTTTGAAGGGCTGGGGATAGACACCAAAGGCCTCTGGCCTGGCCTGTGGGGCCCAATAGGAGCCAAGCCCCACAGACCCGAGGGTTCAGAGGCCCCCCTGACACCTGGAGCAAGGGATCTTGCGGGTGGACTCCCCAACACCTCCCTGAACCCCAGAACCTCGACTAGTTGCCCCTGGCCCTTCGCACCCCCTGGCAGAGCATCCCTCAGCCCCGCCCCAGTCCTGCCCTCCTGCCCCCTACACACCCTGGGCACAGAAAGGGACAGGAGTGTTGGGCAGAGAAGAGGCTGAGGACCCTGGGCGCTGCTGGAAGGAGGACAATGAGCTGGGAGCAGGGTGTTGCTCACCTGCATCCTGCCGGCTCCTGGGGGGCTGGAGGGGAAAGGCCGGCCCCTTGCAAAATGTAGCAAATGTCTGGGTGTTGCAAAGTCTGTGCGCAGGCACAGGCCCTAGGAATCCAGTGACTCCTCCCCACCCATTCTCCTGATGAGGACGCCGATCGCAGGAGGGCAGCTTGCCTTGGGCCACCAGACCTGAGAGGTGGAGGTCCCGTAGCCCTCACTCTCCTCCTCAGAGGGCAGAAGGGCTCCCAGGGCAGGGACCCCGGCACCCCTAGGGTAGGGGAATGAGTGTAGAGCCCAAGGCAGGGCCCAGCTCCCCTGCCCGCCACACCTTCCCCAGGCCCGGGGAACCTCTCAGATCCCCTCAGTCCTGGCTGCCCGGCCCAGAGAGTGCCCTGGCTGGCGGTGAGGTGATTGGTGCCAGAAATTCCCCTGGGTCTCTGCTGGGTCAGCCTCGGCCAACCCTGTCCCCACGGCGCACATTTCCGGTCCTGGAGCGTGACGCTGTGGGTGTGAGAACGGGTGCCGAGGAAACGGGAGGGCGTGGGTGTGTGTGGTGTGAGCGCACAGAGTGCACACGTGTGCGTGTAGCCTTGTGTGTCGAGTGACTGCGTCAAGGCCTCAGCAACTCCTCCCTGCTCCAGGGCTCCTGCCGGGCAGCTGCCGGAGGGCACCAGGCCTGCTTCTCACCACCCCCTCAGGGAATCCGCCAGGAGGCACCTGCAGGTTGGTTCAGGCCCCAGGCAGCACAACAGCGGAGAGGAGCCCAGCCTCACCCAGGGCTCCCTCAGCTCCCGGCCCGCTGTGGAGGCCCAGGACCTGCAATAACCTCAACATGGTGAGGCTGCCCCCTCTGCCTGGCAGTGCACCATTCACCACCATGCGCCCCACCTGCCAGGTCCCTTCTGGCCATTTGAGGGGGCTCTGTAATGGGCCAGGCTGACCAGAGGAGCCCCGACCACCCTCTGGCCTGGAGCCCCCCTCCATTCACCCCTTATTCCCACCGCACAAAAGGGCTATAGGTCCCCCTGCCCTGCCTGGGTCCAGTTTACAAACAGGTTGCCCCAGGGCCTGGCCCCCACCCCTCGGTGTGCGCCCTCAAGACCCACCTCGCCAGCAGGCAGCGGGGCCTCCACACGCCAGGTAAGTAGCAAACCCCTTCTTTCACCAAGGGCCAAGGCCCGCCACTGCCCCGGACCCCGGACCCCGGAGCCCACCACCGGCACCTCTCCTTTTGCCTTAGGCCTTTCGACATCCTGTCTCCTGCAATAACAAGGAAGCGAGATTCCAAGTAGATGTCCCTCGCGTGCGTCCTCTCCCTCTCTCTGTTGAGATCTTCGTCTTAGTAGCTAGGATGTTAGCGCTGGGAAGGGACGGTAGTTGTGTAGCCCAGCATCTTCAGGGCACAGCTGGGGCAGGGACGCTGACTCAGCAGGGCTGGAACCAGGGCTGCTCCGCTGTGGCCGCTGCTGCCCCGGCTGCGCTGCGGGTTGGTTGGGACCCTTTGCCCCTTAGGAGAGGTGTTGGTCACAGATGTTTACCTCAGTTTATGTCACTGTCGAAGAAACAAAAAATAAATAGCAAAAAGTAACACCGTAGACATGAAGACTTAGAAAACAAAACAAAAAAAAACTTTAAAGAAATCCTCCCCTTGCTGTTCCTCTGTGAGGTGTGTGCGCGCACGCGCCACGTCTCTGTCCCACCCTGGGCAGGCCCCCTGTCCTTTGGTGCTTCCCAGAGGCCCCTCTGAGCTGGCCTGTAGGGTGTGGGGAGCCCCCTGGGCAGGAGGCAGGGCCACAAGTTAGCTAGCGGGTCTGCCAGGCCCCTGAGCAGAGCCTCAAGCCCACCCATGCTCCCTGAGCCCCTCGCTGTGGCCGATGGGACAGTTGTGGCGGCATCGTAGCCAGGCTCAGGACCTGGGTGGGACCCCCCAGCCCCACATATATTGACACCCCCCCCCCATGTGTTTGTAAATACTCTGGCATCCTTTGGCCCTGAGGAGGTTTTTAAATGTGTTATTCTCTATCATGACAATTGCTATAAAATAAAAAATTTAGAAAAATTACCACTGGGTGGCTGTCTTGTCTCAGATACAGGGCAGTGGGGTCCACAGAATTACTCTGGAAACGGAAAACTTGACAAGTGTCTGCAGTCGGGCAGCTACTCCAGGCCTCCTGCGACCTCAGACCTAGAGGAGGCCCAGGCAGGGCCTGAGGGTGAAGCGAGCAAGGACCCTGGGTCTGGGGGAGGGTGGGGAGGGGCCCCTGCCTGGCGGGGCTCCTCACCCTGCTCCCTCCGGAGCTCTGCAGGCTCTCAACAGCCAGCGTGAGTCTGTCCACAGATTAGACGGTCACTCTGTTTGAAACCCTCCAGTGCTCCAAGGTCCCAGCCTCACCCCTACTCCTCTCCCCTGTGCTGCCTCCCACCACACTGCTCTCACTCAGGGCCCGGACCCTTGTCTTGGACTCTCCCCGACCTCCCAAAACCCCTCCCTCCAGGTCCCGCTCACAGGTGAACTCCTGGGTGCTCCCCAGGGTACAGGCGCTGCGTTATGCGCTGAGCACTCAATACCCTGTGTCTGTCTCCGCCCCTCCCCACCAGATGGAAGTTCCCTAGGAGCAGTCAGTGCTGCCCTGGCTGTGTGGCTCCATTGTTTGGGCGTCATCCCGGGCACTGAGAGGTTGCAGGTTCGATTCCTGGTCAGGGCACATGCCCAGTGGAGGTGGTGGGGGCGGGGGGTGCAGGGGGCAGCTGGTCCATGTTTCACTCTCTGGCATTGATATTTCTCTTTCTCCCTCTCCCTCTCTCTCTAAAAAGAAATAAAAACATTAAAAAAAGGACAGTCAGTATTTGGCACATTGTTACTCCCCTCCCTGGCACGTGACAGCCCCCCCCCCAACAATTTGTCAAATGAGTGAGTGAATGCCCAATGCTATTAGGGGCCCAGGGTACAGCCGTAAACAAGACAAAGGATCTGTCCCCTGCAACTTACTTTCTAAAGAGGAAAATAGACATTAAATAGGTTACACAGGGGCCAGCCCCAGCATGGCCCCCACCCACCGGCCGCCCTGTGCACCCTGAACTGCACTTGCTCTCTGCACAGCCACCTGCTGCTCTCCCGCGCCTCCGCCACACCCCGACATGGCTGGCAAAGCCCACGGCTGAGTGCTGAGGAGAGGGACCAGCTGCTGCCAAACCTGAGGGCCGGGGGGTGGAACGAGCGGGAAGGCCGAGACGCATCTTCAAGCAGGTCCATTTCCAAGACTTCAGCCGGGCTCTTGGCTTCATGACAAGAGTGGCCCTGCAGCTGAGAAGCCGGACTGGCGTCCACATCACCCTGAGCACCATGCGTGTGCAGGCCTGTCGGACGGGACATAAACCTGGCCAGCTTCATCCAACAAGCAGCAGTGACCATGACCTCTTGAATTCTTCAGAGAAAGGGGTCACTGAACTGGAAATCTAGAGAGAAAACAGGGGAGCCCCCCCTCCCCCCCGCCAAATGCTGCTGCAGTCAAAATTGCCATGTCCACCTTGCGGCCTCCATTTAGGGGTGAGTCCTTGCTGTGGAAAGAGATGCCAGCATCGCTGCCAGCACCAGGAACTTAGACCGTTTCCCCCCACACGATGCCCTTCATCTTGGGCCCCTATTAAAGGCACCCTCGTTTGAGTAAGATCTTCCCGTTCCTTACAGCTTCCCAGCAACAGAAATGGCTTTCTTTCCAGGCCGTATTTTGCTCCCTTTCTAATTCATTACCCCAGAAACTGTGGTAGAAGCTGGGTCTAAGACAGAATCCAATGGCAACCCCCTCCTATGTGATAGAAACACATGCTTTTTATGCCTCAAATAAAATTTGTTTCACTTGGGGAAAAAATAGGTTACATAATTATCTGTGAAATAGGAGTTGGGGGTAAGAAAGTGGGGGTGAGAGGGGAGATGAGGAAAAAAAATCCACTCAGACCAGATCAGAAGGTGAAGTACTCCTACCCAAGAATTTGATCTAAATCCTGTTATTTCAAAACATCTGCCAATTGTCTGCAATAAGGCTGGGTGCCTGGAAGCAATAATCCCTTCACTTAACAAAAATACTTGGACCCTGGCCCCGTAGCTCCGTTAGAGCATCATCCTGATGCGCCAAGGTTCTGGGTTCCACCCCCTGGTCAGGGCACATACATCAACCAATCTCCCTGGCCAGTGTTGCTCAGTGGATAGAGCATCAGCCCATGCACAAAAGGGTCAAGAGTTTGATTGTGGGTCAGGTCAAGGGCACATACTGGGTTGCAGGTCAATCCCAGCCCCAGGTGGGACCTGCGGGTGGCAACCATTGATGTGTCTCTCACATCAATGTTTCTCTCTCTCTTCACCTCCCTTCCTTCCACACTCTCAAAAAATCAATAGAAAAAATATCCTTGGGTGAGGATTTAAAAAAGAGAAACAATCAACCAATGAATGACTAAGTGGAACAACAAATCAATGTTTCTCTCTCTCTCTAAAATCAATCAAAAATTTTTTATTTTAAGATATATATATTTTTTAAGACAGAATACTTGGACTGTTAAGAGGTGGAGGGGAAATCTAGAAATGCTAACAATATCACTGCTTCCCTTGCTTGATGTACAAATATCACCTCTTTCTAACTCCCACTGAGTCGGAGAAGGCCGGCCCTTACCACTAGGGGGCCTCAGTCTTCTGTGCTGCTGCTTCTGCTCGCCACTCAGCATCACCGCTGACCTCAGGCATCCCCTAGGGCCGCGATTTTCAACCTTTTTCATCTCATGGCGCACAGAAACTAATTACTAGAATTGTGCTGATCTGAAAAAAAAATAGGTATAATTTGGATTCATTCACACCAGATGGCTATGTGTTGGCTGTCGTCATTTGTCTATGTGACACTCTAAGGGAGAAGAGGGGATGGCCCCTGACTAAGGAGTCAGGTATTGCGTGTCTTAAAAGTTCTTGCGGCCACCGGTTGAAAAACCGCTACCCTGGAGTGTTATAGCCACCCTCCTGCCGGGCCCAAGGGGCTTGATCTGAAGGGTTCCCAGCCTCACCTACACACTGTGTCAGAACCAGACCAGCCCCGTAGGCCCTTAGGTCTTTCCATTTTGCCTGGGTCACCTCCCCTTGACCAGGAATGCTTCCCCCTGGGGGCACTTAGGTTCCTATAACATTGAACTTCAGAAGGAAAGGGCTTGTATTCTTGATTACTTTTCCCCCCAAGAAGCACCATGAGCCCAACTCCTCACCAGTGGCAGCTAAGCCTCAAGGGTCGCAGTGTACCCGTCACACAGGGTGATGCATGCTACTCACTCACATCGCTGAGGGCGCGAGTCCCCAAACGGCATCTCTCTCACAAACGTGCAAAACCCCAACCCGCCCAGCTAGTGCCTGGTTCCGGGTGGAAATGTGGGCGTGAGGCGAGTAATTTAGAGGTATTTACTGGCAGCCGAGGGGATGAGAATGTTCGTCACCCGGGCTTGGGTTACTGAACTTCGGGGCAGTGGGGGAGGTCAGGGGGCTCCATTTGGGGACAAAGAAGGGCAGCCTTCAGGGGAGTTAGGCTGTATCATTCACACACTGTACTGTACACTTGAAATTTGCTCAGAATATATGTATATCTTAAGTGTTCTCACCACAAAAAAATGAGGTGATGGATATATCTGTTAGCTTGATTGTGCTGATCATTTCACAATATACACGAATGTCAAAGCGTCCATTTGTATACCTTACATGGGTACAATCTTTATTTGTCCATTTTACCTCAGTCACGCCAAGAAGAAAAGGAACTAGTAGGCTGGGCACGGCCTGACTCTGGAGGCAGTGAGCCCAGTGTGGGAGCCCTCGGAGTTCAGGGAGGGGCCTGGTGTCCTCAGGAAGTGGCAAGGGGCTCCCTCCAGTCCTTCTATTTCAATGTTAAAGGAAAACAGAGGGTGACTGCATAAGGTGGAGGATTGGGGCTATTTAATTAAGGTTATGATAAGGACCATGGGGTGCCAAGAATAATAGAAGATGTAGATAAGGACATCAGTATTTGCCTGCTCAGCCCCAATTCCCCCCCTCTTTGGGTGATGGCACCCCACATTTCCCTTCCATGATTTTTTTAAAAAATATTTTTTTATTGATTTCAGAGAGGAAGGGAGAAGGAGAGAGAGATAGAGACATCAATGATGAGAGAGAATCATTGATCGGCTGCCTCATTCACGCCCCACACTGGGGATGGAGCCCACAACCCGGGCATGTGCCTTGACCGGGAATCGAACCGCGACCTCCTGGTTCATAGGTTGATGCTCAACCACTGAGCCACGCCAGTCGGGCCCTGCCATGTTTTTGATCCATGTGGTTCAAGTGGGGCTGGCTCTACCTCTTGGCTCCAAGGAGTGACCACGTGACCCAGGTCTGGCCAACCAGCCTCCTGCACCCTCTGAGCCTTGGACATTGGCTCAGGCATGGACATGCAACCTGGGTTAGGCAGCTCCTACACCTGTCCGGGAAGAAAGTGTTCTCTTTTCATGAGAGTTGCTGAGCTTGTGGGACGTCGGCCAGGACCTGCTGGTAGCCATCTGTGCCACCACTGGGGGAGATTCCAGCCAAGCATGCAACCCACAGAGTGAATGAACCAGGACCAAGAGCTGAGGAAAGATGGATTCTGATCACATTATTTGAGCACAAGGATCCATGACTGAAATTAGATCTAAATGGGTTTTGCAGTTACATGAGTTGATATATTCTCACAAATCCATTTGCCCGGCCAGTGTGGTTCAGTGATTAAGCGTCGACCCATGAACCAAGAGGTCCCTGGTTCAATTCCTGGTCAGGACACATGCCCAGGTTGCAGGCTTTACGCCCAGCAGGGGGCATGCAGGAGGTAGCTGATTGACATATCTCATCGATGTTTCTAGCTCTCTATCCCTCTCCCTTCCCCTTTCTCTAAAACCAATAAAAACATATTTTTTTAAAAAATCCATTTGAGCCCTAGCTGATTTGGCTTAGTGGATAGAGCGTCGGCCTGTGGACTGAAAGGTCCTGGGTTCGATTCCAGTCAAGGGCACATGCCCGGGTTGTGGGTTTGATCCCCAGTAGGGGGCGTGCAGGAGGCAGCCGATCGATGATTCTCTCATCATTGATGTTTCTCTCTCTCTCTTCCTCTCCCTTCCTCTCTGAAATCCATAAAAATACCTTTAAAATAAAAAAAAACTGCCGTAGCCGGTTTGGCTCAGTGGATAGAGCATCGGCCTGCAGACTGAAGGGTCCCAGGTTCGATTCCCGTCAAGGGCATGTACCTTGGTTGCGGGCACATCCCCAGTGGGGGGTGTGCAGGAGGCAGCTGGTCGATGTTTCTCTCTCATCGATGTTTCTAACTCTCTATCCCTCTTCCTTCCTCTCTGTGAAAAAATCAATAAAATATATTTTAAAAAAAAAAACAACAACCTTGAGCCCCCCCCCCAGTAGGCGGGGCACTCAGACTAGCTGAGTTGCCCACTTGTGCTTTATGCCAAGTGTATTCTTTTTTATTATTTTTATTTTTTAAAAATATTTCATTAACTTTAGAGAAGGGAGAGAGAGAGAGAGAGAGAGAGAGAGAGAGAGAGAGAGAGAGGGTGATGTCTCCACACACACCTCAACTGGGGATCGAAGCAGCAACCCCGGTATGTGCCCTGACCTGGAATCAAATCCAACACCTTTTGGTGCACAGGACAACACTCCAACCCAGCCACACCATCCAGGGCCCAAATGCATTCTTAATAAGGCTACTTGCTTTGCCTCATTTTGTTTTAATATATGTTTTTATTGATTTCAGAGCGGAAGGGAGGAGATAGAAACATCAATGATGAGAGAGAATCATGGATCGGCTGCCTCCTGCACGCCCCCTACTGGGGATCGAGCCCATAACCCAGATGTGTGCCCTGACTGGAAATTAAACCGTGACCTCCTGGTTTATAGGTTGATGCTCAACCACTGAGCCACACCGGCCGGGCACTTGCTTTGCTTCTTTAATAAATTTGCTCGCTCTGCTTCAACACTGCTGTCACCGGTCTGAAATTTCCTGGAGCTGACAAGAGCTGAGGAGGGGAGAGCCACCTCCAACACGGGCAGCTCTCTGGTAACATTCACCAGGGCCCATTGGACCCCAAAAACAGGAAACCCAATGCAGCCTTGGCCAGGAGTTCAGTTGCCAAGGTTGTGGGTTCAATCCCCAGTCAGGGCACATACAAGAATCAACCAATTAATGAATAAGTAGAACAACAAATCAATGTTCCTCTCTCTCTCTGCCTTCCTCTCTCTCAAACAATTTATTGAATTTTTAAATGGGGAAAAAAATCAGAAAGAAAACCCAATTCGGGCTGGTTGGTTTGAAACTAATTTGAAAAAGAAAAGTCCAGAAGTAGAACCAACTTCATTCGGTGCAGTTTAATGCAGAGGCTCCAACTTCAGCACCAGGGCAGGTTTCTCTCCCCATCTACCCGCTTCCTTGGGCAGACTTGCCCCAGGGCTCCTGCCTCTCCTCCTGGTTTAGGATGCTGCCCGCCCCCCAACTTGCATCCTCTCAGGATGATGGCCAGCGGGCATGTGAGCGACCCTTCCAGCCAGCGTCCAGGTTGGTGATCGCATTGTGTTTAGCTGGTTCTGATTGAGCCCTGTATCTATCACTGGTCCAATCACCATGGCCAGGACAACGTAGCTCTCTGATTGGCTGAGGCCTTTTCACAGGCTCCGCTCCAGAGCTGAAGGGTGGAACCCCACCCAAGGTAATTTACACAAAGGGAGTGTTCTCCTGGGGAAAATCGGATAATGGTGCCCGGGGGATGTAACCTGTGGCCCCAACTCTTCGCTGGGGTGCCCTCTGCTAGGTTATTTGGCAGCGCCCTCCACGGTGGGCAGGATGGCCTGCCCCTTCTCGTGAATCTGGGCTCAAACGTGTAACTTGCTGCAGCGGGTGGGGTCTTAGCAGACGCGATGCAATCAGGGGTTTGACATGGGGCTCTCAGTGGTGCTTACTGTCTCTGACCTTCTGCCATTGCCCTGAGACTAGTGCTTGCTTCTTCCTCGAGGGGAGAAGACTGCCTTTGTACTTTCCCATTTTCCTTTATTCCTTATCCATATCCATACGTACTTTAAAACTGGTGAGTATTGCAGTAGACATCTTTTAAAAGAATGGCCTCCCCTTCCACTGCCAGGGAGAGGGACCTACTCCTGGCCACTGTAGGGGTGTTCCTGGGCTGTCCCAAGTTGGGCTGGTTAGAGCCTCTCTTTTAGAGATTTATCATTGAGGCTGAGAAGCCAGTCGATATCTGCTTAAATTAAAAATATGAGAAACTGCCGGTTTCTCAGTGGTTAGAGCGTCGGTCCGTGGACTAAAGGGTCACGGGTTTGGTTCAGGTCAAGGGCGTATCTTCAGTTGCAGGTTGGATCCAGTGTGTGCAGGAGACAGCCACTTGATGTGTCTCTCTCACATCAATGTTTCTCTCTGTCTCTCCCCCTCCCTTCCTCTCTCTCTGTAAAATCAATAAAAGCATCTCCTTGGATGAGGATTTTTTTAATGTCAAATTAATATATATGTTATATATTCATAACCTAGAATAATAAAAGCATAATATGCTAATTAGACCAGATAGCCGAATGACCTTCCTGACGAAGCCGGGGCTGTGAGGGCCAAGCCCCTTGCACGAATTTTGTGCACCAGGCCTCTAGTACAGACAGTATATGAACTTAGAAGTGTGGGACAGCTATGTTCAGCGATGAGCCTAGAGCCGTGGTCGGCAAACTGTGGCTCGTGAGCCACATGCGGCTCTTTGGCCCCTTGAGTGTGGCTCTTCCACAAAATACCACATGCGGGCGTGCACGTACAGTGCGCTTGAAACTTCGTGGCCCATGTGCAGAAGTCGGTTTTCAGCCTGGGCGAGTCTATTTTGAAGAAGTACTGTTGATATTTGGCTCTGTTGACTGATGAGTTTGCCGACCACTGGTAGAGAAACAGAAAAAATCAGTGTGTTAGTTAAACTGATGTTGGCTGCTATAAACAGATAAACCCCCAAATCTCTATGGCTTAACATCACAGGTTTATTACTATCTCACATCTGAAGCTGGCCTAGTTATTCAGGGGCCCTTATCTGTGGCTCTGCTCACCTTGCCTCAGCTGACACATGGCAGAAAATACAGAGAGAAGAACATATATCCACTTTCTCAAACATCTTAGTCCCAGGAGTGGAACACACCCTCCATTCACATTCCATTGGCAAGAAGGAGTCATATGACCACACCCAACAGCAAGGCTATGTGCCCAAGAAAAAAAGGAACCATATTCCTTTACTATAATAGGACTTCCAGAGAAAAGCAGAGAGGAAAGGCAAGAGACAATCATAAACATAACTGGCTGGGCATTCACCCATTTTCTGGATCTAAATTCCTGCCCACATGAGGCCTGGCTTCCTACATTTGGATTTCATTATATATTCTGGGCCCTCATAATATATCTACCTTTGGCCTTAAAGTAATTTGGAGTAATTTTCTGTCACCTAAGACACATGTTTACCATTTTGTATCTTGCTTTTTTTCTCCCCACTTACTACAGTGGGGCCTTGACTTACAAGCTCCGTGACCGAGCTAGTAACTCAAATTACTCGTATGTCAAATCATTAAAGTGAACGAGTGAGACACGTGATGCTGGGCTGATGTTGTGGCGTTCACTGTGATGTTCGCTGTGCCAACTAGCGGTGGGGTATCTGAAGCTGGCTCGTAACCAGAATTTTAGCTCGCAACTCAAAGCAAAAAATCTGCGAGAGACGGCTCATATCTCGAAAAACTCGTTAGTCGGGACACTCGTAAGCCAAGGCCCCACTGTATTGTCTGGTAAACATTTTCTAAGTGGCTGTGGAGGCTGCCTCATAATCAATCATCATTTCAATGGCCTGACAGTGTCCTTCTGAGTGCATGTCCCCTATTTTAAATCTACACTAATAAAAGAGAAACATGGTAATTGGCGTACGACCGCTACCCTTTTCATTGGCTAATCAGTGAGTATATGCAAATTAACTGTCAGCCAAGATGGCGGCCGGCAGCCAGGCACTGAAGCAAGCAGG
>NW_005362155.1:355312-381526 GCF_000412655.1 Myotis brandtii | reverse complement strand
GCCCTGCTCTGAGCCTGACCAGGGGCTGCACCTAGGGATTGGGCCTGCCCTCTGCCACCTGGGAGCAGGCCTAAGCCAGCAGGTCGTTATCTCCCAAGGGGTCCCAGACTGCGAGAGGGCACAGGCCGGGCTGGGGGACCCCCGCCCCCCGAGTGCACAAATTTTTGTGCACTGGGCCTCTAGTATATATATAGTCTTCTTTATTAATTTCAGAGAGAGGAAGGGAGAGGAGAGACATAGAAACATCAATGATAAGAGAGAATCATTGATCGGCTGCCTGCACGCTCTTTGTGCACTGGGCCTCTAGTATATATATAAATGTCTTTATTAATTTCAGAGAGAGGAAGGGAGAGGAGAGACATAGAAACATCAATGATAAGAGAGAATCATTGATCGGCTGCCTCCTGCACGCTCCCTATTGAGGATCGAGTCTGCAACCCTGGCATGTGCCCTGACCAGGAATTGAACCATGACCTCCTGGTTCATGGGTTGATGCTCAACCACTGAGCCAGGCCAGCAGGGCGCATGTCCCCTAATTTACTTCAAAATCTTACTGTTAGTTACTGGAGTTACTTCTAATTTTTCACTGTTACAAAAGACCCTGCGGTGAAATTCTTCATAGTCTTGCCTTTCTTTAGAGTAGCTCTTTTTTTTTTTTTCCTCATTAATCCTCACCTGAGGACATTTCCATTGGTTTTTAGAGAGGGGAAGGGAGAGAGAGAGATAGAGAAACATCAATGTGAGCGAGAAGCATCAATCGGTTGCCTCCCACACATGCCCCAACCAGGGCTGGGGATCAGACCTTCAACTTGGGTTTGTGCCCTGAAGGGGAATCAAAGACCTTTTGGTATATGGGACGATGCTCCAACCAACAGCCACCACGGCAGGGGCTGGAGTCGCTCTCTAGGAGAATTCCCAGAAGTACAATTTCTAGGCAGGTCAATTGATATGAATATTTTTATAGTTCTTGGAAAATGTTGCCAAATTGTTCCTCACAGAGTTGTACCTGCCTCTGTGGAGGCCAATCTGGCTCTGGTGCTTTAAAATGCTTAACTCCTGCAACAATCCTGGCTCTTAGGATAGCAGAGAACGGAGGGAGGCTTGGTCCCTGGAACAGGAGGTCAGACTCTGCAGCCATTCTCTCTCTGGGGTCCCCAAACCCTCCTCTCCTTCCAGCCTCAAAAGATGCCCCACGTTTCTCTGCTGTCGTCTGCTTCCCCTTCCACCCCTGGGACAAACAGTCTGAAGTGACTTCCTCAGTGACCTTGAGGTGCAGCGCTGGTTCCCTTCCTGGGGCGGCAATGGGGAAAGAGGGGTTCCTCTCCTAACCCGCCCGCAGCGCCCGCTCTGTCCTGCCCCGGCCCCGCGTGGAGCTCCATGAGGACCCTGGAAGGCAAGGTCTCAGCTCTGCGGGCTGAGGCCAGAGCTGGTCACTGCAGCTCTTAACCCGGCTGCCCATTAACATCACCTGCGTGGAGGGCTTTTTAAATATTTAAGGAGGAGAAACAAGGTAAGTGACACCATGAGGAGAGAATCTGGCAAATGCAAACATGGGGTATTCCACAGACAGCTGTGCTCCTCGTGGAGTAAGCAGAGGGGAGAAGGAAGGGGGGGGGGCCTGTTCAGTGCTCCTCAAACTGGAGCACGAATGAGAGTCACCTGGTTACACAGGGTCCTGGCCCAGCCCAGAGTTCGGAGGCAGGAGGTCCAAAGTGGGGCCAAAGCTGCGTGTTGTTTTTTTAAAATTTGCTTTTATTGATTCTACAGGGAGAGGGATGGAGAGATAGAAACATCAATGAGATCAGCTGCCTCCTGCACTGGGGATGGAGCCCACAACCCAGGCTTGTGCCCTGACCAGGAATCAAACCAGGGACATCTTGGTTCATGGGTCAATGCTCAATCACTGAGCCCCGCCGGCCAGGCTAATGCTATTGTTTTTTTAAAATTTGCTTTTATTGATTCTACAGGGAGAGGGATGGAGAGATAGAAACATCAATGAGATCAGCTGCCTCCTGCACTGGGGATGGAGCCCACAACCCAGGCTTGTGCCCTGACCAGGAATCAAACCAGGGACATCTTGGTTCATGGGTCAATGCTCAACCACTGAGCCACACCGGCCAGGCTAATGCTGCATTTTAAGAGGTTCCGGGTGCAGCTGGCCCCAAACCTCACGGTGAGTCACTTTCTGCACCACTAGAGACTGCGAAGACATCACAGCCAGCTGCTGTGCACACAGCTTCCTGGGTCCTGGTTTGGAAAATAAGCATCTATAAAATGCACTTTGGGAATAACGGGGTTCATTTGAATGTGGACTCAATGCATTTTAGGAAATATGAGAGAACTATTGTTCCTTTTCTTGGGTATGATAATGGCTATGGGAAAAGTCCTTATTTTTGGCAGATTCATGCTGAAGTATGTAGGGGTTAAGTGTCATGATAGCTATCACTAACTTTTAAATGTTTCAGCAAGTCCCTACCCAGTTTTCTCAGTGGTTAGAGCGTCGGCCCATGGACTGAAGGGTCCCAGGTTCAATTCTGGTCAAGGGCAGCATGTACCTTGTTTGCAGGCTCAGCTCCCAGCCCCGGTCAGAGCAAGTATGGGAGGCAACCAATCAATGTGAGAGACTCACATCCATGTTTCTCTGTCTCTCCCCGTCCCTTCCACTTTCTCTAAAAGTCAATGGTAAGGATTAGCAATAAATAAAATAATATAAAATAATAAAATAAAATGTTTCAGCAAAATACATATATATGGACAAAGCGCCATGGCAAAATGATAAAGATCCAATCAGGTGACAGCTAGCTGAATGATCAGTGTACCATTCCTTCAACTCTTCTATGTTTGGACAATTTAAAAATGAAAAGCTGCCCTAGCTGGTGTGGCTCAGTGGATAGAGTGTCAGCCTGCGGACTGAAGGGTCCCAGGTTTGATTCCCGTCAAGGGCACATGCCCGGGTTGTGGGCTCCATCCCCAGTGGGGGGCGTGCAGGAGGCAACTAATCAATGATTCTCTCTCATCATTGATGTTTCTATTTCTCTCTCCCTCTCCCTTCCTCTCTGAAATCAATAAAAAATATTAAAAAAGAAAAGCTGAGGGTGGGCAGACAGCAGACTGGTGCTTTGAATGATGGATGGGATGAGGCTGGCCCTCTCTTGGCAGCCCCTCTGGTCCTTTAAGGACCTCGGATTCCGTCCTGAGTGCACAACAGCCCTTGAAGGTTTGAGCAGGGTGTGACATGATCTGATTTTTAAATTTGTAGCTGTTTTCCAGCGCTCCCCCTCCTCGGGAGCCCGTTTCCCCTTTCTCTCCCCCTCTCCTTCCCCAGGCGGTCCCTGGGCCCCTCCCTCTCCAAAGCTCCAAAGGCCCTTCTTTTGCTTCTGTAACTTGTTCCCTGAGCCCACGCAGCCAGCTGGCTCGCTTCCACCTCTGTAACTTCCTAATAAACTTCTCTTATAAAAAACATGTAAAAGAGCCCTAACTGGTTTGGCTCAGTGGATAGAGCGTCGGCCTGCGGACTGAAGGGTCCCAAGTTCGATTCTGGTCAAGGGCATGTACCTTGGTTGTGGGCACATCCCCAGTAGGGAGTGTGCCGGAGGCAGCTGAATTGATGTTTCTCTCTCATCAATGTTTCTAACTCTCTATCCCTCTCCCTTTCTCTCTGTAAAAAAATCAATAAAATATATATTTTTTAAAACATGTAAAGATGTTTTCCTTTGAAGCCTGGCAAAATGGACGGCGGCCCAGCACCAGGAAGCTGCTCGTGTCTGCGTCAGGAAAGCAGAATCTACGGACCGAAGCCAGAAGCCTCCTCAGGCGCCTGTTGCTGTGACTAAGCCTGGGTGCTTGGGTTTATCCAGAACAATCTGAAACCAAACACTCACAACCAGTACAAACGCTGAGCACACCGCTGCCGAGACAAAGTCAACCCGGTTCCTGGACCCAGGCTCTGTCCTCCCTGCAGCCCCCTGAGCCGCAGGGTTGTGGGGTGACAGCGCTCCCGCGGCTCCTGAGACCAAGGCTGGCCCTCGGGGAAGGTGAAGGCATTAAACTGCAAGGACACGCTGTCGCACGCGGGACCTTCCCCCGGGACAGACAGACAGACAGACCCTGGCTCTGGAGGCCCAAGCAGGGAAACCTACGCTCCCAGGATTGCTGGTTTTCTTTTCGCTTAACCGACTTCCCTGATGATATCAATGATCCATACGCGCTATAAAGACGAACGATCGTTAATAACATTCTAAGAAAGTAGAAGCAGCCTGGGTCCCTCGGCCGGCGTGCTTGGGGACTGCGCCTCCGTCTTCTTCTGTGAGGTGAGACGCGAGCAGACGCAGATGCAGAGCCGCCATCGCTGGGGTCGCCCGCAGGCCCTGCTTGCGATGGTCAGACTTCGCTCTTCTTTGGGCTCACCTCCCACCCTCGTCCCTCCTCCCTGCATCCCTCCCCTGGTGACCAAAGCCCGCGGCGCCAGCGCTGCCTCTCCTACCTTCTCTAGCCCACGTGATCCCACCCAGCACACAGGTGCTCGGGAAGGGGACTGCCTTTGTTTTACAAAGATGGGGTCCTATTACCCACACTTCTCTCCGCTCTACTTTCCTCACTGCAGAACACTCGGTGGCATATGCCAAAGCCACTGGGATCCATGAGTCGAATTTATTCTGTCTCGGGGCTGCATTGTTCTATGGTGTGATTGTATCACAGTTCACTCAACCATTTCCTCAGGCGGACACACACACGTTGTTTGCAGTTTCATGGTGTTTTTTTTTCCTTTTCTTTTAATTGATTTCAGAGAGAGAGAGAGAAACATCGATGGGGATTGAACCCACAACCTGGGCATGTGCCCTGACCGGGAGTCAAACCCACCATCGTCTGGTTCATGGGACAACGCTCCAACCAGCTGAGCCACACAGGCGAGGGCTGTTTCCAGTTTTTGCTGCTGTAAACGCTGCTACAATAACCATGCTTTAAAAATGCATTGGGACAGAATGAAATTTGAAAATTAACCGCTGAAACTTCCTAAGTTTGATGGAAAACATTAACCTGACCATCCAAGAATCTCAGCGAACATTATTATGACATGCAAACTCCGCTCAGGGTTGAGCCATATGGTAAAGTATTATTTCCTTTCCTTCCTGCACAGCCTTTTTTTCCTGTTATTATTTCTTTTTCATTGCTTAGAAAAATCTATGTACTTATTAACTAGAGGCCCGGTGCACAAATTCTTGGGTGGGGTCCCAAGAGAGGTGTGTGTGTGGGGAGGAGCGGGACATGATCGGCCCTCCAGGCGGTGGTGGGACGCCCTTGCCAGCCCGGGATCCAGATCTGTCTCACTGACATTCGCGCTGGCTGTCGGGAGCCACCTGGCTGCCGCTTTTATATTGTTTCTTCCTTGCGAAGAGTCTAGGGAGGGGAAGTGGCTGCGGTGCCCGAGGCCAACTTTCAGGAGGCCAGCGGCGCTGTCTGGATCCTGCTGTCAATGCTGGTCTGTCGGTGCCTGGCCCATTCTCCGGAGATTGGACATGCAGGACTACTGAGGGAGTGAGTGGCTGCCAGTGGGCAGGTGGGCCACCAGGATGGGCCTCAGCTAGTGGTGCTCCCGCTGTGAGAGCGCACTGACCACCAGGGGGCAGCTCCTGCGTTGAGCGTCTGCCCCTGGTGGTCAGTGTGCGTCATAGTGACTGGTCATTCTGGTCGTTCTGGTCTTTCTGATCATTCCTGTCATTCCGGTTGTTCCGGGTGTTCAGTTGCTTAGGCTTTTATATATATAGATAGATTCAACCCCCAACTCAACAGCTGTTTAAATTGTTTCTCAAGATGTTCTGTTCTATTAACTGGTTTACAAATTCAATCTTTAAAACATCTCTGCTAGCGCTCCTGCCCTGCTCCCGTTTGGCCTGACTGCTCTCTGCCTGTTATCTCGGGGCCTTTCTCATCTCATCACTTCCCCCAGGAGTCCCTACCAACCCCCCTTTTAAAAATCCTCACCTATGTTTTCGCTGATTTGGGAGAGAGAGAAACATCAATGTGAGAGAGAAACATTGATCAGTTGTCTCCCATACACACCCTGGGGATCAAACCCCACAACCTGGGTATGTGCCCTGGCCAGGAATTGAACCCCCCCCCCCACCTCTTGGTATGTGGGATGACACTCCAACCAACTGAGCCACAGAGGTCAGGGCTCTTCCCCTCTTTTTAATGTCAGAGTTCCTATTCCGGTATCAAGTTCTATTCCTTCTACTTGGTTTTCTCTCTTACTTTAGTGGGTATAGCGCCAGCTCATTGGGACTTTAATTTGCTGCTCCCTGCTTCCTGGTGAAGTTGCTGTAGGGGCCATGTGCTGTTGCTTCTCTGTGAACATTCTTCATACCCTTGGCCAATTTCCTTGTCGCCGTGTGTCTCATGGCTGTGGATCTGTAAGGAGTGTTCGCGCAGTCCAGCCATGGCCCGCCATTCACCTGCCAGGTTTGCAAATACCAATCAGCCCGCACTTTGCTTAGGGTAACTTCTCGTAATTGTACCTCCAACTTTAACACAGATCCGTCTAAAACAGCGATTCTCAACCTGTGGGTTGCCACCCCTTTGGGGGTCGAACGACCCTTTCACAGGGGTCGCCTAAGACCATCGGAAAACACATATATAATTACATATTGTTTTTGTGATTAATCACTATGCTTTAATTATGTTCAATTTGTAACAATGAAATTGGGGGTCACCACAACATGAGGAACTGTATTAAAGGGTCGCGGCATTAGGAAGGTTGAGAACCACTGGTCTAAAAGAACTGTGGTGGCCTCGGGGCTTCTTGGTTTAAAATTTCCCCTCAATCCCTAGATTGTACGTATAGTTTCCTACGTTTTCTTCAAAGACTTTTTTTTTAATGTATTTTTATTTATTTTTTACAGAGAGGAAGGGAGAGGGATAGACAGAAACATCGATCAGCTGCCTCCTGCACACTCCCCACTGGGGATGTGCCCACAACCAAGGCACATGCCCTTGACCGGAATCAAACCTGGGACCTTTCAGTCCGCAGGCCGACGCTCTAGCCACTGAGCCAAACCGGTTAGGGCTTCTTTGAAGACTTTTACTGAGCCTTTGATTCACCTGTAATTTACTTTTGCCTGTGGTTTGAGGTACTGACCCAATTTTATTTCTTTGTTTTTTCCGAATGGACGGCCGATTGAGCCGGCACCTATTACTAAGTAAACTTCCTCCTCTGACTGAGCTGAAGGTCCACTTTCGTCATGATTTCAATTCGCAGAGATGATAGTAGCCCCACTTGGGGGCTGTTTAGCTGCCCTGATTGCAGGTCTTTGGTATTGTCCATGTGAAGTGAAATGTGGTGTTAGACCACAAAGTAGAAATAAATAAATAAATACGTGTATCTAATTTTGAAAAAGCCCATTGGTTGTTTTTTTAACTCTTTGGAAACCTTGTTCCGTTGACATCATATGACAGTGATGGCGAACCTTTTGAGCTCGGCATGTCAGCATTTTGAAAAACCCTAACTTAACTCTGGTGCCGTGTCACATATAGAAAAATTTTGATATTTGCAACCATAGTAAAACAAAGATTTATATTTTTGATATTTATTTTATATATTTAAATGCCATTTAACAAAGAAAAATCAACCAAAAAAAATGAGTTCGCATGTCACCTCTGACACGCGTGTCATAGGTTCGCCATCACTGTCATATGATGTCACCTCTCCACTCAAAACCCTCCAGTAGCTTCCTGTCTCAGGCAATCAAAGCTAAATTCCTTACTGTTCTTACAAGCTCCTGTGTTTTGGGGGGATAATAACAATATAAAAATCGATAGAAGAAACCAAGATGGCGGCATAGGTAAATACCGGAGATTGCTGTCTCACACAACCACTTCAAAAATACAACTAAAAGACTGAACGGACTTCATCCAGAACCACAGGAAGGCTGGCTGAGTGGAAATTCTACAACTAGAAGGCAAGAGAAAAGCATACTGAGACTCAGAGGAGGTGCGGTGTGGAAGTAAAATACAAAGGTGCGGAGGTGCATTCGGAGAGGGCTGGCGGCTGAGGTCACGATTGTCTTTTTCAATCGGGAGGGAGTCTCAGGCTCTGAGCTCCAGTTCCGGGCGAGTCTCTGGGGACCCAGACTCATACGGGAGAAACGGGACTGTCTGGCATCGGTGGGAACTCGAGGGCAGCTTTCTCTCGAAGGCACACACAGCGATTGCCAGGGCCTCTGAGGACAGGACTGAGAGCAGCCATACTGCTCGCTCTGCCCGCCCAGTTGATCCCCTGGGGCTCTGCCCCACCCAAGCAGTGCACAGAGGCTTTTGCATATGAAAGGCCCGGTCCTTTGTAGTCTGAAAATTACTTAACAAACTGCACCTGCCCAAGGCCCCAGGGCAACTTGCATTGCTTTACAGCTGGCTTCTGCTGAGTAGCCTCAGGCAGAGGCTAGATTAGCACCTCCTTAGGTCCAAGAGCCAGTGTACCCAGTGGTCAGACGCCCTGTTGATCCCGCCCCGCCCAAGCCCTGCGCAGAGCCATTTGCCAGATCGCCTCAGGCAAAGGCTAGATTAGCACCTCCCCAGAGGACAGAAGTTTTCCGCGGCAGACACAGCTGATTCACACAGCCAGTCGGCCTGGTGGTCAAATCCCTCTAGTATTAACTACAACAATCAAGGCTCAACTAGAACAAGACTGCGCACAAAGACCACTAGGGGGTGCACCAAGAAAGCATAAAAAATGCGGAGACAAAAAAACATGACAGAAATGGAGGATATAGAGCTAAAAAACGCAATTTTGAGGGCTTGCAATAAACTTTTGGAGAGCTTCACGAAAACTAATGAGACCCTCGATGCTATGATAAAGAAACAACTAGAAATTAAGCATACACGCTCTGAAATAAAGAATATTACACCCAATAGCAGACCAGAGGAGCGCAAGAATCAAGTCAAAGATTTGAAATGCGAAGAAGCAAAAAACACCCAACCGGAAAAGCAAAATGAAAAAAGAATCCAAAAATACGAAGATAGTGTAAGGAGCCTCTGGGACAGCTTCAAGCGTACCAACATCAGAATTATAGGGGTACCAGAAGAAGAGAGAGGGCAAGATATTGAAAACCTATTTGAAGAAATAATGACAGAAAACTTCCCCTACCTGGTGAAAGAAATAGACTTCCAAGTCCAGGAAGCGCAGAGAACCCCAAACAAAAGGAATCCAAAGAGGACCACACCAAGACACATCATAATTAAAATGCCAAGAGCAAAAGACAAAGAGAGAATCTTAAAAGCAGCAAGAGAAAAAAAGTCAGTTACCTATAAGGGAGTACCCATACGACTGTCAGCTGATTTCTCAACAGAAACTTTGCAGGCCAGAAGGGAGTGGCAAGAAATATTCAAAGTGATGAATAGCAAGAACCTACAACCAAGATTACTTTATCCAGCAAAGCTATCATTCAGAATTGAAGGTCAGATAAAGAGCTTCACAGATAAGGAAAAGCTAAAGGAGTTCATCACCACCAAACCAGTATTATATGAAATGCTGAAAGGTATCGTTTAAGAAGAGGAAGAAGAAGAAAAAGGTAAAGATACAAATGATGAACAACAAATACACATCTATCAACAAGTGAATCTAAAAATCAAGTGAATAAATAATCTGATGAACAGTATGAACTGGTGATTGTAATAGAGTCAGGGACATAGAAAGGGAATGGACTGACTATTCTTGGGGCGGGGAAAGGGGTGTGGGGGGTGCGGGAAGAGATTGGACAATAATCGTGCACCTATGGATGAGGACAATGGGTGGGGAGTGAGGGCGGAGGGTGGGGTGGGAACTGGGTGGAGGGGAGTTATGGGGGGAAAAAAGAGGAACCAATGTAATAATCTGAACAATAAAGATTTAATTTTTTAAAAAAGAAAACACATATATAAAAATAAAAATTAAAAAAAAAGAAAGGTCGCAAGTTAGATTCCAGGTCAGTGCACATGCCCTGGTTTGGGGCCTGATCCCCAGTGGAGGGGCAGGCAGGAAGCCGCCCTACTTTGATGCTTTTTTCTCTTTCTCTCCCTTCCTTCTTTCCTCTCTCTCCAAAATTCAATTAAAAACTCTTTTAAAAAGGAAAGAAGGTTGCACTTTGCTGTGAGGGCAAGAGGGAGCCACTGCTGGTCTTGGAAGTGAGGAGTCCCCAGGACCCAGTACGTCTGTCCGATAAGCAGGGCAGGAAGGCGTAGTGCTGGCAGGTGGATTTAAATAGCCCGATGTTATAGGAGAGGACACTGAGGCACAGAGAGGGGAAGCTCCTTGCTCAAGGTCGCACAGCTACGAGTAAGTGCTGGAGCCCAAACCCAGGTCTTTCTGGCTCCAGGCCTCCCAGGCCCAGTGTCTCCCCCCACACACCGAGCGTCTGAGACACCCACAGCCTCCACAACCCGCTGTGCCCCCAACCTCTCGGGAGGGACAGGCAGCACCCCGTGCACCGCACCTTTCATACCTGCCCCCGCATGAGTCACTCGCCAGAGCCAAAGCGAAAGAACGCACCCGGGGGAGTGCTCCATGTGAGTGCACTTTGGGTTCCTGTCTTAGTCACCACTTCTCTGGGTTCCCACCCTTCCCCCAACTACCAGGAGCCTCCAAATCCCTGGCCAGAGCTGCCTGTGCCTGTGCCAACTCCCTCCCCCCAACTAACTCCCCCCCCACTGGGCTCAGGCACCCAGTGCAGTGGGGGCTGGGGGTGGGGCACGGAGGCTGGGGCACCAGGCCCTGTAACCACCGTTGGCTTCCCTCCACCTAAGTGAAAGCAGTGAACTTGCCAGCAAATGCAGACACTGACACCTCTACCTGCTGACTTCAGCCAGGCCCTTCTCTCAGCCCTTTGCATCTTGTAAGACAGTTAATCCTCATAAAAGCCCTTTAAGTACTACTGCCCGCCCCCTTTTTTTTTGTAAGTGGAAGCGGTTTATTGAGAGACAGACGGATTCCCTGCAGCGGGCAGGGAGGGCGCCCAAACAGGTTGCATTTGTCCCTATTTTTTAGATGAGGCAACTGAGGCGAAAAAAGGGGACGGGTGTGACTTGTCCAAGTTCCGGAACCAGCAAAGGCCAGAGCAGAGGGTCCAACTCAGTCTGTGGGCCCCGTCGTGCACGTGTTGAAACCGAATAACCAGTGGGTCCAGGCTGCCTGTCACACTTGGACCAATGAAGCAGCGTTGAATCATGTACGAGCGTTTATTCCAATAACGTGGGCAGCATGGGAGAGCAGCAGGTCACCCACGAAAATCGGCCCTATCCCCCACCATAAACCAGCTGCCTATATGGGGTAGAAGGACAAAGAGTATATGGGGAAGTAGGCAAAAGGAATAAGAATGGGTATCCCGGCCGGCCAGCATGGCTCAGTGGTTGCTTGTCGGCCAGCGTGGCTCAGTGGTTGCTTGTCGATCTATGAACCAGGTCTCCATTCGATTCCTGGTCAGAGCACATGTCCTGGTTGCAGCTCGATCCCCAGTTTGGGGTGTGCAGGAGGCAGCCAATCCATGATTCTCTCTCATCATTGATGTGTGTGTGTGTTTTAATATATTGTAAGAGAGGAAGGGAGAGGGAGAACGTGTGTGTGTGTGTGTGTGTGTGTGTTTTTAATATATTGTAAGAGAGAAAAGGAGAGGGAGAACGAGAGAAACATCAATGATGAGAGAGAATCATGGATCGGCTGCCTCCTGCACACCCCAAACTGGGGATTGAGCCTACAACCCGGGAATGTGCACTGACTGGGAATTGAATGGCGACCTCCTGATTCATAGGTCGACGCTCAACCACTAAGCCACGCCGGCTGGGCCATCATTGATGTTTCTATCTCCCTCTTCCTTCCTCTCTGAAATCAATAAAAATATATTAAAAAAAGAAAAAGAATGGGTATAATGGTTACAGATTACAGGCATGGGGGGTTGCAAAGGATGGCTCCCAAGGCCCCGGGGACTCACAACAATGTTGTTCATCTTTCCTCTGTGATGATAGGCAGTTCTCAGGTGAGGAGGATGGACCGCATTTCTAGGTTAACTCCCAGGTCCCAGGGCATACAACTCCCAGTCAACTTAGAATGTGCCTTCTTTAATCAGAACAAAATAATCATGGTTAACAGAGTGTTAACGTAGTAAAAACATTCAAACCCTTAAATAATTTTTGTGAGTTTATTTGAGCCAAACTGTCAACTATTGCCAGGAAGCATAATCTCAACGGGTTGGGATAATGCTCCGGAGAATGGTGGCTTTTCACCTATTTTTATACATTGCAATCAAAGGAGGAGACGTAGGTGGGTTACAAATTCATTACTTAGGGGGGTACAGGCTAGGTAACAGTCAGCAATTAACATAATAACAATGAAGGCATGTGTGGTATCCGTCTTGGGACCTGGGGCATTTGGTTGTCCCCTGAGGGGCCCAGAAAAAAGGGAAGTTACACGTTACCCTGAGATTTCAATAATATGTTATCATAGATGCAAAAAGACAATAAGCTCAATTAAGGTAAAGATTGACCTTGTCAGAGAAGATACCAGCCTAGGAGGTGACTACCCACCATAAAGGCTTTTAGTTAAAATTTAATTTCAGACCATCCTTTGTGGTTACTTTAGGTCTTTGAGTTTGTAAGACCGCCACGCAGGCCTTTCCTGAGCTTGTCAGGTCAGCATGTGGCCCCTTTTGTCCACAAGAGAGTGAATAATATTTTTTGCGAGAGGCCCAGTGCACAACATTCGTACAGGGCGCGGGGCGGGGGGTGTCCCTCAGCCCAGCCTGTGCCCTTTTGCAGTCTGGGGGCCCTCAGGGGAGGGGCCTAAGCTGGCAGTCGGACATCCTTAGTGCTACCGTGGAGGCAGGAGAGGCTCCTGCTCACCAGCCCAGCTTCTGGCTCATTGGCACTCCCCCTGTGGGAGCGCACTGACCACCAGGGGGCAGGTCCTGCGTTGAGCATCTGCCCCCTGGTGGTCAGTGCACGTCATAGTGACCAGTCATTCCACTGTTTGGTCAACTTGCATATTACCCTTTTATTATATAGGATAATTATAGCTAGTCCCCACTATTCCATTTCTCCCTCCTGCCCCTAACAATGTTACCGGAAAGGGACCAGGCCAGGAGCGGGTCTGCCTCGGGTGGCCTGTTAGCGTGTGGGTTCCTGACATGCCGGCAGGATTTTATACCACGAGTTCGGGTGACTTTGAGAGTAGGTTTTTAAAGCCAGGGACAGTGCAACAAGGAAGGGCTTAAGGTAGAAGAAGCAACAGGAGAGAGACAGGTGGCTGCTTTGGCTCTAGAAATGTTATAGGAAAGAAGTGAGCCAACACGTGGCTGCTGCCAGCTCAGTGAGAGTGAGAGAAAAGGGGGCCTTGGGGACAGGGTCAGGGGTTAGCCCGGGAGGAGCTGCTGCTGCCCACTGCTCCCCTGGTTGCAAGTCTGGTGGGGACCCTTCAAAGGGAAAGGCTCAGATGTCTTGAGGGTTTTAAAGGCTGGATGTTTGGGGAGGTCTTACAGGAGAATCTCAACAGAATATTCATCAGCTTTATGCTGATGTGCCCAAATGAAAAGTATTCCCGCGACCCCTTTGGGGGTAGAACGACCCTTTCACAGGGGTCGCCAAAGACCATCGGAAAACACATATATAATTACATATTGTTTTTGTGATTAATCACTATGCTTTCATTATGTTCAATTTGTAACAATGAAATTGGGGGTCACCACAACATGAGGAACTGCATTAAAGGGTCACGGCATTAGGAAGGTTGAGAACCACTGCCTTAACGTCACCCCTCATCCTTGGGTGTGGTGGCCAATGGCACTGATTGGCTATCTGCTCCCATCTCCCTGAGTTGGGTGCTTTAGGCTATTTGCCCTCTGGCTGGAGAGGA
The DNA here is from genome assembly GCF_000412655.1 of Myotis brandtii. Lineage (NCBI taxonomy): Eukaryota > Metazoa > Chordata > Mammalia > Chiroptera > Vespertilionidae > Myotis > Myotis brandtii. The sequence continues at coordinate 367,656 of NW_005362155.1, read as the reverse complement.
GAAGTGTAAACCATTTTCTCTTAAGTGTCCCTGGTCAGGGAGGATAGGGTTTTGTGATTTGCTAGATGGCATTTAACTATCTGTCTCAGTCTCCCTATTCCGCCTGTCCTGGTTCACTGGCCTGTCCACACAGACTCGCTACCAGATCCTGCCTCTTTGTCCTGCTGACTTCCCCGGCCCTCCCCTCCGTGATCGGCACTCGGGGAGGGCAGGGTCCCTGCCTGGGCCTCCTGCAGCCCCTGAGCCCAGCCCAGCCCGAGGCCCCGAGAACGATGAGCAGGGGCCTCCCTCTGGAGAAGGCACCAGCCCTGCTCAGTGCTTTCCTTTGCTTGAACACCCTCCTCCTTCTCTCCAACGGACAGTCTCCGCTCCTGTGCAACTCAAGGGCAGCAGCACCTCCTCTGGGAAGCCCTCTGGGATGTGCCCTATAGAACCCTACGCTTCCCCTAGTGAATCCCAAACTCGGTAGCTGCTTGCTGGGACCTTAGGCAAATTACTGAATCTCTCTAAGCTTCATTTTACTAATCTACAAAATAGGGCCAGTGATATCGCAAGGTTTTTTTAAAAAGTGTTCTTTATTTTTATTGAATTTATTGGGGTGACATTGGTTCATGACATTATATAGGCTTCAGGTGTGCAGTTCTATAATAACCATCTGCTTATTGTGTTGTGTGCTCATCACCCCATCAAGGGGTTGTTATGAGTCTGAAGAGATAAACTGGGCAACGTGCTTATAACAGGCCCGGCTCACAGTAACTGCTCACTAATGGTGCCCAGAGTTGTGACTGTTCGTGAATGTCTCTCCCACGGAACTAAGAGCTCTGCAAGAGCAGAAATGGTGTCTGCTTCCATGCTGCTCCCAGAACCCAGCACCTGCAGGTTAATGGAGGCTGAGGGCTGGGGCTCAGGGTTCACTGAATGGTCAGGCAGGTGTGGGGGTCCAGAACAAGTCACCCCAAGATGTGCCTCTGTGGCCCTAGCCGGTTTGGTTCAGTGGATAGAGCATCGGCCTGCAGAACAAAGGGTCCCGGGTTCGATTCCAGTCAAGGACATGTACCTTGGTTGCAGGCTCCTCCCTGGCCAATGGCTCTGGTCTGGCTCCTGCAAGAGGCAACCAATCGATGTGTTTCTCTTACACTGATATTTCTCTCTGTTTTTCCCTCTCTTCCACTCTCTCTGAAAATCCTTGGGTGAGGATTAAAAAAATAATAATCTATATAATAAAAGCCTAAGCGACCATTATGGCAGAACAACCAGAACGACCTGTCACTATGATGCACACCACCAGGGAGGGGGCAGACACTCAACACAGGAGCTGCTTCCTGGTGGTCAGTGCACTCCCACAGGGGGAGCGCCACTCAGCCAGAAACCGGGCTCACAGCTGGCGAGCTCAGCTGCGGTGGCGGGAGCCTCTCCCACCTCTGATGCAGGCGGGCAGTAAGGAGCGAGGGGTCCTGGACTGTGAGAGCCCCAGACTGCGAGAGGGATGTCTGACTGTCGGCTTAGGCCCGATCATAAATTTCATGCACCGGGCCTCTCATCTATATATATAAAAGCCTAATATGCAAATTGTCCTCACAGGAGTTCCACCAGGAGACCGATCACTTGCTATGATGTGCTCTGACCACCAGGGGATGGTGCAGAACAAAGGGAGGTCCCGGCCAGCAGCTGGAAGGCCCCGATCGTCCCTGATCACCAGCCAGGCCTAGGGACCCTGCCTGTGCACGAATTTCGTGCACCAGGCCTCTAGTAATAAATAATTTTTTTAAATATATTTTATTGATTTTTTTACAGAGAGGAAGGGAGAGGGATAGAGAGTCAGAAACATCGATGAGAGAGAAACATCGATCAGCTGCCTCCTGCACACCCCCCACTGGGGACATGCCCACAACCAAGGCACATGCCCCTGACCGGAATCGAACCTGGGACCCTTGAGTCCGCAGGCCGATGCTCTATCCACTGAGCCAAACCGGTGAGGGCTAGTAATAAATAATTTTTTTTAAAAAGATGTGCTTCTGTGGCGTTCTAATTGTTTTTGTTTGTTTTGCTAATCCTCACCCAAGGATACTTTTCCATTGATCTTTTAGAAAGAGTGGAAGAGAGGGAAAGACAGAGAGAAACATTGATGGGCCTGGGCTGGAGCCTGCAACCAAAGTACATGCCCTTGTCGGGAATTGAACCTGGAACCCTTTGGTCGGTAGGCCAACACTCTATCCACTGAGCCAAACCGTCTAGGGCTGGATTGTTTTGAGCTAAAGGCAATTTAGCTTTAGGTTCATGAGAACCTTCTGCCCCTCCCCAACTACCTAGAAGAACTTGAACCTGAGCCGGGGCCTTGCCCATAATGAGAGACTCTCAGAGATAACCGCTTGCCTTACCTACAGGGCAGAGAAAACCACCCACTACCGAACACCTGCCCTTCTCGTCCTGCAAGGACCCTTGGAGGCCCCCAAGGCATCTCACCTCATCCCTCGCTCAGAATGTCACATGCGCCATGCTCCTTTCTGTCTCTGAACCTCTCAGGCATGCGGGGCCTCTCGCTCTCTGCTGAATGTGGGGTTCCCCTACATGTGCACGCATTCAATTTGGTCATTTTCTCTTGTTCGTCTGTCTGTCTGGCGATGAGACCAGCAGAAAGAACCTTGCAGAGGAAAGTTCCCCTCCCCAGCTCTGGGCTCAGCCTAGATGGGCATTCTTGGCCAGCCGGGACATCAGTAGCTCCCCCTCCGTGGGCTGAGATGAGGATGAACGGAATTGCTATCCACAAAGCACCGAGCCTGGGCTGGCCCGCAGTCAGGGCCGCCTGGTGTGGTCGACACAAAAAGAAGCAGCCGTGGCCCCTTCAAGTGCCAGCCTTTCTGTCGACACCTGGCCAGCTCTCGCCAGGGTCCAGGAGCCCTTCTCCAGACACCTCCTTCATGCCACACCCTGGTGCCAACTGTCCTCGAGGTCCTGGGGGGCCCAGTGCTCTGTGCCTGGACCACGTGGGACAGTCGGTCCACAGAATCCAGGAGTGGAAGGAAACAGTATAACTTTATTTTTCAGCCCCACCCAATTTCCCCCCCTGTCCCCACCCCACTGCCTCTGACAGCACATTACAAGCATGTTCAGGGAAATTCAGTCCAAACTGGGGATTTTTCACTCACGTTGCCGGCTGAGTCCCAGCCAGTTCCCACGGTGGTCATGGTGTTCCTCCCCCAGCGCTGGCCTCTGGGCAGGCCTGGCGGGCAGTGAGGGGTGGGCAGGAGCTGAGGGGTGGGTGACAGGGCAGGGAGAGCAGGTCTGACCGGGATCAGCTGGCTGATGCCTTGGTCCCACCCCTCACTGCCTGTGGCGAGGGGTGAGCAGGAGCTGTGGTTCCCCTGCAGCTTCAAGGCTTCTTCTCGTGTTTGCTGCTGCCGAGCTGTCTCGGGTCTCCTGCCCCACACCTGGCTGGGCATCGGCCTCCATCTACAAGGTGGCGTCACCCTGAGAAGAGCGAGCCTCCCTGTTGGCAGGCACACTCGCCATCCCTCCCAGCTACCTCTGTGTCCGACGGAGTCTGCAGGGACTTCTGGAAGGCCTCTTCACTATGCAAAGGCCGTGGGGTACCCCCTCCAGCTTCCCCCAGAAACGTCCCCCATCCCCTCCCTGCCCTGCCCCCTCACGCCCCTGGGTAAGCTTGTCCAATAGAAAACAGGACCCCCAGTTAAATTTGACTTTCAGGTAACCAGCAGATACTGTTTTGGTGTAAGCCTGTCCCAGATATGGCCTCCTCGCCTCCTGACGTTTCTTCTGCTGAATATGCAGCATGATTCCTGGGGCTGCGTTTGTCTCTAAGGACCTGGCTGAGCAAATGCAACTGGGGCGGTTGTTGGACCCCCTTTCCCTCAGAGCCCCACACTCTTTGGGGACCTTTTTCTCTGCATTTCCTTCCCTCCCCTCGACCCTCCCACCACCCGTCCTCGCCCCCTGGACTGGCCCCGAGCAGAGGTGGGGAGGACACCCTCCACCCCGCCCAGCATCTCACTCTCCCTCGCCACCCCCTCTCCAGCGCTCTTACCTTTTCTCTCTTGCTGGTGGGAGAAACCCGGCCTCCCGCTGGCCTCCCCTCCCGGGCCTCTTCTGCCTCACACCTGGCACAGGCCCCTGAACTGGCGGTTTGGCTCTGACTCCACTTTCAGCTGCTCGTGTGTGTGTGTGTGTGTGTGTGTGTGTGTGTGTGTGTGTGTGTGTTGGGGGGGATAAGGGGGGAAGGGGGGTAGAACACAGAACACTGTTTGACGTCTCATTTTAACAGGCTGCCAGTCAACCCTCCAGGCCATCCGGCTGTGCACACACACAGTCTCTCCTCTGAGTCTGCCCATTTGACAGATGAGGACACTGAGGCTCAGAGAGGTCAGGGCTTCGCCCCAGGTCACACGGGGGCCTCTGCTGAGGGCCTCGGGGCCGCCCAGAGCAGGCCCCTCTCCTCACTGGAGACCTGGGTTCCCTTCGGCGCCTCAGCAGGCCCCTAGGGAGGGACTGAGCTGAGGCTCCAGGGCCCCTAGGGAGGGACTGAGCTGCTGAGGCTCCAGGTCCCTCAGCCCGTAAGTCTTTCCATGCGGGAGCCGCTCCTGCAGTGCCTGGCGGAACCTCATTTCCACGGCCCACGCGGCCCCTGTGACATTTCCTATCTGAGGATCAGCCACAGCGCGGGCCAGAGGAGGGAGGCCCCTCCTGCCCGCGGGGACGAGGAATCTGCCTGCCTGAGTGGTCGGGCCCATGTGTGTGACTCACACAGGCCAGGCCAATGTCGGAGTCAGTGCCACCACTCACCCAGGTCCCGGGCTGTCATTGCGTGGCTCCAAGCCTGTTTCCTCATCCCAATAGGGTCAACAATACTGTCTACACAACAGTGCCAAGAGAAGGGTTAAAAATGGCCTTAAAGAGCCCTGGCTGGTGTGGCTCAGTGGATAGAGCGTAGGCCTGTGGACTGAAGGGCCCCGGCTTCGATTCCAGTCAAGAGCACATGCCCAGGTTGGGGGCTTGATCCCCAGTGGGGTGCGAGCAGGAGGCAGCCGATCCATGATTTTCTCTCATTATTGATGTTTCTCTCTCCCTCTCCCTTCCTCTCTGAACTCAATAAAAATATATATGTATTTTAAAATGGCCTTAAATAACCAACATAAATGGAGAACACTTAGTGTGTATTACCTGCCGAACACTGCTCCTTCCGGGCACTTTACATATTAATACTTCAAATTATTTATTCCTCCCAATCGCCCGATGAAGTAGGAACCATTACTATTTCTCTTTATAAGCCAAGAACCTGAGGCAGTGATGGAGTGACTTGCTCGAGGTCGCTGGTGTGAGTATGAGCTGTTACCTAACACAGGGCACATGTTAGAACAGAGCAGAGGGCTCCACAAACCAGGGGCCGCCCCGGAAACGGCCCGGGAGCAGGCAGACAGGGGCCAGGGACCAGCAATCCAGAAACGGGCTGGCGATTCAGGACGGGAAGTGGTGCCGTTTCACATGAAAGAAAACACAGTGAATGGCGTTGGGACAAGGTCAACCATCTGAACAAACAGTGACTGCTCCCTGCCTCACACCTTCCACTAGGACCCGTCACATTCAGGATCCAAGGGAAGCAGTAAAACAGCAACAGCACTGAAATAACCCACAGCAGAACTGTTTTTTTAAGCTCAGAGTAGGAAAGGCCTAACGATGGCACAAAACCTAGGTTAATAAACTCAACGATGTAAACACTAAAAAGCTCTCACGGCAAAAGCCCCGTGAGGTAAACGGTGTACAGGTCAGGCAACGTGGGGTCGGAGGACTTGGCACCTCGCTGTGTGTGTCATACGTCAGAAGGCGGCTGAGCATCGACCTATGAACCAGGAGGTCACGGTTCGATTCCTCGTCAGGGCACATGCCCGGGGTTGTGGGCTCGAACCCCAGTGGGGGGCGCGCAGGGGTCAATAATTCTCCCTCGTCATTGATGTTTCCATCTGTCCCTCTCCCTTCCTCTCTCTGAAAGGAATAAAATATGTTAAGATATATAAATAAACAAACAAATAAATAAACAAATGACAGAGAGTGGAGATGAGAAAGTGACAGACCGGGAAGTATATTTGCTCCTCATATCACAGATGAAGAGCTCCTTTTCCTAAAACGTAAAGCATTCCTAGAGATAAATAAGAAAGAGACAAACTGATTAAAAGGGCAATGGCCACAAAACAGGCCACAGGAAAGGAACGCAAGGGACTCGTAAGGCACAACAAGGTGCCCATCTTTGCTTATAATAACAGAAATGCAAATTAGAACGACAGTGAGATGCCAATGGCACCCGACCGTTTGGCAGACCATGGCTTTCAATAGCACTCTGAGTTGGCAAGGATGTGGGAGCGGGCGCTGGGGGACCCTGCTGTGGGGGAGTCAGCGGGCCCCTCCCCCGGAGGGGAATTTGACAGATTCTATCAAAATAACAGGCTCCTTCACTTTGACCAAATGACTTCACTTCTAGGGATTCATTAAGCAGAAATACTCCCACATATGCAAAATGACTTGTGAATAAGGCAACCTTTTGTTTTGTACAGAAGGGAGCCACATGGCCAGCACTGGAGAACCAGGTAGGGTGCACCCAGGCTGGGGCCTGGCACAGAACAGCCTCCATCATACAAGGAGCATGAGAACCACCCCTTTCCTGTGAAGGAGGAGGGCGCACACACATGGATGTGCTTCCATTCGCATGAAAGGTCTCTGGGCCACAGAACGCCGCTGTGCCTTGGGACAGGGACGGAGGGAGGGGTGGGTGGGGGAGAGCTTGCCCCGTACACTCCGAGCACGGAACGTCATGCCCATCTGAAACACGGATCACATTTTAATTTGAGGCTCTGTCGGGGTAGCTCGGCTGTCTAGAGTGTCATCCCTACAGCGACAGTCCCTGTATTATCTCTTGATACCATTATTTTTTCCAAAAATATTGCTTGGTTTTTATTTGTTCTGTACTTTGTTTTTCAGGTAAAGAAGGAAAATTCAGCCAGCTGATTTTGTGCTTAGCTTACTGCTGTCCTGGTCAGAAGAAACTATTGGTCTGTTGTTTAAATTACGAAAGACAGCAAGATATTTGTAAATTATCTTACGATAAACAACTGGTCAGGGCACACACAAGAGGCAGCCACTGAATGCATAAATAAGTGGAACAACCAATCGATGAGTCTCTCTCTCAAGACAAACAAAAAACCCCCACAAAAAAAACCAAAAAGCACAATAAATAATAATAAAAAAATTTTAATTTAAAAATAACACAGAGCAGGCAGGTCCTGCGAGCTCTGGCCAGTGGTTGCCCCGGGGCAGTGCAGAGCTGGGGCCACCAGCCCTTTCAGGTTCCAGGCGAGGCGGGAACTGCAGCTTCATGGGAAGGTGCCTGAGCCCTCGCGGTGCAGCAGTGGAGCCTGCAGCTGCCCTCGCGTGACCGGCTGCTTCCTTGGTTACGGACTCGTCATGAGGCCACAACATGCTCAGGGGAAAGGAAGCGTTTCCCAGCCTCCCCTGCGGTTGGGGTGGCCAACGACATGGAGGCTGTGGTGTCCCTGATGCAGATGCATGAAATCTCTCTCATGGGGACTTTAGGTTGTGAGACGGGCGCCCCGGTTGCTCCCCGGCCCTTCTCCTCCTTCTTCCTGCCAGAACACAGACGTGAGCAGCAGCAGCCACCTTGGGACTCAGGATGGAGCTGGGTCCCTGGTGACGCTGCGGCTGGCTCACCCGCCGGGGACTGTGCGCTGTCCACGTGGGTGCGGGTGTACATGTATGTTGTGACCGTTTTCCGGAACACAGTCGTGGAAGGCCTTATTGGAACACAATCAACGTATGACAGCAGTGTTCCAGCAGGCGGGAAAAGTCTCTAGGACCGTGGTTCTCAACCTTCCTAATGCCGCGACCCTTTAATACAGTTCCTCATGTTGTGGTGACCCCCAGCCATAAAATTATTTTCGTTGCTACTTCATAACTGTAATTTTGCTACATGCATAAATCGTCATGTAAATATCTGATATGCAGGATGTATTTTCATTGTTACAAATTAAACGTAATTAAAGCATAATGATGAATCACAAAAACAATATGTAATTATATATGTGTTTTCCGATGGTCTTAGGCGACCCCTGTGAAAGGGTCGTTCGACCCCCAAAGGGGTCGCGACCCACAGGTTGAGAACCGCTGCTCTAGGAGAAAGGGCGTCCTTGACTAATTTGCTCGAAGACCCAGCCACCTCGCTCCAGTCCTTTTTTACACCCGAGAGAAGGAGACCTCGTTCAGCCTGAGTCACTCAGTGAGGTGTCTGTTGCTGACAGTCAAGTTTCATTCTAACTGCTATAGAACTAATTTTTTAAAAGTTAAACAGAAAAAAATCATCCTAATATCTCTATGGAAGCTCAAGGAACCCCACATAGCCCAAATAACCTTGAAAAGGAACAGAGTTAGAAGACCCATGTGTCCTACGTTCAGAACTCATCACAAAGCTACAGTAGTCACCGTGGCCCGGTAGCCCCGTTGGTTCCAGAGTCATCATGATACGCCAAGGTTGCAGGTTCGATCCTGGTCAGGGCACATATAAGATTCAACCAATGGATGCATAAATAAGTGGAACAAATCACTGTTTCTCTCTCTAAAAATCAATAAATAAAGTTTTAAAAGTGATGGTAGTCAAAACTAGCGTTAAGACAGACATCTATGCCAATGGAACAGAATAGAGAGCCCAGAAATAAATCCTGTGTGCATGGTCAAATGACCTTTGACAAGGGTGCCAAGGCCACTCAATTGAGAAAGGACAAAATTTTCTTTCTTTTTTTTTTTTTTAGAGAGAATTTTTATAAAAGTGTATGTGAGCCATGCCATGCCAGAGTGGCTCAGCTGGTTGAGCATCATCTTGTGCACCAAATGGTTGCTGGTTCATTTCCTGTCAGGGCACATGCCTGGGTTTTGGGTTTGGTTCCTGGCCGGGCTGGCAGGGACACAGAATGCAGCCAATCAATGTTTCTCTCTGTAAGTGTGTCCTTGGGTGAGGATTAAAGGAGAAAACACACACACACACACACACACACACACACACACACACACACAATAAACTTTAAAAAAAAAACTTTATTTGAGCCAAACTGACGACATTTGTCAGGAAGCAATATCTCAAATGTTCTCAAGGGAAGTATTCCCAACAAATGGTGCTGGGGACACCGGACATCCGCATCCAGAAGAATGAAGCTGAACCCTTACCTGACACCACATAGAAAAATGAACTCAAATGGACTCAAGAGCAAATGTAAGACCTAAAACTACGGAAGTCCTAGAAATAAAACAGGGGGAAGCCTCGAGGCATGGGATTTGGCCATGAGCTCTTTGATACGACAGGAAAGACACAGCAACCAAAGCAAACCCTACATCACACTTACAAGCTCTGTGCATCGGAGGACACAACACAGCGAAAGGCAACCCTCAGAACAGGAAGAAATATTTGCAAATCATATGTCTGATAAGGGGTTAATATCCTGACAGTATAAAGAGCTCCTACAACTCAACAACAGAAAACACATAACTGGGTTTAAAAATGGGCAAAAATTGAATAGACATTTTTCCAAAGAATATACAAATGGTCAACATGCATATGAAAAGATGCTCAACATTACTAACCATTAGGGAAATGCAAACTAAAACCACAATAAGAACCCTAGCAGGTTTGGCTCAGTGGCCTGTGGACCAAAGGGTCCCGGGTTCAATTCCCATCAAGGGCACCTACCTTGGTTACAGGCTCCTCCCCGGCCTGGGCCCTGGTTGGGGCTCGTGCAGGAGGCAACCAATCGATGTGTTTCTCTCACATCGCTGTGTCTCTTCCTCTCTCTCCCACTCTCCCTAAAAATCAATGGAAAAATATCCTCGGGTGAGGATTAACAAACAAACAAACAAAAACCGCAACAAGGGGTTGGGGGGGGAGTAATGGGGGAATGAGGACACATATGTAATACCTTAATCAATAAAGAAATTTAAAAAATAAATAAATACATACATAAAAATAAAAGAAAAAAAACAACAACAACAAGCTATCGTACCAATTAAGAGAGCTACAATCAAAAGGAAAGTGTTGGTGAGGCTTAGTGAAATCGGAGCCCCTGTGCACTGTTGATGGGAATGTAAAATGGTGCAGTCACTATGGAAAATAGTATGGAAGTTCTTCAAAAAATTAAAAATAGAATTACCACATGATTCAGCAATCCCACTTTGGGCATATGCCCAAAAGAATTAAAAGCAGGATCTCAAAGAGATATTTGCACACCCATATTCAGAACAGCATTCTTCACAATAACTAGGAGGCGGAAGCAACTCAAGTGTCCATCATCAGACGAACGGGAAAACAAAACGTGGTGCATACATGTGTACAACGGACACATGTCACTGCTACGACCTGGTGAACCTTGAGGACGTCCTGCGAAGTGAAATAAGCCCATCATAAACAAGCGAGTACTGCCCAGCCGGTGTGGCTCAGTGGTTGAGCATCGACCTATAAACCAGGAGGTCAGTGTTCGATCCCCAATCAGGGCACATGCCCAGATTGCAGGCTCGATCCCCTGATGGGGGGCATGCGGGAGGCAGCCCATCGATGATTCTCTCTCATCATTGATGTTGCTATCTCTTTCTCCCTCTGCCTTCCTCTCTGAAATCAATAAAAATATATTAAAAAACAAAAACGTACTGTTTGGCTCCACTTATATGAGGTAGCTACAGCAATTGAATGATAGAAACAGAAAGTAGAATGGTGGTGAGTTGTTGTTTAGTGAGAATAGTTTTGGTTTTGCGGGATTAAAAATGATCTGAGAACAATGTGAATAGACCTAAGACTACTGAATTGGGGGTGGGTAGGGGCTGGGAGGAGGGGAGAAGGTGGAGAAATGAGAGATATCTGTAATACTATCAACAATAAAAAAATATATTGTAAGAGATTACTGAATTGTACACTTAAAATTAGTTAAAATGGGGATTTTTCTGTTTTTCTCGCCACAATTAAGAACAATTTAAACAGTATGGTGGGCCACCAGCTTGCAGTCTCTCCTTTAGAGAGCACTTCCCCGAGGCCAGGCATGTGCCATGGGCTGCAAGGACTGTGGGGGACTCGTAACTTAGGGGCTCGCAGGCTTCCCTTAGGATCTCTTTTCATTCATTCATTCGACAATATTTACCGAGCACCGGCTCCAGGGCACGCTCTCGGCCCCTGACAGGGACGAGCAGGGAGCTCACCATCTATAGCAGTGGTTCTCCACCTTCCTGACGCCGCGACCCTTTCATACATTTCCTCATGTTGTGGTGACCCCAAGCATAAAATTATTTTCGTTGCTACTTCATAACTGTAATTTTGCTACTGTTATGAATAGTAATGTAAATATCTGATATGCAGGATGTATTTTCATTGTTACAAATTGAACATAACTAAAGCATAGTGATTAATCACAAAAACAATATGTAATTATCTATGTGTTTTACGATGGTCTCAGGTGACCCCTGTGAAAGGGTCGTTCGACCCCCAAAGGGGTTGCGACCCACAGGTTGAGAACCGCTGATCTAGAGCGGGACAGGATGAACACCAAATGTAGAAAAAGGTCAGCTTTATGACACCACGTCACTGGGGCGACAGGGTACAGGTGACTGGAAGGGGGCAAGATCACAGGAGCAGACAGCAGAGGCATGGGGGACAGCTCCAGGCAGAGGGAGATCAGCGAAGAAGACACGGAGGCAGAATCGAGCCGGGCTGTTGGGGGACAGGAGAGACAGGCCAGCGTGACCGACGCGGGCAGCCAGTGTGACGCGGATGGCTGAAATACTGCCAGTGGCCCGTGTACATGAAACAGATGAAAAGCAATCTTTTATGAGCACGAACTTGCTTTGTGAGTTCAAATGTATCATTATCTTTTATGATAAAAAAATAAATCGGCCCTGGCTGGTTTGGCTCAGTGGATAGAGCATCAGCCTGTGGACTGAAGGGCCCCAGGTTCGATTCTGGTCAAGGGCACATGCCCGGGTTGCGGGCTCATCCCCAGTAGGGGGTGTGCGGAGGCAGCTGATCGATGATTCTCTCTCATCATTGATGTTTCTATCTCTCCCTCCCTTTCCCTTCCTTCCTCTCTGAAATCAATAAAATATATTTAAAAATAAATAAATAATACCAACAAACTATTTTGGCCCAGAGAGCGGCTGAGTGAACAGACAGCCTCAAAACCGATGTGGCACAAGGCACAGTGTCTGCTGAGCCCTGCGCGAGCTCCTCGGACTGATTTTATCCACCAACCTGCTGGCCATCACCCCATTCAGCAGGCGTTGCACTGAGGCCCGGGGAG
>NW_005362155.1:354993-355269 GCF_000412655.1 Myotis brandtii | reverse complement strand
GCGGTGAGGGGCGCCTGGCTCCCAGTCAGGGGGAGGGAGGCCTGGGAGAAGGAGGGCTCCACGGGCCCTCACGGTGAGGGAGGAACTACAACTGTGACACTGATGGGCCCGGCCCCTCTTCTCTCATGGGAAGAACCCCCCAGTCCCCCCGGCAGCGGGAGTGATGTGGGGCCCGGGCTGGGCCACGGGCATGATGCAAGTGACCAAAGGCTGAGGGGCAGTCGGAGGTCAAGCCAGTGTCCTGCTGGCAGTGCCAGGGCTGCTGGCCAGCGCCCC
>NW_005362155.1:346620-354667 GCF_000412655.1 Myotis brandtii | reverse complement strand
GGGCTCCCGGCCCTGCCCTGTGACCCCCTGGGCCCGGCTCCCGCTCCAGGGACCCCCTGAATCAGCAGCCAGTGCTTTCTGCTGCTCGCTACCAGGAGCTCTGAAGAGGCGCAGGGTCCCAGCCCGGGCGCCGCCTCAGTCACCCGGCATCCCCTCTGCTGGGGTCCCCGCCCTGCGGCTGCGGACTGACCACGTGGCCTTGGGCAGGCGATGGGGGTGGGGGGGACGCTCTTCTCTGTGCCTCAGTGTCCTCTTCTGTAAAGTAGGGTTAATAACAGTGCCCACCTCATGGGAATGTTGTGAGAATTAAAACAGAATAGTAGGCAGGACCCGTCACACAACGCGTGCTGCCAACCATGGTGCAGATGGGACCACTGAGGTTCGGGGACGAGTGGACTGGCTCAGGCGCACCTGGAAGTCTCCCTCCTCTCGGCCCCTCACCGGCCCCACCAGCCTCCCCATCAGACGCCCTGGCCGTGCCTCCCTCCTGTCCCTCCTTCTCCGGGTCTTCCGGAGCCTCGCTCTGGCCAGGCTGCTTGACTTGGTTTGATTCTTGCCCCAACCTGCTCGGGAGGTGGGTCACCAGGCCCCGTCCACAGAGGATGGGACTGAGGCCCCGAGAAGTGACACAATTCCTGTCGGTCTCTGTGCGCCAGGGCTGGGAGGAAGACGCAGTGGATTCTGGGCTCCCCCCAATCCAGCCCCAGTCCCCCCCGCCCCCCAACACACACACACATTATCTCTAGGCAGCAGCAGCTGAGCCTCCTGGTATCTCTCTGATCCCCCAAATTTCCGGTTCCCCAAAGACAACTCAGGATGTGGGGAGGGAGGGGCAGGGAGACAGGAGAGAGATCACAGAGAGACAGAGATGAGAGAGGGAGGGAGGGTGGGGGGGAGAGACAGAGAGAGAATCCAAGACAGAGACCAAGAGAGACAGGGCGGAGAGACAGGACAGATAGAGCTTCCGAGGCCGAGAGCAAGAGTCAGAAAGGGGGCTGGGTGACCCAGAGACACGCAGAGAAAAGGGGGACAGGAGGGAGAGAGAGACGAGAAACCGAGGCCAAAACAAAAGCAGCCAGGGGGACAGGGAGAAAGGGGGGCAGAGTCGGGGCTCGGGTGTGGGGTGTTGGGGGAGGTCCCGGAAAGAGAAAGAAAATTGGTGAGCCTGAGAGCCACGTGGGAGAGGGTGAGAAACGCTGAGAGGCCCACCAGGTGCACACGGAGGCAGGCAGGCGGGACAGGGACCTGCGCGTGTGGGCAGGAGGGGCGGGAGGAAGCCAGAGGCCCACATCCCCCTCTTTCCTGGAGCTCCAGGGGCCCCCCCAGCCCCACGGGGCACAGTGCTCCCAGCGTCCACCCTTCAGTCCCACAGCCGCTGTCCTCCAGAGAGGGGTCAGCTGGGGCCCTGCCAGCAGCCCACAGGCCCTGGGGCAGAGCCCACGTTCCCCCCACACACACCCTCTGCCAGCAGCAAAGGTCAGAGGTCAGGTGGGGGGGTGGCTTCAGCTGCCCAGCCGCTCAGGGGGTGAGAGCCTGGGGGCCTTGAGGGGAAGAGGCACTGGGAGAGGGGCAAGCTGTCTGGTCTGGCCACCGGTTTCTCCGAGCCTCGGTTTCCTCAGCTGTAAAAGCGTGAATACGAGAACTTGCTCAGTGTTACCGTAAGAACCGACTGTGTGCGGAGTGGGTGGCACACGCGTGGCACGGGGAGGTGCTGCGAGTGGGCCCGGGAAGGTCGCGCTCCCAGCATCCTGTCGAGATGAGTCAGGGCCCTTTCATTTGCAAATGACGACGCCGGCTGCAGGGAGGGTGTTAGTAACTCCCGCAACTGAGCCACCCGAGGGTGGACCCAGGTTCCCCACCAGATGGATCCAGGGCCTCCACCCACCAGCTCAGGAACCGAGCCCCCGGCCTTGCTCATCTCCCCGCCGCTTCCCTTCCGGGCGCCCTCCACGTGCGGCCCGGCAGGTCCACACCCTGCCCCCCGGAACGTGGTCTCAGAGGAGAGGCCGAGGGCTGGGAGAAGCCCCCGTCACAGCTGCCGTCGCTCTCTGCGGGATCTCTCCTTTGGTTGGCCTCTTTGTTGTCTCCTTTTACGCTGTGGGAGTCAGAAAGAGTCACCCCAAGCCGTGCCCCTGTGGCGTTTGTATTTTGAGCAAAAGGCAATTTAGCTTCTGGTTTACGAGAACCTTCTGCCCCTCCCCAGCTCCCTAGAACTTGAACCTGAGCCGGGGCCTTGCCCAGAATGGGAGACTCTCATAGATAACCGCTTGCCTTGCCTACAGGGCAGAGAAAACCACCCACTACTGAACACCTGCCTTCTCGTCCCTCACTCAGAATGTCACATGCCCCCATGTTCCTCTGTCTCTGAACCTCTCACGAATCCAGGGTCTCTGACTCTCTGGTGTATGTGGGGTTCCCACACATGTGCACGCATTGAATTTTCTCCTGTTCGTCTGTTTGATGGTGAGACCAGCGGGCCGAGGAACGGTTCCCCCTCCCCCACAGCACCGACTTGAACCAGCACACAGCCTGCCTCCCTCCGCCCCAAGGCGGGCTGCACTGCCTAAGGAACTGCGGAATTTGCTCCGTGACCTTAAGCCAATCGCTTAACCTCTCTGAGCCGGTTTCCTTTTCTACAAAAGGGGTTCCTCCTTCCTCACAGGCAGGAAGGTTGAGAGACGCAGTGAAATAGTGAGTGTGGCACACAGTTAACGTGGGGTAGATGCATCTCAGCAGCCTTCTTCCCTTCTGCCAGCAATAGCCCGAATTCGGGGGGGTGCCCTCCCCATTTCCAGGCCCTTAGAGCTGGAGGTGAAGCACATGACACAGGCCTAAGTCAGCACATGGCCTTCTCCTGGCCGGGGGTTCCTCCTTCCTCACAGGCAGGAAGGTTGAGAGACTCAGTGAAATAGTGAGTGTGGCACACAGTAAACGTGGGGTAGATGCATCTCAGCAGCCTTCTTCCCTCCTCCCAGCAATAGCCCGAATTCGGGGGGGTGCCCTCCCACAGGACTGGGTCAGTGTCCTGTGTCCCTCGCCAGGGCCATTAGAGTGAGTTTGGGATTTGGCTGGAGACGCGGAGATTTTGGCCCCAGGATGGCAGTCTAGACAGGCATGGCCCCGTGCCTGGAGCTACTAGAACCGTCGCACGAGCACACGGGGAAACAGAAGATGGAGTCCCAGAGAAAGGGTTAGGCCTCTGGCGTCAGCCATACCTGCACGTGTCCAGCCTTCTCCGCAGCACGGGGTCCTGTTCTTTTATTGTCAGGGACACCTTTTGGGGCTCGGGGTCCCCGAAGAAGGTCTTAAAATGTAAGCCCAACGTCCTCAAAAGTCCCCACCGTCCAGAAAGCTAGGGGCAAAGTTGGGACTGTATTCGGTGCACGTGCCACCGAAAGCCGCCCCCTTCCTGGAGCTGCTGCCGGCAGCCCCCAGCCCACGGACACAGTGAACAGAGCCGAGGACGAACACCCAGAGGTTTCCCTGGGCCCAGGACAGGGCGGAGCTGGAAGGGCGCGGGGAGCTGTGGGCAGACCCGCCTGCCGGGAGCTGGGTCGCCTGCCACGGGGGCTCACTCGGGCCTCTTCGGGCAGGTGGGTGGAGGAGCGGGTGAGCTCAAGGCGAGTCTGGAAGGGTTTGCCCCCCAGAGGCATCGCCGGGAGGAGGGGGAGCACGTGCGGAAGCTACCTCTCTTCCAGAGATGCTAATGACACCTTAATTGTGGGGTTTTCTCTCTCTCTCTTTTTGTTTTGTTGTTGTTAATAACATTTTTAAAGGTTCTGAAGTCAGAGGAATGTGGGAAATACAAGGGAAGGCAAAGAGAAACAAAGACATTATTACAGGACCTCGCAGAGCCATGGACCAATGCGTGCGAACGTTGACCCTCCAGAGGGGACCTGGAGAATCGGGCTTTCCCGGGCCCTCCTGACTGCGCAGTTCTTTTGTGGCCCCAGCACCTGCTTCCTTCGCTCAGGCTCAGGCTCAGGCTCGCTCTGGCCGTGGGAGCCACTGCCCGCGGGAGGCGGGAGCTCCGGAGAGTAACCCTGGAAGCCGCCCTCCACTGTGGCTCCTGGGAGGGCCATGTAAACACGGTCCCTCCCTGCAGGAGGGCGCGCCCCCCTCCCCCACCTCCGCACGGACAGTGGGACTGGCTCTACACGCACCCCCCCCTCTGGGACCACCTCTCAGGTAAGCGACTTGCTCTGGGACCCGCCTCAGGGCAGCTGAGAGCACCCGAGTCATCAGGGCTGTTCCCTCCCCGTGGCCCCTACAAGCACCCAGGTGTCTCCCCAGCAATTCGGGAAAACTCTCTCTCTTACCACTGAATCTACCTTCCTCCCACCACAGTCCTCAAGAGAAAAGCTCTTTCTGACCCCCCGCCCCCCGCTTCCATCTGCAGGGACTCTCTCCAGATCACCCTAATGTGCTGAAATCCCAGCCCAGCCCCGCAGGCCCGCTGCAGTGGCTCACTGGCTGGTGGGAGCAAAGCCACATCCCTCGGGAAAACTCTCTCTCTTACCACTGAATCTACCTTCCTCCCACCACAGTCCTCAAGAGAAAAGCTCTTTCTGACCCCCCGCCCCCCGCTTCCATCTGCAGGGACTCTCTCCAGATCACCCTAATGTGCTGAAATCCCAGCCCAGCCCCGCAGACCCGCTGCAGTGGCTCACTGGCTGGTGGAAGCAAAGCCACATCCTCTTGCTGGTCCAAGAAACACACATGGGAAGCTGCTTAGTGCCTAGCAGAACGCCCCTCCCAGCCACCAACGCGAGGCCAGGGTCCCCCCACGCCTCGGAGCCAGGCCACCTGTCCTCACAGCCCAACAGCTCATGCTACCACCTCCCTCCATCGGCCCCGCCACTCCGGCGAGGCCACACCTGTCTCACCGTTCCCACCTCCGCGCCGGCACAGGCTGCTCCTGAGTCCTGGAGTGCCATTTGCAACACCGCTTGGCCCAGAAAGACCAGTGACTCCGTCTCCTAGAGCTGCCCTCCCCTCCCGCCCCCAACCGCTCCCTACCTGGGCCCTGGTCTCCCTTCTCCTTATGAAACCATTCGGACATGCAAACACTTAAGAGAGTCATATACCAAACACTGGGTACCCAGCACTGCTTAAGAATAAGGCCTCATGGCCCTGACCAGGCAACTCAGTTAGAACATCGTCCCCCCTACGCCAAGGTTGTGAGTTCGATCCCTGTCAGGGCACATACAGGAATCAGTCAAAAAAATAAATAAAAATAAATCAACCAATGATGCATAACTAAGTGGAACAACAAATCCATGTTTCTGCCCTAGCTGGTTTAGCTCAGTGGATAGAGCGATTGCCTGAGGACTGTAAGGTCCCAGGTTCGATTCCGGCCAAGGGCATGTACCTGGGTTGCGGGCACATCCCCAGTAGGAGGTGTGCAGGAGGCAGCTGATCGATATTTCTCTCTCATCGATGTTTCTAACTCTCTATCACTCTCCCTTCCTCTCTGTCAAAAATCAATAAAACATATTTTTAAAAAAACAAAAAACAAATCGATGTTTCTCTCTCTCTCAAGGATCAATATATAAAATTTCTCTCTCATCGATGTTTCTAACTCTCTATCACTCTCCCGTCCTCTCTGTCAAAAATCAATAAAATATATTTTTAAAAAAACAAAAAACAAATTGATGTTTCTCTCCCTCAAGGATCAATATATAAAAATTTGAAAAGGACATTACATGTATCATTGAGGCCTTCCTAAACTCCTTCCCAACACCCCCCCGCCTCCCCGCCAAGCTTACCCCAGGGTCACCTCACCTGAATTTGGGATACCTCCCTCCTTTGCCTATCCTGACATCCTGCCATAATGTGTGTCCCTAAACAATGTATAGCTTTTTCATTTTTTTTAGCTTTATATAAATAACTTGTTCTCCTTTTCTCACCCCACATTGTCGGTGATAGTTATTCGAGGTGATAGGTGCTGGTCTTGTTCATTTTTATCCGGTGAGTCCCCCTGGTGCGTGTCCATTCTGCTGCTGACCAGTCGACTGTTTCCAGCCATGGCAGTGCTGCCCTGAGCCTCGTGCCCGCCCCCTTCGCCATGCGCCAGTCAGGCTGCTACCCAGGGACGTGCTGGGAAAGGGACGCGCCATCTTCAGCCTTACTGACGCTCCACATTGCTCTCCAAGGTGGTTGCACCAACACACCTTGTTGGCAAACCGACGCTGTCCCTCGGCCCAGCCCAAAGACGCCTCTGCCCATTTCTATCCCCCCAAGTAAATGATTCGCTCCACCTGCTGATGTCCAGCCAGTCCAACCCCTCCCCAGGCCCCCCCTCCCTCACGTCTACAATTGGGCCTGTGAGGGCTTCCCCCTTTGGGGCAGCCGACGCTGCAAATCACTTCTCTCTGAGCCTGTTTCCTCACCTGCGACACGGAGACGCCTACAGTGACCAGCAACAGGCGAGTGCCAAGGGTTAAGGGAGAAGCATGAACATGAGCAGCTCAATGAAGAGAAGGGTTACTGTTATCTTTGGAGCCCACGGAGGACACCAACAACTCCATCGCTCAGGAGGACTTTGCTTGTAGGCAACAGAAACCCCATCAAGCCAGTGGGAGAAAACTGGCCACTTATTGGCCCATGTGACTGGGAAGTCTGAGGGGATGTCTCGCTCCGGGTGTGACGGATCCAGGGCTGCGCAGGAGCTGGCCCGTCCCGCTCGGGGCCACTCCCCTCCCCGATGGCTTCTTCTCAGCAGGCTCCCCAGGTGGGGGCCCTCCAGGTGGGGGCTCCAGGGCCACAGACATCCCTCTGGCTTTACTGCCAGGAACAAAAAGAGGTTCTTCTTCCCAGCACTTCCTGCTCAAGTCCCAGGCCGGTCCTCATTGGCCCGGGCTGGGTCACGTGCCCACGCAGGAGCCAATTGCAGGGTACCCACCCTGCTGCTCAAAGCGTGGCTTTTGGAACAGCAGCATCGGAACCCCTGGGGGCTCCTTGGAAGTGGAGCCTCAGGCCCCTGCCTGAGCTACCGAGTCAGAATCTGCACACGAACGTTTTCAGCTGCTTAGACAATTTTAAAAATATATATTTTTTTATTGATTTCAGAGAGGAAGGGACAGGGTGAGAGATGGAAACATCAATGATGAGAATCATTGATCGGCTGCCTCCTGCACACCCCCTACTGGGGATCAAGCCCACAACCGGGCATGTGTCCTTGACCAGAATCGAACCCGGTACTCTTCAGTCCACAGGCCGATGCTCTACCCATTGAGCCAAACCAGCGAGGGCAAACTTAGACAATTTAAATTCTGTTTTATTGAGAACCACAAAAGGTAAAAACTAACAAAGCCTTTCAAAGTCATCAAGTCTTCTTTCAACGATGGGGAAGCGGGCCGGCGGGAGGGTTGCTCTGGAGCCCACCCAGTGCGCCTCCACGTCGCTCTCCCGTCAGCACAGCCTCCGTCTGTGGACGGTCTCGTGGACGTGCGTCCGGGCCACACTGGCCTCGCTCAGAAGGCGACCTGTCCTAGCACCTGGCCAGGACCCGGAGGAGCTGGAGGCCCCGTGGAGGATGGGGGCACACGCACACGCACACACACGCACACGCACGCACGCGCACGCAGACCCTCTGCCCCCGTCACCCTGACCCCACCACTGGGTCCCCAAAGCCAAGAGCTACAGACCACACCAGCCTTTATTCTGTACAGAGCAGGGCCGGGGGCCAAGGCCCTTCATTCTCAGGCTGTGTCAGAAGATGCAGCATTGGGGGCACCCAGACTGGACCCCAAAGTGCCAATAAGTTAGGGGGGAAATTCTCAGGCTGTTGTCGGGCTGGAGCCAGGGTGGGGTGCCAAGTGGGCCCCCCGGAGCCACTTCCAGCTGCCCAGCTCAGCCCTCCCAGGAAGGCAGGCTCTAGGACAGCACGCCTCATGCTGAAACACAGGGCAGGGAGAGACAGAGGGGCCATGGGTCAGGAGGTGGCGGGAAGGGGTACCCGAGGGGTCCCCAGAGTCAGGGAGGAGAGGCTGAGGTGGTGGGGCAGGGTCTTGAGGGAGGGTCGGAGCCCTCAGGCCAGGGCAGG
>NW_005362155.1:343662-346550 GCF_000412655.1 Myotis brandtii | reverse complement strand
TTCATTGAAGCTCCTGCAGATTTTCATAATCTGGGGCATCCTCTTCCTCCGCCTCCTGGGAAGCCAAGGTGGCTGTAGGGGGAGGGGAGGTCGGTCTTCACCTCACAAACTGTCCCCCCACCCAAGGAGCCCCCCATTTCCCGCCCGTCCCCCAGCACACACCGGGCTCAGTCCTCACAGTGGGCTGCAGGTCCTGGGACACGTTCACATACTCCCGGCTCCCATCTGTGGGGACAGGTCAGAAGGAGGGACAGCCACACCCGAGGGGCAGGCCACACTGAGGGCCAGAGAGCAGAGGACACCAGACCGAGGGGGACAGAGCCACAGAAGGCGTGTGGGCACGGCCACACTGGCAGTGGGGGGGGGGGGCCGGGCCAGGGGAAGGGAGGGCACTGGGGGCACCAGCCACTCACCCAGAGACGCGTCTGCACTCTCCTCGCTCTCGGGAACGTTCACATAGTCCTCCCCCGACTCCACTACAGAAGAGCACGGAGCCCGGCCGTTACCCAGGGCCCCTGGGCAGACGCCCCGGAGTTCCCAGCCACAGCCCAGACTTTCAACAAAACCAGCCAAGACTCCTGCACAGAGGCCCGGAGACCTCCCCACAGTCGGCCCAGAGGGAGGCAGGGAGGGTGCTCGGACCACGCAGCCCACGGCCTGAAGGAGGACAAACACAGGCCATGGCCATGGAGAGAACAGGGCGATCTGACCAGATCTGGTGAAAGGGAATGCGATGGAGAGAGGAGGCAGCAGACACCAGCAGCGCCGGCCTGGGCAGCTGTGTGGCGGGGCTGAGTGGCATGTGTGGAGGGAGAGGCCCTCAGGGCTGGGCCCAGTCAGAGGGGCCGTGCCCGGGTTGGCCCTTCCTCTCCAGCCAGGCCTGCCCTGGCTCCCACTTTTGTCCTAGTCCCTTCGTAGCACATCTTGTCACTGATATGATCTTGTTCTTTTACGTGTTGACTTGTTTCCATGAGGGTGTGGACAAGACAGGCTTTGGAGCCAGACGGCCCAGGTTCAAATCCAGTTCCATCACTAACTGGCCACGTGACCTCAGACAAGCTCCCCAACCTCTCTGGGCCTCAGTTTTCTCATCTGTAAAATGGGATGAGGAACTACCCATCTCATGGAGGACGAACGCCGTGAATACTAAGTGTGTATTAAGCAGTAAGTGCTGCCAAGCGTCTGCTAAATAAATCAACGCTGCCATCGGGCAGACGGGGTAGCCGAGGTACACGAGGGAGGGAACTGGGAGGGTTAACAAGCTCAGACACGTGAAACTCTTAGCCGGGCAGAGCAGGTCCTCGGTGACGTTAGCTTTTTTATCATGACTCTCCCTCGTTAGCTGCTATATCAGAGGCGCCCAGTAAAGATCATGGATGAGTAAGCGAATGGGTGAAGAGAAGCACTTGGACAGACGCTGGGAGCTCAGGAGAGGGGTGGGTGGCAAGTTGGGAATCTGATGGCAGATGAAGCCGGTGTGGAGAAGGGAGGCCCAGGGCATGTATAGGGAGGAGAGTAACAGAACCCTGAAGATTACCAGACACGGAGGAGAACGCCTAACGGCAGGATGTGACCGAAACAAAGGGGGAAAAGCAGCTCAGAGGAAACGGAGACAATGCAGGAAGCAGAAGAAAAATTCCCAAAGAGCAAAGACAAAAGAAGAGAACCTAAAATCCATATCCTTCAGGATTTACAAGGTGACACTGCCTCCATGAACAAGAACAGGAAGCTCTGAAAAAGGGACATTCAGGAATCAAGAAAGAGCTTTCCGACAGGAGAAATAAATGAAATAAAAGGACAGTCCAGGAACAGAGCCAGCGAGGAATAAAGTCAAGGGACTCTTGCAGACAATAAAAGGAGGAGACAGAGAGGAGAGAAAAAGGGAGGCGTCCAGAAGACCGGAGCAGGAAGTCCACTACCTGAAGGACAGGGTTCTAGAAAAAGAGAAGAGAGAAGGCAGAGGAGTGGCCGCATCAGAGAAACACGCGAGAGAGCGATCGAAGGGGCCGTAGCGGAGAAGCTGGATGGTCAGACGGGCGACTCACTGGAGAAGGCGCTGTCTCGGGGGCCGGGGCTGCTGGGCGCAGCAGCTGCTGGGACGGCGGCGCACGTGGCCGTGGCCGTGGCCGGGACAGTGTCAGGAAGCACCACTCTGAGGGAAAGTCAGGGATGGGTGAGCGTGGGCCGCGGCCTCGGCCCCGTCCTCCCCCCGGGCCACTCACAAGTAGCCCTCGTTGTGATAGTCCTCCTCCTCGTCGTCCTCATCCTCACAGGCCGGCTCTGAGGAAGGACAGGGGGTCAGCACAGCCCGGGCCGGGCCCAGCCTCCCTGCCCACGGCCCCGGGGGCCCAGACGCACCCTCGTTCTCATAGCTGGCCACACTGTTGGCTACAGAGAGAGGGCGAGAGGGAGACCGAGTCAGGAGAGATGGGCACACCCTCCGCCAGCCCAGCCCAGGCCCGGGCCGCCCAGCTTACTGCCATCGGAGTCCTGCCGAGCAGATGGCATTCGGTGGGAGCCCCCGGGGGGCTGTGGGGATCTCCTGAGAGTCAAAAGTCAGAGGTCATGCCTGGGACGGGGCTCTGGGGCAAGAGGGGTGGCAACGGGGAAAGAAGCCCCCAATCCAAGGAGGTGAGGGGTAGAGAGGGGGACTTGGAGGGGAAGGGGTTACTTACGGGATGGGGAGCAGGTCTGGCTGGCTCAGGGGTGGACAGGAGGTCACAGTCGCCTGTGGCCAGGGGGCTAGTGTGGCTGAGGACACAGGACCAAGCTGAAGGAATGACTCCAGACACAATGCCCCTACCCTCAAGGCCTCAACAGTGGCCCAACCCCCTGAAACCCCTGTGCCCTGGACAGGCCTGAGGGCACCCAGGGCCTTCCCCCCCCAC
>NW_005362155.1:342343-343636 GCF_000412655.1 Myotis brandtii | reverse complement strand
GGCCCTGTGGGCAGCCACCGGGGCAACCTGAACAAAGGCACACACTTGCTCACAGGCTGGGGACTCTCCTCCCTCCCCCACGGGAGAGGACCCGCCGTGTACTCACGAGGCCTTTTGATCACGATGCTTCTTGGCAGGCTGGCGGGAGAGACAGCGGTAAGGGACCAGGAGACGCCCCGGCCCGGCCGCATGGGAATGAAGGGAGCAGCCGGGGCCGGGGGGGCAGACTCACCTGTCCGGCACAGCACTGTCGTAGGTGTAGGTGTCTGCGGGAGAGACGGCCAGTGAGGCAGGGAAAGGGAGTGAGGGAGAGGGTGACAGTCAGGGGCACGCAGGAGAGTGAGGGACAGTTAGATGGAGTGAGGGACCCCGGTCCATGTGTCCGGCATCTGATCACCCCACCAGCTCCCACTCACCTGGCAGCTCTCGGCAGCGCACACAGAGCGCCATCAGCAGCACAGCCAAGAGGGGCAGCAGCAGGAGGCCCAGCGCCAGGGGGAGCAGGATGGCCGCCTCCATCTGCAGGACAGAGCTCGGACCAGACCTGCTGCTCGCTGGATGCCCCCAGCACAGAACTGCCGCGGAGCAAGCGCCGGGCAGTGGGGCGGAGGGGCCCCGGGGCGGAGGGGCCCAGCGACACCAGGCGGGAGCCCGGCGGGCAGCCGTGCCCTCCTTGAGGGCTCCTGGATCCCCGCCCGCCTTGGGCCGAGTGCGTGGCAGTGCTGGCTGTCAGACCCTTGGCCCCAGGCAGTCAGGCCAGGGCCTGGCTGGAGTCTGGGGCACCAGCCACCCTGCGTGGCCCCCGCACCCAGGCCTACCTGCCCCTGGGCTTGGCGCCCGCCTTTCCTCAGTGCCTGCCCTCCCGCCTGTGGCAGGAAGCTGTGGTGAGCGCCGGGTGAGGGCAGGAAATCATCAGGCTCCTCAGCCGGCTGCACCTACCCCCTTCCCACCCCCACCCAGCAGTGGGGAGAGCGGAGGAGGCCTGAGGAGCCACCCAGGTCCTCCAGGGTCTGCTGGTCTCCAGGACAAGGGGCACTCACACCAGTGGGGCAAGGACAAGCAGCTGCCGGCAGCCAGCAGCAGCCTCCATGGCGGGGCTCCAGGAGGCAGCAGAGGGAGGCTAACACCCAGGCACAGGGCCCACCCCTCACCCCAGCTGGCCTTCCAACAGGGCGGGCTCTGGGGGAAACAGGGGCGTGACTCACGGTCACAGGGAGCCAGCTCACTCCGGCCTCGCTCACCCAGCCCCGGACCCCGCAGGAGTGGCCAGCGGCCACCAGGAGCCTTGGGGCT
>NW_005362155.1:337002-342079 GCF_000412655.1 Myotis brandtii | reverse complement strand
CCGAGGCCAGCTGTGGCCGTGTGCAGGTAGGTGAGCGACGGCCCTTCAGATGAGCACGCTGGACACCGGGACCCGGGTGGAGCGGCCTCGCTGGGGCACCACGATGCGGTCATCTCCGGGCCCGGCCTCGTGCAGCAGACCTGTTGGGGGAGGGGTCAGAGCCAGGGTTGGAGGGCGGACAGACACAACGCCTGGGACACACGGGCGGTGGGAAATGGGTGGGGCCCCAGAGCTGTGGACACAGCGGGACACCAGCTTGTTGCCAGGCAGACCCGAACGGGATGAGGGAGGCCTGCGGGCCGAGAGGTGCCAGTTCACAGGACTGGACACACGGGCGGAGGAACAAGCAGGCAGCATCCTGACGTCGGGCAGGAAGCCCCACTGACCCTGCACATGCAGCTGCGCCCGCCGGCGGTCTCCCTCAATGAAGATGGCGGTGCCCAGGAAGGCCGCCCCGCCCAGCGCCCCGACAAAGGCGCAGAGCATGAGCGAGAACTGCAGGGCCCGGAACTCGGACAAGAAGGAGGGGGGCCAGTTCCGGCGGAGGCGGTCGGACATCTGTGGGGAGACAGGACAGAAAAGCAGGAGAAAGAGTCTTGGAAAGGGCGCCCCAAACTCCAGAAGAACAGAGACTGGAGCCGGGAAGGGAAGGGTGTCTGGCCCCCCAGGGAGAGGCCCAGGCCTCATGTGGAAACTCACGAAGACAAGTCCTTCCATCTGGCTGAGGACCCGAGGTGAGAGGAAGTCTAGCTGGGGCCTGGCCTTCCCATGCCGCCCAGGCTCAGGCCCTGGCCACTGCCCGCCAGCCAATGCTAGGAACCAGGGTGCCCGACCCCACCCCAGCCCAGCCAGAGGGCACTGCTCACCAGGCCGATGAGGTAGGGGCTCCCGGCGTCACCCAGCAGGTGGGCCAGCACAATCTGGAAGGCCTCGGCGGTAGAGCGCCTTGTAGGGATCACCATTTTTTTTCGGGGGGCAGGAGACAGGGCAAAGATAAGGCCAAGGCTCAGCCCAGGCGGAGGTCAGTGAACCCCAGCTCAGAGGTGTGCTGGGGTAAGGGTATGGCAGGCCAGACTGTAGGCCCATCTGGGGCTGGACAGTGAAGTCACGCTGGGGCCGGGTTTTGAAGACGGAGTAAAGGCCACAATTCAAGGCAAGTGAGGCCTCCCACACCCACTCCCTGCAGCTCTGAACCAAGCCGGGAACGGCCCACCTACTCACCAGCAGAATATCAGCCACAATGGCCCAGTTCATGGACAACAGTGTCTCCCCAATAAAGATGAAAACCTGGGGACCAGGGGGTGGGGAAAGCAGGGCTGAGCTCATCACAAGAGCAAACACATGGAGGCCCATCTACTAACTCATTTAGTCCTCACAACACCACTATGAAACAGGAGCCATTATCATTCCCTTTTTACAAACGGTGAAACGGCACAGAGAGGTTAAGTCACTTGTCCAATGTCACACAGTAGGGAAGGGCAAGACCTGAGGTTCAAAACCAGGCATTCCCACCCCAGAGCTGGCTGTGAACCACTCTGCTGGCTGCCCCAGTGCACCTTCCTTCCCCAGGTCCCAAACAGCCCTCCTGGTGCCTGCTGGCTACTCACATAAGTGGCCACGATGCTGCCACGGGCACAAGCCACGGACAGGAAGAGGAAGGGCGCAGAGCCCAGGAGGCCAGCAGCACAGACCAGTGGGTCAGCCCGGGGGTTGGAGTGGCGAAGGCGGCGGCTGATCTCCACGCCCAGGCCCACTCCCAGGACACCAGTCAGGCAGGTGATGAGCCCAAAAATGAGGCTGGGGGCAGAAGGAGGGACATGGGGACTGGTCTGTCCCCCTGCAAAGCCCCAAGCCTCACCCCTATGGCCTGGAGAGGCAGATGGCCCATCCCAGCCACCTCACAACCCAGGTCTATCGGGCCCAACACCCCAGGGTTCACTAGGTTCCTATCACCAACTTCCCGGACCAGGAAACAAACTCTGGGAGAGGAAGGCGGCTGGTGGAATTGAGACTCAAACTCTCCGTGTCTGAGCCTGGGCCATCCTCTTTCCACGCCACCCCTGCCGCCTGCAGCCCATCCATCCCAGCCCCCACCCGGGTACCTGTCAGAAGAGGAGCAAGAGTCTCCAGGAAGACAGGGCGGGGTCTCCCCCAAGACCACGCGGGAACGCAGCAGGAACGCAGGAGCCCAGAGCGCCAGGGAGCCCGTGACGAAGGCCACAGCAGTGAAGCCAAGGGAGGACAGGATGAAGCTAGGGCTGCAGAGACGGTTGGAAGGGAGGGAGTCAGACGCCACTGAGGGGTCAGGGAGGGGACTCTGTTCTCCCTTCCTGGCTGATTTTGCTAAGGTCAGGGCCCTGGGTATGGAGGCTGTCCCGGCTCCCAGGATCTGGGCCTGTAATTCAAGCAGCTGCTACAGGGGGCAGTCGTGACTGAATTACTGGCCCTGACATTGGGCCAGGAGATTGGAAAGAAAATGAAGACCAGCCGGGTAACTCCGTTGGTTGGAGCGTCTTCCCCGTATGCCTAAGTTATGGGGTCCGATCTCCAGCCAGGTCCCATACCAAAAGCAGCCAAGGACTGCATGAGTAAGCGGATCAACAAATCGATGTTTCTCTCTCTCTCTAAAAAAATGACGACCCCCACGTAAATTTCAACCCAGTTGCCAGGGCCAGGGCCTCCCTGGGGATCGAAGATGTGGGGTTAGGATGGAATTAAACTCACTTTCTAGCCAGCGCCCTCACGTCTGCCCGCCACGAGGTGGGGCTCAGGGGTGGTGAGTCCGAGTGGCGCTCCACGGCTCCCCTCGGCGGCTCCCGTACGACCAGGAACAGCAGCAGCACCGCCACCACCCCTAGACCC
Organism: Myotis brandtii; assembly: GCF_000412655.1. NCBI lineage: Eukaryota > Metazoa > Chordata > Mammalia > Chiroptera > Vespertilionidae > Myotis > Myotis brandtii. The sequence goes on along the minus strand of NW_005362155.1, from coordinate 339,217 downwards.
GGTGTCACCTGGGGAACGAGTGGGCTTCAGGACCGGCCCAGGCAGAGACACACCCAACCCTGGGGCCGGGAGAAAGGGAAGGCGGGCGTGTAAGGGCAACTCAGGCCCCAAGACCTCAAACAGGAGGGTAGGTGCCTGCTCAGGGAGCTGAGCTGCCACTGGGGGAGGGGGAGCGCTAGTGACCACTCCCATTCTGCAAGCCTGACTGCTCCTCCTTGGGAAACAGCACCCCAACTTTCTTTTGGGAAACCACTCCCCTGACTTCTCTAAATCCACGTGGTTCCAGTAGGGAGCACGGCCTGTAACCCAGACTTGGCCAACTTCCCCAGCCTTAGGGACTGATTCAGTCGATGTGACCCATGTTCACCTAACCAGGGTAACCCAGACTTGGCCAACTTCCCCAGCCTTAGGGACCGACTCAGTCGGTGGCAGGCATGTGACCCATGTTCACCTAACCAGACACTATCCAGGACTATTGCTCAAGGACTCCGGGTCCAAAGTTTCTAAACGGAGTGTTCACTTGCTTGAGAACAAAAGTAGCACAGAGGGAAGCAGCGCTCAGGAGGGCGATCAAACGCCTGTCTGTGGGCGCCTGGATCCGGCTGTACCTGAAGTTCCCCCTGGGCCTTCCTTTCTGAGAGCCAGTGCAATCCCATCTGGGTGCTTGCCCTTACAATGGGCTCTGTCACCCATAACCAAGAGTTCTGTCGAGCACATGGCTTTGTGGGGAGGGCAGCCAGGCCTCCTGCAGGCTTGGCAGAGTAAACGCTGCCTGAAAATGGGGTGTCTGAAGGTAAAAAGGGGGGAATCAGTGAGAACGTTGCTGACCTCCCCGCAGGCTGTGACCAGACTCACCCTCAGAGCCCAGTGCCAGTCCCCAGCCACATCCTTCACTTTGGAGCCTGCAATGTAACCCAGGCCACTGGGGGAAAGGGCGGGAGAGGAGGGACAGCTGGTCAGTCGTGCCCAATGCCAGCCCCTCTGCCTCCTACCAGGCAGGCCCGAGGCCCACTCACCTGCCCACTGGGATGGCGAAGTAGAACACGCTGAGCATCCGACTCCGCTGGTCTGCCACGAAGAGGTCAGCGATGAGGGTGGGCGCGATGGTGGAGTAACTGGCTTCCCCGACCCCCACCAGGCCCCGAGTCAGGAGGAGCAGCCAGAATTGCTGGGGAAGGAGACGGGGGTGGGGGGGTGGCACCCCACCCTACAGCCAGCCTCCCAGCCTACCTCACCAGCCAGTTCTGGAGAGGTGGCAGGGATGGTGGGAGAGGCCAGGGTTTTAGCATCAGAAAGACCTGAGCTTGCATCCTGGCTCCCCTACTTACTGGCTGTGACTCTGAGAAAGCAACGTAACCTCTCTGAGCCTCAGTTTCCTAATCTGAAAAAGGGGGGTAACAACAACTCCTTCACATAACTATTGGGAGGACTGAATAATAAAAGATCTACTCATTACCTTGTGCCCAGTAAGTGCAAAATAAATCTTAATTTCTATCTTGCCTACCCCACCAATAGTGTATAATCATCTTAGGTGGGATTTCATTTGTCTAGCAAAGACCCCCCCAGCTAGGGACAGGGTACGATCCCCCAAGGAGTGTGTTGTGGGTGCCTAGGGCTGAGGACAGAGTTCTGGGGCAGAGAGGAGAACAGACAGAGGAGAGTTTAAAGGAGCAAAGAAGCAATAGCCAGAGAGGCAGGAGGATGGCGTCACAGAGGTTAGAAGTTTCCGGAAGGAAGAAGTGGGTCAACAGAGCCAGAGGCTCCCAGGAGATCTAGTGAGAAGAGGACTAGGAAGTAGGAGCTACATTTAGCAACCAAGAGGTCCCTGTTGACTTTGGCAATGGAGCGGGGGCAGCTCCGCGGGTGTTCAAGGGCGAGTGGGAGAGGAAGTGCCAGCAAATGAGAGCCCCTCCCTGGCTGCACCTTCACCCAGACTGGGGCTCGGTCAAGGGGCCTTTCAGGAAGTCTGAGTAGGAAAGGGAAGGGGGACAGAGGGCGGTCTAGGTGAGGCCTTTTCCACGGGAGAGAAAGGAGCGCTAGTGTTTAGGTGTTGAGTGGAAGGAGTCACGGTCAGGGGGGTGATGGAGAGAAGGCTCTGAAAGAAACGGGGGAAGGACGGGGAGGGCAGATTAACTCAGGCAAGCAGCGGGTAAGATGGCAAGGACCAAGGAAGATGCACAAGTTCCCCGGCCCAGTCTGCCATGACTCCAAAGAA
>NW_005362155.1:334642-336936 GCF_000412655.1 Myotis brandtii | reverse complement strand
GGGGGGGGGGGGGGGGGGGGGGGGCAGGAAGCAGGAGCCATCGTGGAACCTCACCTCTCTGGGGATGAAGGACGACCCCAGTGTCACCAGGGACCAGAAGGCAATGCCCCCGCACATGAGATACTTCCGATTGTACCTGTCACCCAGGTAGCCAAACACAGGTGCCAACACCATGTAACTGGAGATGAACACTGAGGGGAAGCAGAGAGTCACAGCCCAGCCCCAGTGCCCCTACCCCACCCCAGCTCAGGGAGGGCGAGGAGGGGCAGGAATAACTCCCAACCCTGAAACTGTCAGAGCTTCCTGCCAGGGCCAGTCCAACCCCATTTTCAGTGTCTTTCAAACCTGCCACTGTAGAATGGATGGACCAGCTGACTCGTCACTTTCCCCATCCAGCCAAGAACAAAATCCAAACTCCATACCACGGCCCACAGTGCACTGTCTGATCTAACCGCCCCCTCCCTCTCCAGCCTCATGCTCATCCTTTCCTTTCTCTGCACCCCAATGACCCAATGGCCAACCTCAACACCATCTTAGGTTTTTGGCAACTGCTGTCATTTCTCTGTAGAACATTCTCTCCTCTCCCCTGAGCTTCACAGAGCTTAGCAAGTTTAGGTTCCAGCTCAGACACTTTTCCAACCACCACACGTGCAGTCTTTACCACATCTACTGTGTTCTTTTCCGTAACACTTACTCCTATAGAAAATTATCTCAGTATCAGTTTAGGTTTTTATGGACTGTTGCCCCCTCGGGCACAGTAGAATGTCAGCTCCATGAACACAGTCACTGCCTGTATCGGCCCTGGCCGTGTTTCCATTATTGAACACATGGCCTCGCATAAGACAGGCGCTCAATAAACAGGTGTTGGACGAAAAAGTGAATGGGGCTGCCTTCTTCTCCAACTCAGCAACTCTTCGGAGGTTCGCAGGCCATGACCTATGATCCCATTCTCATTTCTCTGGGCCTTGCCTTCAATACTTCCAGCTCCTTATTGGCCTGGCCTGGAGCAAAGACCATTGCAAGACCTGGATTCAAACTCCCCTTCTGCCTCTCACTTGCTCTGGGGCCCTGGGCAGGTCTTAACTGTTCTCCAAGCCTCAGATTCTCTACAGAAATGTAGATAATGCTAACCACTTCCTCTGTCAAATAAGAATAACACCTATTCCTGGGCTGATGGAAGGATGTGAAGACAATGGGCATAAAAGATCTTGGACAAGTTCTGTGGGTGTCATCACCACTTCCTCCGTAGGAGGTGCTCAGGAAATCAATGAAGGCGGGAAGGAAGGAAAAGAGGGGTGGGCCCTGTCTTTCCCTCTCTCACAAATCCCAAAGTTCTGAGCAAATAAAATCACCTCTCCCCACTTCAGACACCCTCTTCTGCCATTGCTTACTGGGTGCCTGCCATGTTCTCAGCTGTGGCCTCCACTTCCCAGGCATCATCTCATTTAAGCCTCCCTATGAGGTGGTCGGGTTATTCCTAGTTCCATCTCACCCACCAGGAAAGAGCGAGGCCGAGGGCCCTGCCTACCATCACACTGTGAGCAAACCCAGGTGTGTCTGACCCATCACAGCGAGGCCGAGGGCCCTGCCTACCATCACACTGTGAGCAGAACGCTGACATTTAAACCCAGGTGTGTCTGACCCATCACACTGAGCTGACTCCCTCTTTCAATGAGGTGCTAACTAACCAATACAGCTTCAGGGCAGCATCGGGCCATCTCTTCCCCTAGCGGGGGCCCCTACGCCTCCATCCATGAGGCCCCACCGGGGTAGGAAACGGGAAAGTAGCTGCGGGGCGCCGGGAGGGGCCTTCCTCACCGGTCTGGATGAGGCCGGAGCTGCTGTCTCCGATGGCGAAGAACTGCTCGATGTCCGGAAGGACGCCTGGGAAGGAGACTCGGGATGGGATCCGCGAGGCAGCGCCACCCTCGGGACCCGCTCCCTCCCCCGGTCCGCCCAGAAGTCGGTACCGGCCACGGTGAAGCGGTCCATGTAGTTGAGGAGGTTGATGTAGCACAGCACGGCCACGATGAGAGCCGAATGGGCCGCAGACACGCCCGTGATGCGCTGCAGCTTCTCCCGGTCCGGGACCTCCGGATCCGCGGACTTCGGATTCGCCATGGACCCCGGTAACCCCGGGGTGCCGGGCACCGGCCCGTCGTCAGTGTCGTCCGCCTGGCTGAGGAAGGGCTCGTTCTCGGACCCAGCCATGGTCCCAGGGGCCGCGCCTGCCCGCGCTCTGGTCCCACCGACGATCCTACCTGCGAGGAGAGGAGGCTGGAGGAAGGAGGCCG
>NW_005362155.1:333065-334503 GCF_000412655.1 Myotis brandtii | reverse complement strand
ATGTCCGGAGAGGGTTGAGGAGGGCCGCGCAGGGCCTGGTCCTCCCCACCCCCCTGGTGGAGCCACCCTCACCCCGGGCAGGAGCCCACGACACTCGCTGCAGCTCAACCCCAGCGCTGCACCACGGCCGCCGCCATGATGGCTAAAAGCCGGTCATGTGACGACTGAGCCTGGGTTGCGGACGCCACCGCGTGCGAGCCTTTGACACATGACCCGCCTCCCGACTGCTGAACCTGAGGCCGAGGGCCGCGCATGCTCCTAAGACTTCGCCGCAGGCTCCTGCACCACGTGACTGCCGCCCTGTTGCCTGGGTAACCGGGGAGCGCGTCTCCGACTCCGCAGGACCCCGGCGCGCGGAAGCGCCTCTGCTGCTGTGCAGCCAAAGCAACCAGCGGCGGCGTCGAGGCCCAGACCGCCGTTCCAAAGGCAGTCAGAGCTCCAGCAGTTACCACTAGGGGGCGATGGAGAAGAAGGGGGCCACCCCAGAGCCATTAATAACCAGTACTCCTTTGTGTGACACCCTACCCCCACCCTTTCTCCACTTTCTTGCTCCTCAGCCCTCAGTTCCTGAGACGGGGGCTGAGCAGGGACATAGAGGAGCGGTAGGAATCCCCTCCCCATATGCTTCCTTACCCTTGATGGCCAAGGGCATATATGTTGGTACAAGAAGAGGTTCAAGAGTCCCGTTAACTCCCCAGTTCATACACTACAGGTGCCCCGTCCCCTGGGGAGGGGACTTGGGCTCCATTACCTCTCCAAGGGGCTCTATGGTCAGCCCCGCCCCTGGGGGCCATTTCCCCATTATCTACCCCCCAGCCCAAGGAGGGGTGAGGGGGAAGGGCTGTTAGTTAATATTAAGGTGGTGGTTGTTATTTTAAACAAAATGGAGAAGCATAAATAAATAAAAGGGTTTATCTCAGTTTAAAAAAAAAAGTCAGTCAGGGGAATTGGTGAAGTTGCAACCCTCTGAATCTCAGCTTCCTTATCTGCAACACCCTCTTGGCTGACTTCTTCCCAAACGAGATAAAAGGATGTTGAAAGGTTCTGGCCCTGGCTGGGCAGCTCCTCCAGATATGCCACTGTGGGTTCATACCGGTCAGGGCACATACAAAGAATCAACCAAGGAATGCATAAATAATGGAACAGCAAAGAAATCTCTCTCAAGTCGGTAAATAAGTAAACTCAGAGGCTCTGAAAATACTAGGTAACCCTAGAAATGCCAATGAACTGTTCTCCCTCTAAGTGATTACTTTCTCTTCCTGGGTGTCTGATTTGGGCTTTAGACATGCTCACTATGTGTCAAATGAATGAATGCTGAGCAGCGGTCCCCAACCCTGGCCTCCTGGGTCCCTTTCCTGTCGTTCGGATCCCCCAACCCAGCTGCCTGTTAAACCCTTGAGCTATCCCAGTAGACATTAAAGGAAGCCTCTCCAGAAGC
>NW_005362155.1:318746-332845 GCF_000412655.1 Myotis brandtii | reverse complement strand
TAAGGACTTGGACCCAAGCTCTTGCGCCCTCTGGTGGTCTCATTTGGGGCAGAGACTCCCAGCGGCAAGACGGGCTGGGGGACAGAGGCCTGCCCCAATCTCCAAGATACAGCTAATAAACATACACTCTAAATAAAATTAGTATAGTTCTATGCAAATGTTACTTCAAGACCCCTCTGGCAACCAGACCTGGGCTGAAATTCTGGAGTCTCATGGGGAGAGCATGAAGCCCCCGAAGAACCTTATCAGAAACTGTTTTGTCATGAAAACCCCTCATTGGCATTGTTCCAGGAGATGCTTCATGGTTCAGAACCTTAAGCCAGGTCTCCACTGGACATCAATGAAAATAACACTTCCCGGTTGTAAAGGCAAATATTGTTATGCTAATTGGTTTTGCCAAATGGGGAAAATATTCAGCTCTTCTCTGAATATAGGTGCTTTTTAAAATTCGATGGATCTCTTGATTTAAATTCATTTAAAGTCAGATAAAGAAATATGTCTGTCCCGCCCTAGCTGGTTTGGCTCAATGGATAGAGCGTCCGCCTGCGGACTGAAGGGTCCCAGGTTTGATTCTGGTTTAAGGGCACATGCCTGGGTTGCAGGCTCAATCCCCAGTAGGGGGTGTACAGGAGGCAGCTCATCAATGATTCTCTCTCATCATTGATGTTTCTATCTCTCTACCCCTCTCCCTTCCTCTCTGAAATCAATAAAAATGTATTTAAAAATAAAGAAATATGTCTGTACAGTTCTGTTGGTTTAAATGGGGGCCCAACTTTTGCTCTATTTGCTTTGGAAATTGTGGTTTTTGAGACATAAGCATATGTTAACGTCTTGAAAAAAAGTTCACTTATGACAAGTGCCACAAAAATGAAATCTGTCACATGGGTATTCTAAGGACCTGCTAACAGGGACACTTGACCTGGTCAGGGAGGTTGAGAGCCTCTTAGGAAATGGTCCTTGGGCTCAGATGTGGGGGAGGGGTAATCATTGACTTCCCAGGGAGAGGAGAGAGAGCCCTCCAGGTGGCCTGCAGAGGCCCGGCCACAGAAGGAAGCATAACGAACCCCAGGATCTGAGCAGGCAGTGTGAAAAGCAGTGAGAGAGGCCGGAGGGGAGCGACCAGGGTCAGGCTGGGTGGGGCCGAGGCCATGTGAAGGACCTTCTTTACTTTAAAATGGAATTTGCATTTGAGATCACTCTGGCTGCCGGGTAGATGGACCGGAGGGCCAGAGAGGCACAGAGCAGCTGTCAGGAGGCTGTGGCGCTAGGATGGGATGGAGGGAGAGAAGTAAGCTGCTTTGAGAGTCATCTGGGGAGTTGACTTGGTAATGGAGTGAAAGACGTGTCAAAAGTGAAACTTAGGTTCCTGGCTTATGCAGTGAGGTGGGTGGTAGTGGGATTCTTTGAGACAAGGAGCTTATTTTTTTTACTCAACAAACACCTGCTAGGTAACTCCTGTGCCAGACACTGAGCGTGGATTTTTGAGAACAAGATAAAGTACAGTCATGCATCGCCTAATGAAGGGGGTATATTCTGAGAAACGGGTCATTAGGTGATTTCCTCATGGAGACATGCAGAGTGAGTGCGCTCACACAGACGCAGATGGCACAGCCTGCCACCCCCAGGCCGGGTGGTGTAGCCGCACGCTCCTAGGCTACAAACCTGCACAGCATGTTACTGTACTGAATACTGTAGGCAGCTATAACACAAAGGTAAGTGTTTGTTATCTACACAGACCTAAACACAGGAAAGGTACAGTAAAAATACATATAAAAGATTAAGACGGTGCACCTATGCAGGGCACTTACCATGAATAGAGCCTTTAGGACTGGCGTTTATTTTAGATGAGTGGACATGAAGGCCTAGACTACTGTCCACTACTGTGGTCTTTGTTTTGTTTTGTTTTTTTAATATGTTTTTATTGATTTCAGAGAGGAAGGGAGAGAAAGAAACATCAACGATGAGAATCATTGATCGGCTGCCTCCTACATGCCCCACACTGGGGATGGAGCCCACAGCCCAGGCATGAGCCCTGACTGGGAATCGAACTTTTAATTTTTTAAATTTTTGGACTTTTGGTAATAACTTAGCTTACAATACATTGCACTGCTGTACAAAATTATTTTGATATCCTTATTTTATAAGCTTTTTCTATTTTTTAAACTTTTTTGTTAAAAACGAAGGCAAACACACACATTGGCCTAAGCCCACACAGGGTTAGGAGCCTCAGTACCGCTGTCTCCCACGCCACATCTGTCCACTGGGAGGTCTCCAGGGGCGACACGGGCATGGAGCCGTCCGTCACCTCCTATAACGATGGCTTCTGCAATACCCGAGGCTCCTCATGGGAGGTGTCACTCTTTTAAGAAAGCACCATGGCTTTGGCTTTATTGCAGCTGCAACTGTCACTAGACCAGTGGTTCTCAACCTTCCTCATGCCGCGACCCTTTCATACAGTTCCTCATGTTGTGGTGACCCCCAACCATAAAATTATTTTCATTGCTACTTCATAACTGTAATTTTGCTACTGTTATGAATCGTAATGTAAATATCTGATATGCAGGATGTATTTTCATTGTTACAAATTGAACATAATTAAAGCATAGTGATTAATCACAAAAACAATATGTAATTATATATGTGTTTTCCGATGGTCTTAGGCAACCCCTGTGAAAGGGTCGTTAGAACCGCTGCTCTAGATGATAGGAATATTTTGGCTCCATATAATCTTCTGGGAGCACCGTTGTATATGTGGCCCATCCTTTAGTGTCATGAAAAGTGCATGACTGCATTTATCTTCAAGGACCTGACAGTCTAGGAGGGGAGAGACACAGAGCAGTGGGTGTAAGAGTGCTGAGCCAGACCCCGTTCCGGGCTGAGGTGGGACATGAACAAGAACATGGGGGACTTGATAGAAGGAAGGGCCGGGGTGGGGAGGTGGGAGGCATTAAAGGTGTGAGGCTTTAGAAAAAAGACAAAATAACACCTTGCTACTCAAAGTATGGTCAGCAGTGTTGCAACACCTGGAGCCTCTTAGAAATGCCATCTCTCAGGCCCCACCCCAGAACCGCTGAGCCCACATGTGCATGTTCCATGCCCTGAGCGGTTTGGCTCGGTGGATAGAGCGTCGGCCTGTGGACTGAGGGGTCCCGGGTTCGATTCCGGTCAGGGGCATGTACCTGGGTTGCGGGCACGTCCCCAGTGGGGGGTGTGCAGGAGGCAGCCGATCGATGTTTCTCTCTCATCGATGTTTCTAACTCTCTATTCCTCTCCCTTCCTCTCTGTAAAAAAATCAATAAAATATATTTTAAAAAAAAAAAAGAATTCTGAGCCACGTCCGGCCCACCTGCTTTTACATCTGGCTCGGCGTTCAATGGCTGTGTGCTCTGGGGCAGGTTAATTAATCCTTTCACGCTTCTGTTTCTCTTCTGTAAAATCGGAATACAGAAGTCTCTCCTTCCTCACGCGGGATACGCTCCCGGACCCCCAGTGGATGCCTGATACCGTGGCTAGTACTGAACCCTACAGATATTTTTTCCTGTACGTACATACCTATGAAAGTTTAGTTTATAAATTAGGAATAGTAAGAGATTAACAACTAACTTGAACATATATATAAAAGCCTAAGCGACCGTTTGTTTTTTGTTTTGTTTTTTAAAATATATTTTATTGATTTTTGACAGAGAGGAAGGGAGAGTGATAGAGAGTTAGAAACATCAATGAGAAACAACGATCAGCTGCCTCCTGCACACTCCCTACTGGGTATGTGCCCGCAACCCAGGTACATGCCCTTGACCGGAATCGAACCTGGGACCCTTGAGTCCGCAGGCCGATGCTCTATCCCCTGAGCCAAACCGGTTAGGGCTCATGTTGTTTTACATGTGACCTGCTATACAGGGTCATATTCTGGGAGCAATAGGCTCTACCATTCATCTAGGTATATAGGTTATGCCACACATGTAACCACATGTGCACTCTGTGATGCTCACACAAGGAAATCACCTGACACATTTCTTAGAACATGTTCCTGTCACTAAGGGGCACCTGACTATACTGTAATATCTTATGTGACTGTGGTCTCTCTCTCTCAAAATATCTTATTGTACTGTACATACCCTTCTTGTGATGAAGTGAGATTATACAATGCCTATGTGATGTTAAAGTGAGGTACTCAGAATGGTATGCAATTTAAAACTTATGAATTATTTCTGAAATTTTTATTTTTTTAAATGTCTTATTTTTAGAGAGAGAGGAAGGGAGAGGGAGAAAAACATTGATGTGAGAGAGAAACATCGAACAGTTTGCCTCCCTCATGCACCCTGACTAGGGATTGAACCCGCAACACGGGCATGTGCCCTGACCAGGAATCCAACCAGTGACCTTTTGGTGCATGAGACAACACCCAACCAACTGAGCTACCCTGGCCAGGGCATGAAATTTTTCATTTAACATATTCAGACTGAGGTTGACCACAGGTAACTAAAACCTCAAAAAGCAAAACTGCAGATAAGGGGGACATCTGTGATACAAAACCTGTTAGGATTGCTCTGAGGATGAATGAGATTAAAAGTGCCAAGCTTGGTGTGTGGCACCGAGTAAGAGCTCACTATGGTTTTGAAGGTTTCTAAGCAGGAGAGTTTTATTTTTAATTTTTTTTATATTTTATTGATTTTTTACAGAGAGGAAGGGAGAGGGATAGAGAGTTAGAAACATTGATGAGAGAGAAACATTGATCAGCTGCCTCCTGCACACTCCCCACTGGGGATGTGCCCGCAACCAAGGTACATGCCCTTGACTGGAATCGAACCTGGGACCATTCAGTCCGCAGGCCGACGCTCTATCCACTGAGCCAAACCGGTCAGGGCTATTTTTAATTTTTTGAATTGATTTTTTTAGGGAGAGAAGGGAGGTGGAGAGAAACATCAATGGGAGAGTGAAACATTGATTGATTGGCTGTCTCCTGCATGCCCCCTACCAGGTATCCAGCCTGAAACCCAGGCATGTGCCCTGACTGGGAATCAGACGGTGCACGGGAGGACACCCAACCAACTGAGCCCCAGGGGCCAGGGCAACAGGAGAGTTTTAGAAAGATCATCTGACAAGTGACCAATCTCTTTGATCAAAAGGATGAATAATCTCTCTCATCATAGAAGAAATGCAAGTGTTTTTTTTACTTCTTTCCCACATCCTCACCAGATTAAGTGCTGGGAACCATCAGAGGAAACTGGACCTTCTACCACTTGCTTATGGACTTAGAGGTCCCGCCACTTCGGTCAGAAATCGGGCCGCCCTCAAGAGAAACTGGGAGGTGCGATTCCAGTGGCCAGTGACTCTACCCCTGGTACAAGCCTGCGCTCTCACCTGGTCCCCAGAGAGGCTCACTGCTGTTCGGTTTGATCGAGCAATTGAATTGATACCCCTCCCCGAGGAGCTGGCTTTTTAGGTCATTTCACTATGGACATTCCCTTTGCTGGGACCACATTTCACTTGTGGTGACCACATTCCATCCTCTCCCCTCCGGGTCTGCATAAAGAAGTCTCTGCCCAGAAAAAGCCCGCCAAAAGTCCTTTAAAAGCCGCTGACTCCCAGCACTGGTGCTGGAACCATCCAGGCTGAGCCACCTGGTGTGCGGATGATTGAATGAATTCGGAATCCCTCACCATTCTGGCCTCATTGTGTTCCTCCTTCGGTGACCTGACAACTACAATATGGCCTGCAATAGCAACACCCCAACACCCCAGGGCTAGAGGTGGGTTTGGTTACCAGGGGCAGAAATCCTCCAGGAGCAGCGATCTAAACAAGACAGAAGTTCCCCTTTCTCTTGTAGCCCAGAGGTGTACAGGGCTGGCAAAACGCTGCATGAAGGCTGAGCCTCTCCTTGACCGTCCTTGTGTGGCTTCCACCCTAGGTCACCTCGTGTCAGTTGGGTTGCTCCCCTTCCAGGAAGAAAGCGAAGGGGAGGGCAGGCACTGCCCACTATGGTCGCATCCTGGAACGGGCGGCCCTCCTCCCCTTGCACCCCAAGAGCCTGAACCAGCACTCGACCGTGCCCAGCTACACGCAGACTGGGCAGTGCTATCTTCATTCTGAAGTCTCTGTTACCCTGGAAGGAGGAACAATGGATGTGAGGGGACAAGGAATGTCTTAGTCACAGACTGTGTGGGGGTCCCATGAGGGCCACAAAGACAGAAATCCTCAAGTACACACAAGTGGAATGTACTCCCATTTATTCTGCTAAGACTGAATATACAATTTTAATGTGTTCAAAGTTATTAGCAGACATAAAAGATCTGAAAAAATGAGAGCTATACTGTATTATATATTATTTAAATGTTATAAAGGTTTCTTTCCTACAATACAAGGTCAAAAGAATGCCACATTCTAACAAAAATATTTTAAGAATGTGATACACTATTGCCAAAATTATACCACATCTAGTGGGAAATTAATGGCTTTATTAGTAGACACTGAGGAAACTGGCTCATTATATAATGAAAATAAGACTTGGATCTCATATACAAATGTGAATTTTAAATAGTTTAAAAGTAACGCTCAATATTTAGCAGCCAGTACAGCCTGGAATCAATCAACGAGCAGAAATGTGTAACCATGCAGGGCAGACACCAGCCACTGCTAGTGTCAGTGTGCACAGCTGGACTTCAGCCCCCTCCGTGGCCTAAATGTGAAAGGAAGAGCCGGTAGGCTAACAAAAGAAAATGCAAAATATCTTAACTACTTTTAAATAAGAAATCAAAAAGCAACAAATTACATAACAAAACAGTTTTTATAGAGATGGAATCATACAGTATGCATTCCCTTTGTGTAGTCTTATTTCTCTTAGCATTAATTTTTGTGAGATTTATCCATGTTGTTGCATGGAGGTACGTCTTATATATTTTCTGACTGTGGAATTATAATGTGTAAATATACCACAATTTTTAATTCTATTATTAATATGTGTGTCATAATTAAGAAGGCCAAGGGAATTCTTTTTTTAAAATATATTTTATTGATTTTTTACAGAGAGGAAGGGAGAGGGATAGAGAGTTAGAAACATTGATGAGAGAGAAACATTGATCAGCTGCCTCCTGCACACTCCCCACTGGGGATGTGCCCGCAACCAAGGTACATGCCCTTGACTGGAATCGAACCTGGGACCATTCAGTCCGCAGGCCGACGCTCTATCCACTGAGCCAAACCGGTCAGGGCTATTTTTAATTTTTTGAATTGATTTTTTTAGGGAGAGAAGGGAGGTGGAGAGAAACATCAATGGGAGAGTGAAACATTGATTGATTGGCTGCCTCCTGCATGCCCCCTACCAGGTATCCAGCCTGAAACCCAGGCATGTGCCCTGACTGGGAATCAGACGGTGCACGGGAGGACACCCAACCAACTGAGCCCCAGGGGCCAGGGCAACAGGAGAGTTTTAGAAAGATCATCTGACAAGTGACCAATCTCTTTGATCAAAAGGATGAATAATCTCTCTCATCATAGAAGAAATGCAAGTGTTTTTTTTACTTCTTTCCCACATCCTCACCAGATTAAGTGCTGGGAACCATCAGAGGAAACTGGACCTTCTACCACTTGCTTATGGACTTAGAGGTCCCGCCACTTCGGTCAGAAATCGGGCCGCCCTCAAGAGAAACTGGGAGGTGCGATTCCAGTGGCCAGTGACTCTACCCCTGGTACAAGCCTGCGCTCTCACCTGGTCCCCAGAGAGGCTCACTGCTGTTCGGTTTGATCGAGCAATTGAATTGATACCCCTCCCCGAGGAGCTGGCTTTTTAGGTCATTTCACTATGGACATTCCCTTTGCTGGGACCACATTTCACTTGTGGTGACCACATTCCATCCTCTCCCCTCCGGGTCTGCATAAAGAAGTCTCTGCCCAGAAAAAGCCCGCCAAAAGTCCTTTAAAAGCCGCTGACTCCCAGCACTGGTGCTGGAACCATCCAGGCTGAGCCACCTGGTGTGCGGATGATTGAATGAATTCGGAATCCCTCACCATTCTGGCCTCATTGTGTTCCTCCTTCGGTGACCTGACAACTACAATATGGCCTGCAATAGCAACACCCCAACACCCCAGGGCTAGAGGTGGGTTTGGTTACCAGGGGCAGAAATCCTCCAGGAGCAGCGATCTAAACAAGACAGAAGTTCCCCTTTCTCTTGTAGCCCAGAGGTGTACAGGGCTGGCAAAACGCTGCATGAAGGCTGAGCCTCTCCTTGACCGTCCTTGTGTGGCTTCCACCCTAGGTCACCTCGTGTCAGTTGGGTTGCTCCCCTTCCAGGAAGAAAGCGAAGGGGAGGGCAGGCACTGCCCACTATGGTCGCATCCTGGAACGGGCGGCCCTCCTCCCCTTGCACCCCAAGAGCCTGAACCAGCACTCGACCGTGCCCAGCTACACGCAGACTGGGCAGTGCTATCTTCATTCTGAAGTCTCTGTTACCCTGGAAGGAGGAACAATGGATGTGAGGGGACAAGGAATGTCTTAGTCACAGACTGTGTGGGGGTCCCATGAGGGCCACAAAGACAGAAATCCTCAAGTACACACAAGTGGAATGTACTCCCATTTATTCTGCTAAGACTGAATATACAATTTTAATGTGTTCAAAGTTATTAGCAGACATAAAAGATCTGAAAAAATGAGAGCTATACTGTATTATATATTATTTAAATGTTATAAAGGTTTCTTTCCTACAATACAAGGTCAAAAGAATGCCACATTCTAACAAAAATATTTTAAGAATGTGATACACTATTGCCAAAATTATACCACATCTAGTGGGAAATTAATGGCTTTATTAGTAGACACTGAGGAAACTGGCTCATTATATAATGAAAAGAAGACTTGGATCTCATATACAAATGTGAATTTTAAATAGTTTAAAAGTAACGCTCAATATTTAGCAGCCAGTACAGCCTGGCAATCAACGAGTTTAAAAGTAACGCTCAATATTTAGCAGCCAGTACAGCCTGGAATCAATCAACGAGCAGAAATGTGTAACCATGCAGGGCAGACACCAGCCACTGCTAGTGTCAGTGTGCACAGCTGGACTTCAGCCCCCTCCGTGGCCTAAATGTGAAAGGAAGAGCCGGTAAGCTAACAAAAGAAAATGCAAAATATCTTAACTACTTTTAAATAAGAAATCAAAAAGCAACAATTACATAACAAAACAGTTCATTCACCTAAATTAAAATTTAAAATGTCTGTTCAGTAAAGGGCACTCCTAGGTATATAAACCCAAGTGCCATTCTGACTTATTTGCAACTGCCCAGGAATATACGAGCAACTCTTTAGAATAAACAAAGAAATGAACAGAGAAATGAACAGTTTACAGAAAGAGAAATCAGAAAGGCTGACAGGTACATGAAGAAATTTTCCAAATTCCTGGAAGGAGATGAATGTACATTAAAACACGGTGCCACTTTATACCCATCAGACTGGCAAAAAGAGAAACTGGGCAATCAAAGTGCCAGTGAGGGAGGGAGAAATGGGAGCGTCCAGTGGGAGGGTCAGCGACCACCTAAAGAAAACTCTGGTAGGCCACAGAGAAATTAACCCGACCCATAATCCCATCCTGGGTGTCTATGCCAGAGAACTTTCCACACAGCATGGAAGGGGACACAACAGGATATTCATCGCGGCTTTGTCTATGAGCCAAGGGGTTGCAGGTACCTAGGGATGGAGTCACCGAGGGGTCCACCAGTGAACGTGTAAGGGACACCCGGCTGACGCCCACTGTGGAATGTCGCAGAGCAGTTCAAAGCAACGAGGTCCATGTAAAACAAGCAACACGTGTTGAGTGAGAAAAGGAGCCGCACAGATCACAGCACACCACGTACATAAGGATAGTCACATGTACAGCACTGCGTTTTACAAGGATACGTTCATATGCAGACATGTAATCACATCCTAGAGTGGATGCGGATGGGAGAGGGTGGCGTGAAGGGGAGAGAAGCCACGAAACCAGAGCCTTGCATGAGATCCTTGCATGGCTAGGACCCGAGATCCAAAAGGCCTCCTGTGCTCAGCTATGCCCTCAACAATGTGCGCCTCAGGACGGGCTCTACAGGCCCTGGGTGAGCTGGACTCCAAGGCCCAGAACCTTCGAGATCCTTCAAGAGTAGCCCCGTCTGCCTGCGCGGAAGCTCCTGCCTGCGTGAGCTCGATCATTTCTTTTCCTGCGTCCGTGCCTCAAGCAAACCTCACCACCTACCTCCAAATGACACTACGGCCACGGCTGTCCTAGATGTGGCGTCAATCCCAGGGCTGGAATCCCATTCTCAACCCTCATTTATTTCCACTCCCTCTTCAAACATGAGCAGTTCAGTGAAGGAAACGGTGATGGTGGAAGTGAAAAGGTGGGGGTAGGGAATGTTCCAGGGGGTCGCAGAGCTCAGCACACCATGTGAATGGAGCCACCGTTCACCCCGGGCAGCAATGACAAACACAACTAACCAGGGCACTAACAGTTTGAAACTAAAGTGAGCGGGAGAGGGTCAAATACCATGCCTCGGTTTTGCTTCAGCTTAAAGATAAGTTCTACCTCAACTTCAGCTAGCCCTTCACGGCCAAAGGGGACAGCTGTTCTCCAAGTTCAGTAGTGGGGGTCCCATGAGGGTCTCCCAACAGGGAGTGGGGTTTCAGCCCCAGACTTCAATGAGGTCCCTGGATTCCATGCCCAGATCAGCCGGCAGCTCCTTGCCCGAAAGCTGTGTCCCATCAAAGAAGAAGGAGAGCTTGCGGCCGGAGAGTCCCATGGCCTCCGCGTAGTGGGACATGAGGGTCTTGAGGGGAGAATCCTGGATAGACAGGAAAAGCTGATGTAAATGAAAGGCGCTGGGAAGAACTCAGAGGGACAGAGGACCTGGGACAGGGAGGACAAGGGGACAAGTCAAGTCCTGCCTCTGGAGGGGAGGGCGAGTGGACAAAGAAGCCAGGAGAGTTGTTTCCTCTCTAGGGAACCAGCCCACAGAGCCCACAGCTTAGGGCGGAGGCGCAGCGTCAGGCAATGACTCCAGAGTGAGAGCAATCGCCTGGAGGCAGGCTCTCCCACTTGACTGGATGTGTCCTTAGGCAAGTGGTACAGTTTGAACTGTGTCCCCTCCAAAAAGATACCTTGTGGTCCTACCCTCTGGTAGGTGTGAATGCGACCTTACTTGGAAGTAGGCCTTTGCAAATGTAATCAAGTTAAGATGAGGTCATACTGTGGTACAGTTTGAACTGTGTCCCCTCCAAAAAGATACCTTGTGGTCCTACCCCCTGGTAGGTGTGAATGCAACCTTACTTGGAAGTAGGGCCTTCACAGATGTAACCAAGTTAAGATGAGGTCATACAGATTAGGGTGGGCACTAATGCAACATGACCGGTGTCCTTGTAAGAAGAGAAAACAGACATCCAGGGAGAAGCCATGTGACAACAGAGGCAGATAGCAGTGAGGCAAGGGCAAGTCTAGGAACACCAGGTCAACTGGAAGAGGCAGGAGGATCCTACGCAGTTTCAGGGGGTGTAACCCTGCTGGCGCCTCCTACCTTCCAATTTCTACCCCCCAGAACTGTGACAGAAAGCATTCTGTTGTTCTAAGCCTCTCAGTTTGTGGTGGGTTGTTACAGCAACCCTAGGACACTAAAGAGCAAGTCACCCACCTCCCTAGACCTCAATTCCCTTATTTGTTCAATGACAGTAACTACTTTCCCATAAGATGGTTGTGAAATTCAGTGCCAGTGCCCTCAATATCACTTACAAGTGTGGCCTTCATTTGCTATTTTGATGGGCTTTAGTGGTTACTGTCCAAAGGTCCTTTCCATTTAACTGGAAGGAGACAGGAGACTAGAGCAGAGGTTCCCAGCAGAAGGAGCGGGAAGTTGAATGATGGGCTTTCCCCACCATCCAGGAGGCGCGGGAACCCAACACCAGGGAGGGCAGTGTCTCCAGCAAATCAGGATGAGAAGGAACCCATCCTCAGTTAACTGACGAGAGAGGAGGCAGAGGAAGGTGAGGGCGCGGAGAGCCATGTCTCCCACTCACTCGGGACAGCGAGACTTGCAGCGTCTGGTGCTTCTCCTTCCCCTGCACGCGCAGCTGGAGCAGGTGGGAGGCCTCTGCCGCCTCGGGGGAGCTCGCCAGCACCACACAGTCTGTGGAGGCAGGACCAGGGCGCTGGGGTTGGGAGCCAGCCCCACACCCAGCCTTTCCTTTCATCCCCTCCCTGTAGCAAAAGCCTCCTCAAGGCTCCACCTCCCTGCCCTCCTCTCACCAATGATGTCAGCCACTCCAAGCTTTAGGGTCCGGGGGGTGGCGGTAGGGGACAGCTCTGTCTCTCCAAAGAGCAAGAGGATCCTGCTTGGGGACACCCCAAGATGGGTGGCCATGTGGTCCACCACACTCTGTAGGGGCTCCGACTGGGGAAGGAGAGAAGAACAAGGAGGCCTTCCTGCCTTGAAGTCCCCATCACCGCCCCCAACACAAGTTTGTGGCCTTTGCTACTCAAGCGCCTCAGCTGGGAGTTTCGTCATATTTACCTGGGAAAATACAGAATAAAATCATGTCAATAGGGGTTTGGGCAAGTAACACGAAGAAATGAAGCAACCATGGGTTAGGAGGAAAAGGGGAGGGCGGGGATTGCAGCCAAGTGGAGCTCACATGCCCCATCTAAGCAGGCCAGCGAGGCCTGGCCAGGGTGGCTCAGTTGGCTGGGTGTTGTCCCATGCACCAAAAGGTTGCTGGTTTGATTTCCCCGTCAGGACACATGTCTGGGTTTCAGGCTCAACCCCGGTAGGTGGCGAGCAGGAGGTAGCAGGTCGCTGTTGCCCGTGACTATGTCTTCTTACTTAAGAGAAGCCAGACATCCGGACCTTTGCATGAAATCACCTACTGCAAAGGCTGGCAACCAATCCTGTTTTTTTGTTTGTGCATTTGTTTTGTGTTAATACTCACCCAAGAACATTCTTCCATTGATTTTTAGAAAGTGGAAGGGAGGGGGAGAGACAGAGAGAGAAACATCGATGTCAGAGAGACACATGGATGGGTTGCCTCCTGCACATGCCCCGACCGGGCCGGGAATCGAGCCTCCAACCCAGGTGCGTGGCCTTGATCGGAATGGAACCAGCAACCCTTAAGTCCAAGGGCCAACGCTCTACCCACTGAGCCAAACTGGGTAGGGCTTTTCTGTTGCTGTTGTAAACTCCTACGCTTTAAAGGCGCTCTGCAGGGTGAAAAGGAAGATGCCCTGTTGACAAGGCCATGGCTGCCAGTTTGCAAGCTCTGGCTTAGCTGCTTGCCAATGCATGGTTATGGCTCCTTTCTGTTATCAATCTTATTTTTGGATGGAGTCATCCTTACAGTCTTCCCTGGGAAGGTGGGGGAGCTGAGCACCACTGAGAATCTGCGTGTCTACTGTAGCGAGAGCATTAGTAAGAGAAAAGCGCGGGGTCTGAGGGAAGGAAGGAGGGAAGGAGACATCCTGGGAGGGGGCTGCCAATAAAGCTCCTTAGGATGCTTAGCCTCAAGGCTCCTTCCATCCCTTTTCCTTACTCCTTCTCGAAAAATGGGTGGAAATTTTGCCAGAAAAGGGAGGGAAAATAAAAGACAATCCGGACCAAGGGAATAGTGAGCACAAAGGCATGGAGCCTGAAAGAGCGGGATGGGCAAAGAAACACAGTCCCCCCTGCCTGACCACGGCCTCTCCTGGGACCTGCCCCCACAGGCCCTTCACGCACTTACCATTGTGACGGGCAATCTGATCAGGTCAGCACGGCACCGGACTTTGAGCTGGAAGCGTCGAGGGCTCCTCGGGAGAATGGGTCCCTCCAAAAGGACCACCTCATCATCCTGGCTCAGGTGGTCCTGGCCCTGACGCTGCTTGGGACTCAGGCAGGAACGAAGGTCCTGGAGGCGCTTGTTCACCTCCCTGCGGTGGGAAAAGGACTTCGGGTCAGCTGGGTGGGCCGCCCCACACTGACCCTCTCCACAAGCCCGGCCTCCTGCCCCGGCACCTTAACTTCTGGAGAGCTCGGGTATGTTTTCTGCTCTTGGTCCTTGGCAGGGGTGAGGGCAAAGGAGAGGTGTCCCGAGACCTGCAGAGAGAAGAGAAAGGCAA
>NW_005362155.1:314178-318219 GCF_000412655.1 Myotis brandtii | reverse complement strand
GTGATCTTTGGGTGTATGAGATGACACTCCAAACAAGCCACACCAGCCAGGGCGACAATGCCCAACTCTTACGGTAAGTCACTTCCGAGCATTACTCTATGCCAGTGTTAACTTTTTTTTTTTTTAATATATTTTATTGATTTTTTACAGAGAGGAAGGGAGAGGGATAGAGAGCTAGAAACATCCACGAGAGAGAAACATCCATCAGCCGCCTCCTGCACACCCACTACTGGGGATGGTTCCGCAACCAAGGTACATGCCCTTGACCGGAATCGAACCTGGGACTCTTCAGTCCACATGCCGACGCTCTAGCCACTGAACCAAACTGGTCAGGGCTAACTTTTCTTTTTATTAATATGTTTTTATTGATTTTAGAGAGAGAGGGAGAGGAGAGAGAAAAACGTCAATGAGAGAGAGCCACTGATCAGCTGCCTTTTGCACGCCCCCTACTGGGGATCAAGCCTACAACCCAGACATGTGCCTTGACCAGGAATCGAACCTGTGACTTCTTGGCACATGGGATGATGCCCAGCTAACTAAGCCAACCAGCCAGGGCGCCAAGTATTAATCTACTAACAAATTCTGACGGGTAAGTGTTCTCCCCATTTTACAGAAGAGGACAGTGCAGCAAGCAGTGAGGGGACGGGGAAGAGGCAGCTGGCTGGATGTGAACCACAGCCCACACCCTTCACCCCTGCGTTACCACCGTCACAGACACAAAGAAAAAACACTCCACTCCTATAGGCGGCCATCTCTCGTGTGGCCCACCTCTTCCCCCAAGAGCTTCATTCCTCGCCTGAACCTCAAGATTCCTTCCATCCCTCTCCTTACCCTTCAGGAGCCACCAGAGGGTCCTGCTTGCCTCAGCTCCCCCTCCCTCCCCTCCCGCTCCTGAGGCCTCAGTGCCCAGCCTCACTCACAGAGACACCGTCCTTTTCTCTTTTTCTTCTTCAGCCTTGCTCCTCAGCTTCTTCTTCCAGGGCGAATCTGGGCCTGAGAGATCCTCAGCATGGGGACTGCTGGAGTCCGCCATGTCCGCCTCTGGGGACAGAGGAGAGAGGATGAAGGGTTAGCCAAGAGAGGGCAGCAAGAGGCCAAGGAGAGGAGATACGAGTCAGGGGCTTCAGGAGGTCCTCAGGAAGGAGCAGACGCGGGAGCCCCCACAGGACTCCATCACAAGCCTGTGGAAGTGCTCAGGGGCGTGAGGCAAAAAGGAAACGCTTAACCCAGAGAAAAGCACGAGCTGGAGTCTGAAAGATCAGAGCAGGAGTGTGTGAATGCGACATGAGGCGTGAGACATTGTGGCAAGTGTGGACTCCTGATACGCGGCCGCTGCACTGCAGTAGTGGTCTCACCTTTTTGATCACATGTGCCCCGCAAATAAGAAACACCAAGCACACAACACAGAAGGTATATGTTTAATACTGCTATTATACTAAATACTGAGTATAATACTATTAGTACACATGTACATACTAGTACAGCGGTTCTCAACCTGTGGGTCGCGACCCCTTTGGGGGGTCGAACAACCCTTTCACAGGGGTCGCCTAAATACATCCTGCATATCAGATATTTACATTACAATTCATAACAGTAGCAAAATTACAGTTATGAAGTAGCAACGAAAATAATTTTATGGTTGGGGGTCACCACAACATGAGGAACTGTATGAAAGGGTCGCGGCATTAGGAAGGTTGAGAACCACTGTACTAGTATGTATATTGTAACACATACATTAAAATAGATGTTGTCAAAGTATATTTTAGAAACGTTTCCATTTTCTTCCTGCACTCAATTTGGTGGGCAGAGAGACTATGTGAGTAGGGCATTGAGGCAAGGGGGGAATGAGGTAAAGAAAAAAGGAGTATAGACCCTCTAGGCCCCACATCCACATATCTCTGCACTGTTATTTTAGTAACTTTCTTTAAATCACTTAATTCCTTGTAAAAGTAAAGTAGGTATTTTTCCCTTTCTTACTGAGGTATAATTGATATGTAACATTTATTAGTTTCAGACGTAGAGCATAATTCAATATTTGTATGCATTGTGAAATGATCAGAAACCAGGTATTATTCTAGAATGTAGCTCTTTTCTACTTGCTTGCCACCAATAGAAGGCCATCATTAACCATAAAGATTAATACTCTGAAAACAAAACAATGATGACAAATCCTAGACCAGTGGTTCTCAATCGGAGGCAATTTTGCCTCCCAGAGGATATGTGGCAATAGCTGGAGAATATTTGGTTGCCACAATGCAAGGGGGAGGGGTTCGGGCTGCGACACCGGTATCTAGTGGGTAGGAGATCAGGATGCTGCTAAACACCCTACAATGCACAGAACAGCCCCACAACAAAGAACTATCCAGTCCAATGTCAGTAGTGCTGCTGTTAAGAAACCTTGTCCTGGCTAAATATGGCAGCTGCCAGCCGCCTGAGATTCTGCATTTCTGACAAGCTCTCAGGAGATGGCCAACATTCTCGGGCCCACATTGTGAGGAGCGAGGAAGAAGGTACGTTTATACAGCACTTCGACATGCCAGACACTGTCCTGAACTGTACCTGTAGCCCGAGAGAGGGCCTCCGATATGCTCTCTTTAGTTAATTCTCACCAGCATCCTCTGACACAGGCCCACCATTATCCCCATTTTCCTGAGGAGGAAATTAAAGCTTTGAGAGATGAACTTGCCCAAGGTCACTCAGCTAATGAGTAGAGCTGGGATTCAAACCCAGATAAAAAAAAATAATAATAATGACAAACCCAGACTAGCTAGTCCCTAAATCAGCTCTTCACCCTACCACACTCCCTCACCGTATAGAAGTCCTGGTCCTAGATCTGAAATTGCCCACTGGATCGCTCCCTTATTAACCGTGGTTCCTAGTCATTGCCCTTGGATGGGTTGCAAAAATCGCATCACTGGGGGAGGACGAAGGCTGGGCGCCCTGATAAGACTCCAAGAACATCCTGCAAGCTCCAGAGTGTTCCCAGGAACTTTCTGCAGATGCAACAAGGTTACAGATTCTCAACACCTCCCCTGCCCTTGTCCCCAAGACTGCAGAACTGACTCTCCAGGGCTGGCGCCTGGAAATCTGCACGTCAGCACACTCCTGTCCCTACTGGAGCTGGAAGAAGGGCGGTTTGACAGCACTTCCTGTGCCTTCTGATGAGCAAGTCAGCTCCTTCCCGACCGGAGCATTTTTCTGGCTGGGATGCAGGAGCCACCTCTCCCACTCCGTCCCTGAGCCTCAGGCAACAGCTAGCAGCGGGGACCAGACTAAACTCCCACGGCCTCTCTCCCCGGAAGCCCTTCCTCACCTTCCTCAGCCCCCGGGGGGCAGAGTTTCAGGAGGGGCAGGTGATCTGGGAGGAGCTGGAGGCTGCTCTTCACCTGCAAAGACAAACGTGGGTCAGCCCCAAGTCCTCCCTGCACTGACAGGGGAAGGGGTGACTCTCCCCTCACACCCAGGCCTCCCTGGGCTCCCAGCTCTCCCCAAGGACACAGCCTTCTCCGGGCCTCGGGCTTTCCGGGGAGCCACATGGGAGCGTCCGGACTCCCGCACGTCCTTTCCTGGGCCCCTGAGGATGCAGGTTCAGTGCGACCTGTGTACTAGGCTGCCAGCCATCCGCTATCTTAGACTCCTAGGGGACCCCAGCCCCCGCCCCCAGCTCATCGACCAGCCGGGGACCCCAGGCTCCTGGAGCCCCCAGTTCGCTCTGAACCGTTATAACCCCCAGCCCCCCGGATCCTTAGCAATGGGCTCCAACCTCAAAATCGAACATGCCCCAAAGTCCAGTCCCAGACCCTCCTCCGGGATGCCAGCCCCATCGCCTCTCTCTGCCCGCGACGGGAACCCCAAGCTCCCTGCACACCTCAAACCCCTTCATCTCCCCAGTCTGCAGACACCCCAGGAACCCTGCCTCTCTCTGCCTGCAAGGCCCTGCTTGGGCCAGTCCCCCAAGAACACCCCCAAACCTACCCTCAGTACTCAAACCCAGCCCTCCCGCGCCAGCCCCCCGGAACCGGCTCCACCTTCTCCGAGTAC
>NW_005362155.1:300899-313846 GCF_000412655.1 Myotis brandtii | reverse complement strand
GCCGCCTCGGGAGCGCCGGCCCCGTTTCCTCACCGGCTCCGCCATGCCACTGACCCCGCCGCTAAAGTCGCCCTAGGTTATTCGCCCGGCCCCCTCCCGCGACGTCCGCCATTCATTGGCAGAACCGCCTGCTAATCATCACTCCTCCCCTCCCACACTCTCTGGATCCGCCCCCCTGCCCTTTCAGTGGTCCCTTCACCCGTCCATCACACATCCACCACTGAAACCAAGGCGCCAAAGATTCCAATGAGCCTCGAGGTAATTAGTGTGTAGGTTTCAATTCCACCGGGATCACCCATTGGCTGGGCTGCCTCTCTTTCAGACCAGCCTTCCCTCAGTCCCGCCCATTAAAGACTTCCGTTTTCCAGTTTGGTGGAGCCAGGCCTCCTGGGAATTGTAGTCCTCAAGCACTATCCTAGTGGGGAATATCCCCCTGGTATAAGACTGGGGAAATCATTTGGTCTGGCCCTGCCAAGGCATTAGAAGTGAGTTAATTAAATGATCAAGTATATCAAGCTAGTTTTTAGATTGTTAATTTTGTATGGCCCTGGAATGATGTTATAAATATCCAAATGGACTTTGTCAGAAAAAAGGTTTCCCACTCCTGGTCTAAAGAAAAGACAACAACCATGTCTCTACCCCCAAACCTCCTTTTCGTCAAATGCCCATCTGTAGTCCAACTGGAATGAAGATGGAATTGAGACAGACCCCACTTCAGGTTGGCAGGAGTTGCTCTCATGGGACAAGGCAGTGTTGTTTTCTTTCCTCCTCCCTGCTCCCAAGAGCATCCTAAACACCATCTCTTTTCCTTTTCTCTGGGAATTATATTAACAGTGAGTCCCTCAAAAGCCTATTTCAATCCTTAATATGCCTAACCTAACAAAAACGCAAGCCGGGCATGTGCCCCGACCAGGAATTAAACCTGCAGTCTTGGCTCATCAGGACACAGCTCTAACCAACTGAGCTATCAAGCCAGAGCCTAGGGGAGTATTTGAGATCTTGCTCCCCCAGCATACCTAGTATGTGGTCAGTCTGGCTCAGATAAACTCATAAAAATTCTCTACTGGTTTTGGGGGAAAAATGAAATCACAGAGTTAGGCCCCAGACTTCATGATGTCCCCATTAATGTTTCTCCTAATCACGTTCTGAACTAATTCCACGAGTCACCCACTCTCGCACACACCCCTCCTCACATGCAGAATCCACACAACAAACACCCTAGAGACTAACACTTTCATACCACTCAACTCTCCGAAGTCATACAAACCCTCCCTCACACCAGACGTCCTGACAGATACATTCCACGCACAATGTCAACACTGCATACACCTATTATTCTCGTAATTAGCTGGTTAATATTAATAAAGAAAGAACCCTCACCACTGTGGCTCAGTTGGTTGGCACATCGTCCAGTACCCCAAAAGGTGGCTGGTTTGATAAGGACACATCCCCAGGTTGAGGGTTCAATCCCCAGCTGGGACTTACGTGGGAGGCAACCAATCGATGATTCTCTCTCTCTCTCTCTCTTTTCTTTTCACCCCCCTTCCTCTCTGTAAAAAAAATCAATTCAAAAAAGTTTTTAAATAATAATAATAAAAGAAAGAAAGAAAGCAGAAGGGAGGCCAAACATTGTAAGTGTGGTCATCTGGGCAGCTTCACTAGGAAGCTACAGCTTCACGCTCCCCAGGGAACCACCAGTCCATTCCCTACATATCACTGGGGGAAGGAAACAAAGGGGAAGATGGGCACATGCAAAGCAAAGCGAAGTCACGGTGACCTAGGGAAGGTGCTTGCCTGTCAGTCTAGCCTGGGGAACAATGGATTGGCTAGCGGGGTGGACTCCCTCAGAAGCATGCAAAATCTTGGAGGGTTAAAATCCCTGCCCAGTGTGGCTCATTTGGTTGAGCATTGCCCTGTGCACCAAAAGGTCGCAGGTTCAATTCCTGGTCATGGCACATGCCCAGGTTTTGGGCTCAATCCTCCTGTCGGACAGCCGATAGATGTTTCTTTTTCACATCAATGTTTCTCTCTCTCTCTCCCTCTCCCTTTCTCGCTCTCTGAAAATCAATAAACACATATTTTAAAGATAAAATAAAATCTCCAGACAAAAGAGTTCCCTCTCTCTTTCTTGTGCTTTCTCTCTCTTGCTCCCCGCCCTGCACTTGCCCATGGGCTCACGTGTTCTCCCTCCATAGCCATGTGGTCTTAAGCAGCCCCAAGGCCCATGGCCGAACAGACTACACACGCAATGGACTGCAGCTGGGAACACAAGCTAAGTTAGCCAAATGCTGGACCGGACTGTAGTGTGTGTGTGTGTGTGTGTGTGTGTGTGTGTGTGTGTGTGAGAGAGAGAGAGAGAATCCTCACCCAAGGATATTTTTTCCATTGATTTTTAGAGAGTGTAAGGGAGGGACAGAGACAGAAACATTGACATGAGAGAGACACCTCAATTGGTTGCCTCCTGCACACAGCCCAACCTATGCTCTAACCACTGAGCACCAGGGTGGGGCTGCCCTGTACTTTAATATGGAACAGAAATTCTGGGCAGTGGCCTTAATTCTGGCCCTGCTGAAGATAAGAATGGACTTCTTCCATGGTGAGGTGGACAGAGATGGGACCTTGGAGGGGAACCCCCTTAATTTTACATCATCAATAAAACCTTCCATGAAACCTCTCCCTCCCATGGGGTCTCAGGAAATTCTTTTCCTGGCGGCACCCCAAGAACTCCACTTCCATCCATAACACACCCACCCAGTATCCTCCCAGAACAATACAAATGAAAAATAGGAGTCTTAATTCTCCTTTTTTTTTTTTTAATCCTCACCCAAGAATATTTTTCAGTTGACTTTTTTAGAGAGAGTGGAAGAGAGAGGGAAAGACAGAGAGAAATATTGTGAGAGAAGAAACACATTGATTGGTTGCCTCCTACACTAGCTCCTCCCAGGGCCCGGGCTGGGGAGGAGCCTACAATCAAGGTACATGCCCTTGACCAGATTCGAACCTGGGACCCTACAGTCCACAGGCCGATGCTCTATCCACTGAGCCAAACCAGCTATGGCTAATTCTCCTTCTTGAAAATAAGGGACATTACTCCTCCCTGCCCCCTTTTCTTTCAGAACTTTCCAAGTGCGTGTACATCTTTATAACTGCTAACGGAGCCTCTTGCCAGCCTCAAACAGGAACTCAAGGATGGGGAGCCATCCTTTAGAAGTGCAACATTAAGGGAGATCCCTCTCTGTCCCTCAGTTCCTGGGGGAGAATAACTGGTCAGGGCCTTGCAGCGTACACACCTGCCTCCCCACGGGAGAAGTTTGTTTCTCCCTTCCCCCCATAAAAGCCAACTACCATTATAAAGTGAGGATGAACTATGTGCAACTAAAGGTGTTGTCAAGGCCGCTTACTTGAGGTATATTCATTGCTTATTTGGAAAACAAGGTATGGATTTTGAAAATTTATCTTGGCCCTGATGGTAGCTCAATTGGATACGCCTGGATCCACCAAGGTTGCGGATTCAATCCCTGGTCAGGGCACATACAGGAATCAACCAATGGCTGCATAAATAAGTGGAGCCTCTCACTCTCTCAAATCAATAAATAAAAATTTTAAAAACAGGGTGATGACTCTTCGCCGTACTGCGAGGATGAAGACCATTCTCAGCAGTCAAACTGTTGACATCCCAGACAATGTGGACGTCGCCCTGCAGGGACGCAAAGTGATTGTGCAGGGCCTCACAGGCACCCTGCGGAGGGACTTCAATCACATTGGTATAGAGCTCAGTCTCCCCGGAAAGAAAAAGAAGCGGATTCATGTTGACAAATGGCGGGGAAATAGAAGGGAACTGGCTACCGTGCACACGACCTGCAGTCACGTACAGAACATGATCAAGGTGTTACACTGAGCTTCCGGTACAGAATGAGGCCTGTGTCACGGAGCTTCCGGTACAGAATGAGGCCTGTGTACTCACTTCCCCATCAATGCTGTTGTTCAGGAGAAAGGTTCTCTTGTTGAAATCAGAAAGTTCTTGGGTGAAAAAAACATCCGCAGGGTTCGGATGAGGTCAGGCGTTGCTCGTTCAGAATCTCAGGCCCAGAAGGATGAGTTGATTCTTGAAGGAAATGACATTGAACTTGTATCAAGTTCAGCTGTGTTGATTCAGCAAGCCACAAAGTTAAAAACAAGGATATCAGAAAAATTTTGGCTGGCATCTATGTTTCTGAAAAAGGAACGGTTCAGCAGGCTGCTGAATGAGATCTAAGTTGACCAGGTACAGAAACACCCAGGTGCCCAATGATTTCTCACACTCATTTGCAATATTTTAAAGATGCAATAAAAGCCTCATCTTGGAAAAAACAACAGCAGAAAACAGGATGATGGGTTGTACCTGTTTGCCTATGTAAAAGGTGAATGTCTTTCTGCCTTTGCAATCTCTTAGTGGGTTGCCTGTGATGTGCATCCATTCTGATTTAATGCTTATTTATTTCTTTCTTTAATGTTTTCTGTCTCTCCTACATCTGCGCAGAGGGTTTCTGGGTTGGGAGAAGATTTTGTTTTCTCATTGTATTTCCCCAGAACCCACTAACAACATTGCACACCCCAGAGGCTATATGTCCTCCACGTATCTACCTTACTCACAATTCCTGCACCACATGCATCCAAAACACAGCACATACACGCCTTCAACACGTCACAGCTCCAATATCACCTCCGACTGCATGACCCCTGACACCTCACACCACACATCCCACACTACACTTCATAAGTGATACCCACACAGCATACACTCAATACTACCTGCCTCTCCCACACATACTGTTCACATAACATGTACTCCACACATCTATCCGGGACGAAACCACCACTTACATCCTATCCCATTCACCTGCTTCGCCACACTGGTATCTCCCACTCAGATACCCCAACTTGGTCAGCCTACACCTCAAATCCTCCATGCAGATTCGCCCAGGCCAAGGCTAAAGGCACACATCCCCAGCAGGTAGGGCTGTTTCCCAGTGAACGAAGGTTCCAGGCTCTGGCAGAGGGGACACCGAGGACCTCCCACTCCCAGGAAACCTTCAGCCACTCTTCATAGCCAGGCCAGAAATATAGGGATGGCACCCAAAGCCCTTCTGCCAGCCTTGGGTCCTTCTGGGAGGCCACTGCAAATGAGGGAAGCTGGGCATGGCCCTAAGTGCCTGCAGCTTCCCCAAGTCACCTCCCTAAATCTTGCTCGAGAGCTGTAAGTGGTCCAGCCCCTTTTATAAAACCAGGTCTTACTTAGCACGGGAAGTGGAGAAGCTCTGGGTATGGCTTCCTCCTGGGTAGAGACCTGCCTAGAAAGAAGCCCCAATCTGAATGGTCTGCATGCCCTCTGGTTCCTGGCACACAGTAGGCCCTTAATAAATGCCAAATAATAATAATGGTTAAGCCCTGGGCTGGGTTAGCACATTGTCCCAATATGCCAAGGCTGTGGGTAGAGTTCCTGGTCAGGGCACATAAAAGAATCAACCAATGAATGCATAAATAAGTTGAACAATAAATTGATGTTTCTCTCTCTCAATCTATCTCCCTTCCTATCCTATATAATAAAAGGGTAATATGCAAATAGACCGAACGGCAGAACAACCGAACAAACAATCAAAGCGTTAATATGCTAATGATATTCTAAGGCTGCTCAACCGCTCGCTATAATGTGCACTGACCACTAGGGGACAGTCAACTGGTCGACCAGTTTCTATGACAAGAACCGACCACCAGGGGGCAGATGCTCTGACCAATAGGTTAGCTTGCTGCTGGGGTCTGGCCAATCGAGACTGAGCGAGATGGGCTGGACAGGTCTTGGAGCACCCCTGCTGCCCCTCCCCAGCCCGATCATGCACCAGTGGGGTCCCTCAGCCTGGCCTGCACCCTCTTGCAATCTGGGACCCCTCGGGGATGTCGGAGAGTCGGTTTCAGCCCAATCCCACTGGCCACTCCCCTTGGGAGGGCGCCAGACACAGGGTTCATGGTTGGTGAGCGCTGCTGCGGCAGCAAAAGCCTCTCCTGATCGATCAGGACTGATTGTGCACAAGCCCATGGCAGGCGCAGTGGGGCCGGGATGAGCAGGAGCGGCAGGCAGGAGCTGCAAGAGGCATTGGACTGCGGGTTTCAGCCCATCCCTGCTGGCCACCCAGGGGGACCCCACCCGTGCACAAATTCGTGCACCGGGCCTCTAGTCCTATATAACAAAAGGGTAACATGCAAATTGACCCTAACAGCAGAACGACCAGAACAACCACTGGACCAGTCACTATGAGGCGCACTGACCACCTCTTGGTCCCTTTCCCTGGCCAGCAGGCTCTGATTGCCTGATGGCCACCTGGTGGGGGGGGGGCCGGCAAGCAGCGGGGTGGGGGAACAGCCGATCTCTCAGTCCCTTCCCCTGGCCATCAGGCACCGATCACCTGATGGTGAACGGGGAAACGGGGATGGATGGCAGCGGTGGGCAAGGCCGGCTGCAGGTAGCTGGGGAAGATGGCCCTGATCACAGGCCAAGCCTAGGGACCATACCCATGCATGAATTTTGTGCTCCAGCCTCTGGTCTATCTATATATATAAAGGCTAAGCGACTATCTGACTGTCGAGTAGGTATGACATGCACTGGCCACCAGGGGGCAGATGCTGGATGCAGGAGCTGCCAAGCGACAGCAACTTTGCAGAGTGCCATCTCGCACTCTGGGACCCCTCAAGGGATGTCAGAGAGCTGGTTTCGGCCCAATCCCCCCAGGCCAGGCCGAGGGACCCCGTTCACTCCACAGATGCCCTTCGAGCCAAGGCGGCTGGCTTGGGGAGGGACCACAGGACGTTGGCTCCAGGGTGTATCCGGCCCGTCTCACCCAGTCCAGCCCCGCTGGCCATCTTCTAATTTATTTCCTTTCAATGTGCACAAATCCGTGCACCAGGCCACTAGCAAATAAATAAGTAAATGAATAAATAACGGTTAAAGTTTGAGTGCTGACTGTGCCGCTGTCGTGTGTTTTACAGAGACGCACTAAGGTAGCTGTAATGATCATCCCTATTTGACAGACCAGGAAACTGCAGCACAAAGAGCTTGAGTCACACAGCCAGAAAGGGGCTTTGAACTCAAAGTCTGATTCCAGCGCCCGGGGCTGGAGCGGCCACGCCTCTGTTCCTCAGCTGCCCGCACCCCGAGTC
This sequence comes from Myotis brandtii, assembly GCF_000412655.1. Lineage (NCBI taxonomy): Eukaryota > Metazoa > Chordata > Mammalia > Chiroptera > Vespertilionidae > Myotis > Myotis brandtii. The sequence goes on along the minus strand of NW_005362155.1, from coordinate 306,655 downwards.
TCAGGACTTTGCACAGGCCTTCATCCACTCCTCCCTCCCTCGTTTCCTGAGCTTCTGATCTTTGCCATCCCCTGGCTGGGTACCCGGGACACAGAGAAGACTGGGGCACGGATTCACTCTCAAGAAGGCAGGATGCTTTCACCAGGAGTCACGTGCCCAAACGCGTCAGGCACAGGCAGGAAACCTAAGGAACGAAGCAGCCCGGATGATGGGTAATAGGGAATGGCAAGGATTATGGCAATGCCAGAGAGCTTGTTTTAGCTGAAGGGGAAGGTAAGGGTGTGACTGCTAAGCTAGATCTAGGATTTGTATTTTTTTATTTTTTACTTTTTGCCATGGGGACTGTGTTCAAGACAGAAGCCCAAAGAAACGCTGGAGGCTCATGTGCCCCCACCCACACTCCAAACATACACTACACAAAATATAAGAAGTCGTGCTTTCTTTTTTAAAGATAGTTGAGCTCTGCCCGGACAGTGTGGCTGAGTGGACCTATGAACCTGGAAGTTGAGGTTCAATTCCCCATCAGGGCACATGCCTGGGTTGCAGGCTCCATCCCCAGTGGAGGGCGTGCAGGAGGCAACCGATCAATGATTCTCTCTCATCGTTGATATTTCTATCCCTCTCTCCCTCTCCCTTCCTCTGCAAAATCAACAAAGATATACTTTTACTTATTTTTTTAATTTTTGCATTTTTTAAAAGAATATATTTTTATTGATTTCAGAGAGGAAAGGAGAGGGGTAGAGAGATAGAAACATCAATGATGAGAGAGAATCATTGATTGACTGCCTCCTGCATGCCCTCCAGTGGGGATCGAGCCAGCAACCGGAGCATATGCCATTGACCAGAATTGAACCTGGGACTCTTCAGTCCGCAGGCTAACACTCTATCCACTGAGCCAAACAGGCTAGGGCCAAATTATATATAATATATATGTATTATATATGTATAGATAGATAGAGAGTTGAGCTCAAAAGCAAGACAGAATCTTCATGATGCTAAAAATAAAGAAGGAAAGCAAAGCCACAACAGTGAGGGGGGTTGAAGTCCAGCAGTCCCGGGGAAGCTGATCTCTAGGACTGGAGTTTCACACATGGGGACAGAGGTCAAGGTGGAGGCCTGGGACAGCAGAGAGCTGAGAGTGAGTGCACTGCGCAAGGCTGAGAACTGAGAAAAGGCTGGCTCTTCCAGGCACAGAAGACAGAGAAAAAGATCCATGCACCTGCCTCGGGGTGCAACATGGGAGCAAGCCACCCAGCGGGCAGTGGAGGGGAACAGTCACGGCAGCAAATCAGAGTAGAACCTGGATTCAGACCAAACCTCAGGTGCAAAAACCTGCTCCGAGAAGCTCATGAATAAAGTGGTCAAACCTGCGTAGCCTGTAAGACTGCGGCAGAAGCCAATGCACCCCGTGGGGCGCAGGTAACTCATGGGGCTCCTGCAGACAGGAAGCACAGACACCAAAGAAACCTTCCATGGTGACCCTGCCGTGGGAGCATCCACCCCATGTACAGAACCAGGCCATGCCTCTTCCCCACCACTACTATATAATTGGGAAACGGAGGGTCATTGAGTTGAGGTATATTGCCTAAGGTCAGTTACAATTGATTAATTTTCTGTACCTCAATCCTCTTAGCAATATATATATATATATTTTAAAATTTTTTAAATATATTTTATTGATTTTTTTATAGAGAGGAAGGGAGAGGGATAGAGAGTTATAAACATTGATGAGAGAGAAACATCAATCTGCTGCCTCCTGTACCCCCACCACTGGGGATGTGCCCGCAACCAAGGTACATGCCCTTGACTGGAATCGAACCTGGGACCTTTCAGTCTGCAGGCCGACGCTCCATCCACTGAGCCAAACTGGTTAGGGCTCTTAGCTGTATACTGACACTAATTTTAGCGTACCTTCCTCATAAGAGGTTATAGAGATGAAATGAGATGCTCCCATAAATCACTCCTTAGACCAGGGGTGGGCAAACTTTTTGACTCGAGGGCCACAATGGGTTCTTAAACTGGACCGGAGGGCCGGAACAAAAGCATGGATGGAGTGTTTGTGTGAACTAATATAAATTCAAAGAAAACATCATTACATCAAAGGGAACGGTCTTTTTTTTTTCCTTTTTAGTTTTATTCATTTCAAACGGGACGGCTGCCTTAGACTAATGCCTAGCGCATTAAGAACAGTGTTAAAGTAAGTTGTAAAGGGTCAGAGGCAAAGAAGGAATAGAGTCTCTAAAGCAAAAATAGGACATTAGGAAGAAAGAACTGGTATGTTAGGAAAGGTAATTCCAGAAATAAAACTGTAGATACTGAAAGGTCTAGTCAGTCTTGCAAAGACATCCACACATCCTAAGCAGAAGAGGGACTGCGTTTCAGCCGGTCCTGGGCTTCAGAAGAGCACTGGAGCCGGGGAGACAGGCAGGGGACACCAGGAGTCTCCGTAGCTGATTCTACCCTCGCCTGAGAAAAGAATCTGGGTGTGGCGGAGCTTGCTACATAATGGTTTCAGGGCCTGGAGACTTTTCGTTCTAGAAGTCTTTTTGCTTGTGGTTTATATCAGAAGTAGGCAGTTGACCAGGTGGTGGGCACAGTGGCTAAAATGGCAGCCAGATTTCTGGACTCGGACCCAGCTCTGTGAGGTGCTAGTTGTGTGACCTTAGACATGTTAGTTGACCCTTGGCACTCAGCTTCCCACCTGCAGAATTGCACCTGGGAAGGAAGAATGTCAAGGTTGAGTATAGGCTCACCCAGCTGGCATAGCTCAGTGGTTGAGCGTCGACCTATGAACCAGGAGGTCACGGTTCGATTCCCGCTCAGGGCACATGCCCGGGTTGTGGGCTCGATCCCCGGTGTGGGGCGTGCAGGAGGCAGCCAATCAATGATTCTCTCTCATCATTGATGTTTCTATCTCTCTCTCCCTCTCCCTGCCTCTCTGGAATCAATAAAAATATATTTTTAGAAAGACTGAGTATAGGCCAGCCGTGGGCAAACTATGGCCCTCGGGCCGAATTCGGCCCGTTTGAAATGAATAAAACTAAAAAAAAAAAGACCGTACCCTTTTATGTAATGATGTTTACTTTGAATTTATATTAGTTCACACAAACACTCCATCCATGCTTTTGTTCCAGCCCTCCGGTCCAGTTTAAGAACCCATTGTGGCCCTCGAGTCAAAAAGTTTGCCCACCCCTGGTATAGGCTCTAGAATCAGACGGCCAGAGTTCAGGTCCAGGCCCCGGCACTTACTAACTAGGCAAGCCTTGAGCATGTTATTTAGCTTCTCTGCTTCAGTTTCCTCATCTATGAAATAGGGATGTTTGTGAAGATAAAATTAGCTAATATACATAAACACACGTATACATAATACATACGTAAAATACGTGACATGCTTTAATACAATCCTGGCACGTAAGTGCTCAATAACTTGGGGAGGTCACTGTAAAGATTAACTAGGTTAACTGATTTAAGAACATAGTAGATGTTCAATAAACGTCAGTGATGACCGCCGGTTCCTGGATTGCTTCCTTTTCACTGCACACCCAGCATACAACTGCTGAACGAACAATGATTGAACAACTGATGGTGGGAATGGCAGGCAAGTAGGCGAGATGGGGTAGGCCAAGACATAGGAAGGAAAAGGCCCTGTTGTGCCCAAGATGCAGCTCTCCCTCCTCTACTGGATTCCAGAGAGGATGGGAATGCACCCGTCCCCGCCTTCCCTTCCCCTCCCACACAAGGGCACTACATCACAGGACTGGAACAGCTCGTGGAGTTTATTTGGGCAGTGCGAACGGGACTGACGTTCCACTTGTGTACACAGACACACCCAGGTACACACAGCCTGAGCAGCGTCGCTCGAGGTTGACATCATCTGCTGTGGGTCCCCAGATTTCAGTCAGGTGTGGATCTCAGGAACCTGAGGAGGCCCAGGACACGCAGAAGAAACTGTGATGGGGAAGAGTCCAGGAGCCCTCCCCTTGCCCACCAGGCCGTGGGAACCCGTTTTCTTCTCCCTCCCCGAGTGCCAGAACCCCACTGCCATCCCTGCTCATCATCTCCCTCCTCCATAGAGGGCAGCTCCCAGCTCGCCTGAAGGGAATCAGCGGGTGCTCCAGGTCCCCTTGTGGCTCCCTCCTCCACACGCTGGTTCTGGCCCATCAGGATTATCCATGTTCTCGTAAGAATCTGCATCTGGTTAGGACCAGGGAGGAGTGAAATGCAGAGCTGGGAGGAGGCTGGGAGAGTCAGCCTCAGAGGACAGCAGGGGGCAGCGGTAGAAGCACCCACCTTCCTCATGATTGGGACCAGGCTGGGCCCGAACGGAGCGGAGCTGGGGGGCTGCATACAGGATCCCCCTCATATCCTCATAGGACTGGGACCCTGTGTGGGCAGGAGGTGGAGAGTTGGAGGTTTGGGAGCCATGCTAGGGGTTTGGGGAAGGAAAGTGCAGCCTAAGATATGGAGGGAGCCTGAGAGGCAGGGAGAGGTGGAAGGCTTGACCCGTGATGTACTAGGAAGGAGCGATTAGGGTCAGCATCAGGTTCGGGGTCCCTGTTAATTTTAGGGTTCAGTCAGGTATGGGTTAGATCATGGTCATGGTCAGAGAAATAGTTAAGAACAGACTTGGAAAGAGTCCAAGTCAGAGTCATGAGGAGAGAGCTGGGTCAAAGCTAAGGTCTGCATTGGGGCTGAGGTGAGGGGGAGGTCAAAGTCCAGGCTGGAATTGGATTGGGACCAGGGTTGATGTTCATGGTTAGGGATGGGGCAGATACTGGAGTCAAGATTAGGGGCGGGGGCGGTGCTGAGGTTATAGGTAAGAGTCAAATCCAAGATCAGGATTGGGCTTGGGTTTGGGGTCAAAGCAAAGTCAAGGTTCTGCCTGGAATTAGAGCTGAGACCAGATCAACCCAGTGTGGGCAGGTCCTAAGCATTTCTCACCAAGGGATGTTGCCTCCCGGCTGGGGTCCCAGGCAGTCCCAGGGGGGCTCAGGAAGTCTGAAGAAGGGAGAGGGGAGTCACTATTGCTTCTGGCCTCCAAGTCACACACACCACCACCACCGCCACCACTCACGCTCCCAGGAACGCGACCATCCTCACACACACACACCTTTTGTCCTGGCCGCTGGCTGGGCCAGCTCTTCATCCTCGTTCTCATACAACTCAGATGCTGCAGAAAAAAAGAGAATTGCAGGGACCACTCCTGCCCTGTAGGAGCTCCGTGGGTCCCCCCAGATCTCTGAGGCTCCAGGGGGACCTCAAATTACCATTGGAGAAGGAGTCTTCTTCCTCAGGACCCACGGCATCGTCCTCCGGGTTCTCATAGCCGCTGCCATCTGGTGGAGAGAGAGGGGGTCCAGCGAGGGTCCACAGCCCCCGCTGAGGAGGTGGGGGGGGGCGGGGGGGGGCAGTCTTACCCTGGGAGAGCTGGTCCTGCCCCAGGTTGGAGTCATTCTCATAGAACTGGGAGCCCTCCTCACTGTCCGGCTCCTCGTAGGCCTCCCCTTCTTCTTCGACTGCGCCTGGGATTTGGGGACAGGGGTGGGACCGCGTCACGGCGCCCTTTCTCCGGGCCCCAGTTAACTATTCCTGCCACAGACAGAGGCTCCGACACCCCCACAGGTGAGTAAGGACCCCTGCACCATCACCAGCTGCCCGCGTCGGGCTCCGGGCCCCTGCAGCTCCGGCCTCCTGCACCTCGTTGTACGGGTTCCCTCCGTAGGACTGGACGGCGGCGGCCAGGCCTGCAGCCCACC
>NW_005362155.1:300211-300534 GCF_000412655.1 Myotis brandtii | reverse complement strand
GGGGCCCTAGCCCTGGAGACGCGGCCCGGCCTCCTACCCGTGCCAGCCGTGGGCATGGAAAGCGAGAGCACGTTCCCGTACTGGCTGTGGGCCCCGTTGCCCGGGGGAGGCGTCACTTTGAAGAACCTGGAGGAGGAAGGGGGGTTGCACGGAGGCCCGGCCTGGAGGGGCCTGGGAGACACACTCAGAATGCAGGCCAGGCCCTCAGAGATTAGAAGGTGGTCGCTTGTAGTCAGCTCCTCGGTCCCAGGACAGCCCGCAGAGAGGGCTCTGGTCACTGCAGCCTGAGAGAGGGCCCTGGTCACTGCAGCCTGAGAGAGGGC
>NW_005362155.1:292689-298036 GCF_000412655.1 Myotis brandtii | reverse complement strand
CTGGTCACTGCAGCCTGAGAGAGGGCCCTGGTCACTGCAGCCTGAGAGAGGGCTCTGGTCACTGCAGCCTGAGAGAGGGCCCTGGTCACTGCAGCCTGAGAGAGGGCTCTGGTCACTGCAGCCTGAGAGAGGGCCCTGGTCACTGCAGCCTGAGAGAGGGCTCTGGTCACTGCAGCCTGAGAGAGGGCCCTGGTCACTGCAGCCTGAGAGAGGGCTCTGGTCACTGCAGCCTGAGAGAGGGCCCTGGTCACTGCAGCCTGAGAGAGGGCTCTGGGGTCACCTCACAGAAGTGGTAACTTTGGAGCGGGGCTTGGAAGGTTGGGCAGCATTTCCCCCGCAGAGTAAAGGCGCCCTCCGCAGTGGAAACAGCAAGCCAAGCATTGAGTGAAAGTGCAGGAGACGGAGACTGGGGGGCGGGGGTACCCGCGTCATTACCTTCTGGTGGGATCAGTCATTCGCTGTCTTTTCCTCCTCCGGGTCAGGGCTGGTGGGAGTGAATGGAAATGATCAGAGGAGAGCTCCTTGGCTGGGCGAAGATTCTGGGGGTGCTGGGGAGGGCGCTTGGGTCAAGGGAGGAGCTGGGAGTTCAAATTCCAAGGGGCTGAGGACGTCTGGAGGGCACTTAGAGGAGGAGTGGGGGGCAGGATTGTGAAGTCTGTGTGGGAGGAGAGAGACGGTGGAAGACTGGCCAGTGTGGGCTCTCCTGCGGGAGATGGTGTACAGGACTCACCTCTTCGCAGGTAAAGAAAGCTCGCCACCGAACCCATGCAGAAGATCAGGTAAACCAATGTAGTGACAGGGACTCTCCAGCCACCAGCCTCCAGCAGCCACTGCCGTACAGCTGTGGGGGAGGAGCTATGAGACCAGGACCAGGGCTGGCATGTTATTGCCCAGCCTCAAGACCTCAAAAGGCCATACACTTGGGGGACAGGGCAGGACACCGACCCTGAGGTCCCACGCGACAAGGAGGGCTCCCCTCCTTCCCTCTGAAGCCCGGGACTGTGCCTCAGAGCCTGGCCCAGTGTCTACTCTAGTGAGTATCTCGGAAGCAAACCATGAAATGTGAGGATTCAGGTGACGAGGACCAGCTTCCTGCTGCAGGTAAGGACGGCCACAGTCAAGGTGGAGGGCAGAGTTGAGCTCACAACGTTGAAGGTGGGAGGCAGCAAGGTGCCGAGGTAGATTTGGAGTGGGAGTTGAGATGGAGTTTGAGAACTGTTTAGGGTAGCACGGTCGGGTTGTATTAGGGAAGAAAATGGGCAGAACACCGTGACAAACTGGATGGGTGGGGTAAGGCAAAGGGAGAATGCCCAAACTCCTGGTTTTGGCATGTGGGCAAGTGGTAAAGTTCTTCACTTCCACAGGGTCGCCCAGAAGACTCTGCGTGGGGAACCCATTGCGTTTCATTTTTTTGTACATGTTGAGCTACAGTGTCCACGGGACATCCAACGGCAACCCCAGGAGATGGCTGGGGGTAGGGGTATGGAGCCTAGAAGCCAGTCACCAAGGCATGGTGGTCCAAGGCGCCAAGGGAGTAAAGGAGGTCCACTAGGAAGAGTGTAGACGCCCTAACCGGTTTGGCTCAGTGGATAGAGCGTCGGCCTGCGGACTGAAGGGTCCCAGGTTCGATTCCGGTCAAGGGCATGTACCTTGGTTGCGGGCACATCCCCAGTAGGGGGTGTGCAGGAGGCGGCTGATCGATGTTTCTCTCTCATCGATGTTTCTAACTCTCTATCCCTCTCCCTTCCTCTCTGTAAAAAAAAACCCAATAAAATATATTTTTTTAAAAAAAGTGTAGACAAGAACGAGAGAGTGTGAACAGGCATAAGAAGGGGGCTCAGGACTCCAATGGCGAGGAGTGGGGGAGGAAGGCTCTACCAAAGCTGACGGGAGGAGGAGACCCAGAACAGCAGTATCTTGGAAGCAAGGAGCAAAGAGGTGGCGTCAGTGTTCAGCGTAGTGGTTGGGTCTCAGGCGCAGGCTGTACCAGCCAAGAGGAGCCAAGGGGGGCTGGCTTCCAGTTCTTCCCAATAGCTCTGCACACAGGCCCCGCAATTGGGAGGAACCCTACCTGACTGGGCAGTGACTTTCAGCTGCATCTCGATGGTCGTGTTGCCATGGTAACAATGATAGGTGCCAGCATCTCGAGCTGTGGCCTGACGCAGCCACAGAGCAGCCCCGCCCCTGAGGGTGCCCGGGACCCACATCTCTCTGACGGGAGCCTCCTCACTCAGGTTGAGGCTCAGCAATGAGACGTTGGGCTTTCTGGGGCGCACGTGGATCCAGGAGATGGGTCCTCTGGCCACGGAAGCAGAAGGCACCCCACAGGGCAGACAGAGTGTGGAGCCAGGATCCACTGTGAGGTCTGGGGCAAGGAGAGCCAAGGCTAGTGTAGGCCTTAGAGTCTCCTCCCCCACAAACCAACCCTCCAGTTCCCAATCACCATCCTCCATCCCTGGCCCCCTCACTTCCTGGCATTTCCCTAGCACCTTACCTTGGTTTGAACTGCCGTTAGGAGGGGCACATGCAGGGTCTACCTCCCAACTCTCAGCGTGATCTTTGGCCCATACATAGAGCTGGGAGCTTGTGAGGCCGTCAGAGGAGGGCCTGGGGTCCTCTGAGGACCTGTTCCCCAGGTCACAGCCTGGGTCGTCTAGGTTTGAAGCCTTCCAACGGAACAGCTCCCCTGGGAAGAGACCCAGAACCAGATACGGAGACATCCAGGAGAGGCAGAGAGACCCAGAGACCCAGAAAGACAGAGGTAAATAGAAACAAAGATCCAGAGAGAGACAGAGGAGCAGCGTCTCAGAGAGAAATGAGACAGAGAGATACGGAGCAGTTCAGTATTGAAGTCACAAAGCTGGAGGCATTTTCAGGAGCCACCTACAACTGGCTTCCTGCTGGATCCTCAGGCCTTCCAGCCCCACCCCTCCGGACCCTCCTCTGTCCACGCCGACTGCCCTCTCCTCATCCAGCCCTCCCCGCCCCACCCCAGACCTCACCGCTGCCGTTCACGCTGACGGCCCAGCCAGACTGCCAGGCCTGCTCGGAAGGGGGCCCCTGTTGGCACAGGTAGAAGCCCCCCATCTGGGCAGAGATGTCGGAGATGAGCAGCAGGATGCCCAGGGCCCCCACCTGGATGCCCAGGCTTGGCAGCCCTCGGCTCCGGCTCCGGCTCCGCTGTAACAGGCACGCCTCATACCAGGCCAGCTGGTCAGGGGCACCATCTGAGGAAAGGCAGGGCAGCACAGCACTGCCTCCCTCTGCGGAAAGAGAGGGGGGTGGGGAGAGGAGCAGCTAGCCCCCTTCACGCCTCACGTTGCGTTACAAACCCAATGACCCCATACCCCACCGACTGGGGGCCATGAACCTTCAGCATCCTTCAGCCCTGGCCTGAATTTTCCAATGAAGAAAATGGAGGCTCAGAGAGGGCAAGTTACTTGGCCAAGGGCATCCAGCCCGAACCCAGGTGTCCAGCCCTGGCTCCTTCCATCTGCGCCCTTCGGTCATACCTTTGGCCTCCACCAGCTGTGATTTCTGGGGCCTGACTCCCACCGGAGTGAGGAAGAGGAGGAAGAAGAGGAGAGGAGGTGGCATGGTGGCCAGACTCTCCGAGGCACCCAGCTTCCCCGCGCAGGGGTTGCTGGGGCAAGTGGGGGGCTGGGGGGCACTGAAGCATGGGTGTTTGCGGAGGCGGGTGGGCAGTCCCCTCCCCGCCCCTCCCCTCGGGGAGGAAGGGGTGGTCACGCCTCAGGCCCCCTTCTCCATGCACCTCTCCAGACCCACAAAAGTCCCCCCCTCCCTGCTACACTGGTTCATTTCCATCCCACACTTACCACCAGTGAAATGAAGTGATCTGGAGTCCATCTGCTCACTTCCTGTTCCCCCGACTAGAGTAAGCACCTTGCAGCAGACACTGTCTTGTTCACCACTGTAGCACGGTGCCCTGAACAGTGCTTGGCACATTGAAGGTGCCCCATAAATGTTTGTTGAATGAGTGGACCCAGTCTTAGGGGCTCCCTCCTGCTTCCACTCCTCCCTCCTTCAACCTCAGGCTCTGAATCAGCGGTTCTCAACCTGTGGGTCTCGACCCCTTTGGGGGTCGAACAACCCTTTCACAGGGGTCACCTAAGACCATCGGGAAACACATATACAATTACATATTGTTTTTGTGATTAATCACTATGCTTTAATTATGTTCAATTTGTAACAATGAAATGGGGGGTCACCACAACATGAGGAACTGTATTAAAGGGTCGCGGCATTAGGAAGGTTGAGAACCACTGCTCTAAATCCATTTCCCTTCACACACACACACACACACACACACTTCATTCACTCACTCAACTAATACTTCTTGGGCCACCGTCACTTCTATACATACAACCAGCCTGTCCAGAGATTGTGGGATCCGGCAGACCTGAGTTCGAATCTTCCACCTCTACTACTTGGTTAAATTTCTTCGTCTGACTAAGCCTCCGTTTCTCTCTCTGTAAACTGGAGCTCCAGTGCCATTGAGTGTTGTTTGTGAAGATTAAGCAGGACAATGGCATTTTCAGCCCAGCACCCAGCGAATGAGACAGCACCAATTAATGGCTGAGCTCAAGCCAGACTGCCCCTGTGGCTCCGCAGTGGCCTGAGAAGCAACCAATGATCAGTCCCCCACTCTCTCCCAGTTCTTTCCTAGGACGTCCCTGCTGCGGCTATGGAAGGAACCCATTTAGAAATGAGACTGAGGCCCACAAAAGGCCAGGGTGTTGCCCGAGATCACCCACTGAACGCTAGAACCCAAGAGTCCTGACTCTGAAATCTCTCTTGGTGCCCCATCTCTCTCTTTCCTCCTCCTGCTCCCCCTCTTCTTTCCTTCTGCTTGTGTACCCCGCCCCCCTTCTCTCGGTAGGTGTACGTGTGTGTGCCTATCGGTGTCTCTCACGGCGGCAGTCACTCGGGGAAAGGGGCTAGGGACCCAGGAGACCTGCTTTCTCAGGGGCTGGTTCCCAGAGCCGCCTCACTGGGCTGTGACTTCCTGTTTGCCGAGGACAAACCCCAGGGGACCCTCCATCTGTCAGGGCCCCCACTTCCCTTTGGCGGCTGGAGGGGGAAGAGTGGGCTTTGGGGAATGAAGCGGGTGAGGAGGTAGGACTTTTTGTTTTTTTATTTTTACTTTTTTGCCTTTCATTCAGCAGAATCTCTAATCCTGCCATTAGCTTCCCAGCTGCCTCAGGGGCAAAGTCTTGCCAGAGGACAACAGTCCTCTGCTTAGAACCCAGCAGTGGCTTCTCATCGACCTAAAAAACACTTGGAATCATGTCCCCCAAGGATGAGCGAGGCTGCCCCACCTCCACTT
>NW_005362155.1:291012-291854 GCF_000412655.1 Myotis brandtii | reverse complement strand
GCCTCCCTGCACACCCCTACTGGGGATGTGCCCGCAACCAAGGTACATGCCCTTGACCGGAATCGAACCTGGGACCCTTGAGTCCGCAGGCCGACGCTCTATCCACTGAGCCAAACCGGTTAGGGCTGAACAGCTCCTTTCCATCACTCAGTCTCAGTTCAAGTGTGGCTTTCTCTGAGAGGCTGTCCCTGACCATTTATTTCCTTCCCAGCATTCACCCCAATCCCAAAGTGTGTTTGTTAGTCTTCTCAGGTGCCTCCTGCTCCGGCATGTCCCCTCTTCCACAACAGGGATCTTTACTGTCTTGTTCACTGCCATCTAGACGGTGTTTGGTAAGGTTTGTTGTATAAAGGAAGGAAGGTGGGAAGAGTGAAAGCAAACTTCCTTTTCTCGTCCCGCCATGCACTGTTACCAACGCTAGTCATTTCCTAGCCCAGCTATTTCTAGAACCAACTTTCTCCCCTTTTTGGACTCTTCCCTTCCCAACTAGAACCATTCCAACGGCCTTTTATTGTGTGTGTGTGTGTGTGTGTGTGTGTGTGTGGAGGGGGGGCTCTCTGTCTTCTACCTCTTTTGCTTCCCACCTACACGCCATAGAGAGAGCTTCCTTGGTCTTAGTCATATGCTTCCCCTGCTCAACAGACTTCAGTGACTCCAAGGGCCTCAGGATAAACCCCAAACCCCAAGCCTGATAGTTGACTGGAGCTTTATTTATAGTCATTACTAGAGGCCCTGTGCATGAAATTCATGCACAGGCACAGTCCCTAGGCCTGGCCTGCCATCAGGGCCATCTTCCCTGGCTGCCCTCAGCCAGCCCCGCCCCTGCCGCTACCCCCTCCCCC
>NW_005362155.1:288733-290785 GCF_000412655.1 Myotis brandtii | reverse complement strand
CCCTCCCCCCTTCCCCATTCACCATCAGGCGATTGGAGCCTGCTGGCTGGGGAAAGAGACCGAGAGGTGGTAAGTGCACCTCATAGTGACTGGTCCAGCGGTCGTTCTGATCATTCCAGCATTAGGGTCAATTTGCATATTACCCTTTTATTATATAGGATTTCACCCCCTTCCCAAGAAACCATGCCACACACACAGGGAGTCCAGAGGACAAGAAGCTACTGAGGCAGTGAACTATTGGGGATTTATAAGCCAGGCATTGACCTGGCCAGATCTGCACTTTCTAAAAACTTCCCCTGGCTGCAGTGTGGAGGGGAATTGGAGGGAGACCAGAGAGATCAGTAAGGGGAGTGTTCATTCATTGATTCACCAGATGTGTATTTCTCAGGCACTGTGCTAGGTGCTGGGGACACGAAAGACAAGGTTCCTGATCTCCTGGAGCTTTGATTCAAGTTTTGGGGCCACAGAAGGGTCAAGGGGGACAGGTAATAAACAAGTTAACCAATAAATAATTTCAGGTGGTGAGAGGTCTCTAATGTAATCTAATGGTGGACAGGTGATTGGGGATGGCTATTTTGGGTGGGGTGGTCAGGGAAGGCCTCCCGGAGGAGGTGACTTTTGAGCTGAGACCTTGCAGTTTAAAGCTTGGTGTTCACGTAAGGTCATGTTCAGTTTTGTTAGACACTGTCCTACTGAGTGGCTATACCATTTCACATTCCCATCAGGAATCGATGAGAAACTCGGTTTCTCTATATACTTCCCAGCACTTGGTATTATCACTGTCTGATTTTAGCCATCCGGTCGGTGTGTAGTGATGTCTACTTCTGGTTTAGTTTGCATTTCCCTAATGGCTAATAGTGTTGACCATCTTTCCCTGTGCCTTTATGCCATCTGTGACACCAGTGAGATGTCTATTCCTGCCCTTTGCCCACTTTCAAATTGGACTGAACCAGATTTTAAGCAGGGATGTGACACGATCTAGTTGCTGTGAGAATAATCAAGGAGCCCACAGGCCACACGGGGGTACAGCTAGAAGGCATTCTGGAAGTTCAGGAGGGAGATGATCGCCACGGGGGCTGGGTTTTAGGCCTGGAGATGAAAAAGGGACTCATTCTGCTACTCAGTCCTTTGGAGGTAGAGCCTACAGGACCTCCAGGCCCTGGACTGTGCCGTACAGAGGGAGAAAGGGCTTGAGAGAAGGGGAATCAAAGCGCTGGACCTAGGTTGGGTTTCTTGTTACCGTGCAAGGGGCGAGGTCACAGATCAGAGTTTGACCTAGGCTCTAGGTCCTAGGGCAGTGGCAGAGGGAGGGGAGGAGGGACTTGGGGCACTGGACGGGAGGGGTACCAGCAGGTGGGGTGAGTGGTTGAACATCAAAGTGGGGTGGGGACCTCAAGAGCCGGACTGAAACGACTGACTGACCTCGGCCCCGCCCGCCCGCTGCTGAGGCCGGCGGGCATCTCCGAGGAGGTGCAATCTGAGCAGAGCTTCCAAGGCCACATGGAGACACTAGGAAGCTTCTGATGAAAAGAACTTGGGGTTTGGGAGAACTAGTGTCTGGAAGAGAAAAAGGGACTCATTCTGCTACTCAGTCCTTTGGAGGTAGAGCTTACAGGACCTCCAGGCCCTGGACTGTGCCGTACAGAGGGAGAAAGGGCTTGAGAGAAGGGGAATCAAAGCGCTGGACCTAGGTTGGGTTTCTTGTTACCGTGCAAGGGGCGAGGTCACAGATCAGAGTTTGACCTAGGCTCTAGGTCCTAGGGCAGTGGCAGAGGGAGGGGAGGAGGGACTTGGGGCACTGGACGGGAGGGGTACCAGCAGGTGGGGTGAGTGGTTGAACATCAAAGTGGGGTGGGGACCTCAAGAGCCGGACTGAAACGACTGACTGACCTCGCGGGGACTCAGGCGCCCAGAAAAGTGGAGCCGACCCAGCCCTGCCCCGAGGGCCGCCCCACGAGGGCGGAGGTGCAGGAGGCCTGGCCACAATGGCTGTATCGTGAGCCAGGCCCCAGCGGAAGGGCGGCAGGGGCCCAGCCAGGAGCCGGCTCCGGG
>NW_005362155.1:282142-287807 GCF_000412655.1 Myotis brandtii | reverse complement strand
GGAGGGCGTGGCCTTGCGGCCCAATGGGTGGGGCCAGCTGAGAGGTGGGGCCCCGTGAGTGGGTGTGGGCGTGGCCAGGTGGGCAAGGGGCGGGGACTTTGGAAGGGAGGGGTCATGTCAGAGGAAAGAGGATTGGCTGAACCGTGGGATGGGGAAGAGGCGGGACTGTAAACTACAGGTCGAATTAGGTGAGAAGAAGGCGGGGCCCGGTAAGTGGGCGGGTCTGGGGAAGGGGCGGGGACCGTGGTCGCAGTATTACTAGGTCGCTGGACTTTGGGGTTCGGTGGCCCGGGTTATTGGGGATCCCGGAGTGATGGGAAGAGAGGCTGATTCTTGTTCCCCACAGTGCTTGATCCCCAGCCCCAGGAGGGCGCAAAGGCTGAGGCAGAGGCTGAGTCAGGGGAACTCTGCCGACTTCGCGCTGAGCTGGCAGGCGCCCTGGCGGAAATGGAGACCATGAAGGCTGTGGCTGAGGTGAGCGAGAGCACGAAGGCGGAGGCTGTGGCCGCGGTGCAGCGGCAGTGCCAAGAGGAGGTTGCTTCCCTGCAGGCCATCCTGAAAGGTGAGTCAGGGTCTCGTCGCAGACTCTCCATCAGCCCCACAGAGGGGAGTGCATGACCAGAAGAAGGTCAAGGGGTCCGATCAGCTGTGGGGAGAGGGGGGGGGAGGGTCGGTTAGCAGGGCTGCCTAGTCCAGGGCAGGCCTATGGGCCCAAGGAAGGGGCACCCTGTCTGATGTGCACAGTGGCACTGCCTGGGCTGGCAGCAGCTCTGTCAGTTCCAGCTGAGTTTAGCTCTGAGCTCTTCCTGCTCCCTTGCCCCCTGTCATTTCTTGTCCCTCACTGATCAGCCCTGAAGATGAGCCACTTCTCAGTTCCCGGAAGCTCCTTCATTTGAGCCTCTGGGCGCCAGACTCAGCGCTGGGCCCTGCCTCTTTGGAGTCTAACCCTCTGGTTCCCTTCCCTCCCCAGCACCCTTACATCCGCACCGGCCCCTACCACACACTCTGCATCGACTTCCCTGTATGTACTTGGGATGCAGCACCGTCCATTGCCCCAGATCCCGTAGCTCCTTTTTCTGTTTCCCGCTTCTCCTCTAGTCAGAGGCCAAAGTCTCTGAAATAGCTTCCAGTCCTGTCGCCCACTCTGCTTCCACAGCCACTGCTGTAGTGAGGCTCTGGACAACTCCCCCGGATAGTCACCCCAGCCTCTCACAGTCTCCTTCTGTAATCTGGCCTTGACATTGGCTTCCAGGGTACACTTTCTTTTTTTAAGTATATTTTTATTGATTATATTGACTTCAGGGAGGAAGGGAGAGGGAGATAGAAGCATTAATGATGAGAGAGAATCATTGAGTGGCTGCCTTTTGCACGCCTCCCACTGGGGATCCAGCCCACAACCTGGGCATGTGCCCGCACTGGGAATCAAACCGTGACCTCCTGCCTCATAGGTCAATGCTCAACCACTGAGCCACGCCGGTTTGGTCAGAGCACACTTTCTAAAATTCCCACCCCACCATGTCATTTACTTTTCTAACAGCTGCTCCACCTCCAGACTTCTGGGGCTGTATTTCCCACATCTCAGGCATCCACGTACTATTTATGCAACGTGGTTGTCTCCTTGTATGACTTGCCCTGTTACCTGCTTAATATTTGTCCTTTAAATAGGTCCACTTTTTTAAAAAAGTACATACATTTATTTTATTAATCCTTACCCGAGGATATTTTTCCATTGGTTTTTATTTATTTCAAGGAAGCTTTTTTTTTTAAAGATTCTTTTTTTTTTTATTTTTTTTTTATTGATTTCAGAGAGGAAGGGAGAGGGAGAGATAGAAACATCAATGATGAAGAGAATCATTGATCAGCTGCCTCCTGCACGCCCCCTACTGGGGATTGAGCCCGCAACCCGGATATGTGCCCTTGACCGGAATCAAACCCAGGACCCTTCAATCCACAGGCTGACACTCTATCCACTGAGCCAAACAGCTAGGGCTCCATTGATTTCTAGAGAGAGTGGAAGGGACTGGGAGAGACAGACAGAGAGAGAAACATCAATGTGAGAGAGACACATTGATTGGTTGCTTCCCACACGTACCCCAACCAGGGCTGGGGATCGAACCTGCAACCGAGTTATGTGCCCTTGACCAGAATTGAACCTGGGACTCTTCAGTCCACAGGCTGATGCTCTATCCACTGAGCCAAACAGGCTAGGGCTTACATACATTTATTTTAAAGGAAACTTTCTGTCCCTGTAAGAAAAACTACCCTAAATCATCATCATAACGACAGTGATAATAATAATGGCAAACGTTTATTGAACATATCATAACAACAACGTTTATAATAATGGCTAACGCATATATGCCAGGTACTGAGTTAAGTGCTTTATGAGTATTTAACCTTTATAACAGTTTCTGTGAAGTAGGAACTGTTATCTATCTCCATTTTGCAGAGGAAGCGCGGAGGCCCAGGTGGGTTTAGATAACTTGCCCAAGGTTCTGCAGGTAGAAACCACAGATTTGAACCCAGATGGTCTGGCAGCAAAACTTTTTTTTTAAGAGGATATATTATAAATTTATTCTTTTTTTATTCTTTATGACTTTAGAGAGAGGAAGGGAGAGGCAGAGAGAAATAGAAACCAATGATGAGAGAGAATCATCAATTGGCTGCCTCCTACACATCCCCCCTGGGGGGTGTGACCCAACCGGGAATTGAACTGTGACCTCCTGGTTCATGGGTTGATGCTCAACCACTGAGCAACACTGGCCGGGCTCAGGATATATTACAGATTTTTGTAGCAATAACTTAGTTCACACCATGCAATAAAAATACATTAATAAAAGTAAGTAAATAAAAGAACCAGTACATTAATCAAAATAAACAAGCTTTTGTAGGTTCTAAACTGAAGGATGTTCTTTTTCCCCCTGCAGAATCCTTAAAACCTGAGGCACTTAAAATTTGTTAGCCTTTCACCCTAGCTGGTTTGGATAGAGCGTCAGCCTACGGACTGAAGGGTCCCGGGTTCGATTCCGGTCAAGGGCATGTGCCTGGGTTGCGGGCTTGATCCTCAGTAAGGGGGTGTGAAGCAGGCAGCTGATCAATGATTTTCTCTCTCTCCCTTCCTCTCTGAAATCAGTAAAAATATATATTTTTAAGAAATTGTTAGCCTTTCTACTGAGATGTGAATTAGACACAACAATGAAGAAAAAGGTTAAGAGACCAGTTATCTGTTATGGATCATTCCAGCTTTGTTCAACCGTGACTGGAACTCTTCTCATATTCTCATTTGTTTTCCTGATAAAGTGTGCTGCCTGGCTATTGGCTGAACTTTGGATTTGGCAGAATATTTACTTCTAATGTTAGTACACACTAAAATAAGTATGAAAATAACAAGAAATATATTAGATACTGATTTTTGTTGGTGTATGTTGATACGCATCTGTACGTACTGTTACTGGTCTATATGTGGACTGGGTATCGTATCCTCAGCATTATGTGTAACACCCTCCATATGTCATCTCCTTCGATCCCTCAGCAGCCCAGTGGCATAGTCATCAGTGTCCTCATTTTGCAGCTGAGGACACGGATGCAGAGAGGCTAACACTGTCCAGGGCCATCTCTCCACAAGGCCCCCCGTCTTAGTGTAGTCACTGTGGTAAATTGCCTCGCCCAGTGCATTAGTGTTGGGGAGCCCCCTGCTCACCCATGGCGGCAGGTGGGGGGCAAGCACTGACCCTGCCCCTCCTCCGCCTTCCTGCCCCGACAGACTCCATCAGCAGCTACGAAGCCCAGATCACTTCTCTGAAGCAGGAGCGGCAGCAGCAGCAGCAGGACTGCGAGGAGAAGGAGCGGGAGCTGGGCCGCCTGAAGCAGCTGCTGTCCCGCGCCCACCCCCTGGACTCCTTGGAGAAGCAGATGGAGAAGGTTGGGTGTGGGATAGCCTCCTCCTGGCCCCACTGGTGGCCGTGGGGCAGAGGGGTGCTGGGGTGCCACTCCCAGATCATTGGGAGCAGGGCACCCAGTCATCGTTCTGGGTGTCACATATGCTGGGTCCATACTGAGCAGGGTCTTGGCCTGCCACTTCCTAGTGGCTTTACTAGGTTCACTTACCTCCACAATGAAGGACAGTCATGGGGAAAGGGAGCTAACCCTCAAGGCTACTCTCACGCACTAGGCGCTCTGGTGACTGCTTGGCAGAGTCAGGCTCCCTCTTTCCCCTGAAAACGAGCCCCATTAGACCCATTTAACAGATGAGTAAGATGAGGCTTAGAGAAGTTCAATAATTCTCCCCAGGTTTTGCACATGGAAAGGAGATTTGGGACTTAAAAATCAAAGCCATCTGGTTCTAAAATTCTTGTTCTGGAAATAGTATATCACTTTCTTTGTTATTGTTTTCATTATTAATAATAGTAGGAAGCACATATTACCAAATTCTTCATCTTTCAAAGCAGGTTCACATCGTTCCCTCACTTGATCCTCACAGCATCCCTGTGAGGTAGGTACTTAGCTCATTTTATGCACGAGGAAACCAAGGCCCAGGGAGAGCGAGTCAGTCGCCGACTAGACAGACAGAGGTCAAAACAGGAGCCCAAGGAAGGAAGGTGCCTAACCCACACCTTCCCAGCAGAGGCTGCGGCTTGGTTCGGGGTGTTCCTCCGGGAGCAGTTACCCAGGGCGGGAAGGAGAGGGCTCTGCTGACGGAGAGCCACCCGGGACAGGGGAGGGGCTGAGGCCTGGCCCAGCTCCTGCGTGTGGCCATGGTCAGTCCGCAGCCTGGGATCTCAGAGTGTGGATTCCGAGGCTTCGGATGGATCCAGAGAGTTTGTTTGGGCCACACAGGCTTACGCTGCCTGTTGCCATGGTTCACATAAGAGTTTGGAGGGTTAGACTGAGCTTGTTTTTTTTTTTAACGTTTTTATTGATTGATTGATTGATTTTTTTTTTTTTTAGAGAGAGAGAGACATCAGTGTGACAGAGAAACATCCATCGGTTGCCTTCCACACACCCTGACTGGGGATCAGGTCTGCAGCCTGGGTATGTGCCCTGATTAGGAATCGAACCTGAGACCCTTTGGTCCGTGGGCCGATGCTGTAACCACTGACGCACACCGGCCAGGGCCGCAGGGCCATTCTTGCTGACCGGCACTCGTGGGAGACGAGATGGCCTGGTGACGTGGTGAGGTTTGGCTGTCCTTGCACAGAGGAGCCTGTTTCATCCACCTGGAGACGTTATGTTCAGCAGGATCCCAAACTTGGAAAGAGACCAACAAGAAATAGCCGGCAATATGGTGGTGATTGGAATGTGGGAGGCATATCGGTTAGGGCGAGGTTTGGAAACCCAGGTCAGCAGTGGCTTAAATAAGAGCGATGCTTATTTTCCTAAGGTCCAGAGGTAGACGTTTCCAAGGCTGAAATGGCAGCTCAGCTCTTAGGGAAGCCGCAAAACTGTTGTTCTCCAGAGCGACTGAGCTCTTGCTCCCCGGTATTTGTCATCAGTTTGGCCACATAAGCTCCTATAAGAATTTGTTAACAAGTCGTTAGGAACTCGGGCTCCTTCTGTGTTGCTGTGTAGCCATAGGTATAGCTTACTACCTCATGTCCAAGATGCCTGCTTGAGTGCCAGCCCTGCCCACATTCTAGCCGGCGAGGAGGAGGAGGAGGAGGAGAGG
>NW_005362155.1:259147-281132 GCF_000412655.1 Myotis brandtii | reverse complement strand
GGTGGAGGAGGAGGAGGAGGAGGAGGAGAGGAAGAGGAGGAACGCACACCCTTTAAGGAGTTGCCCTGAGGTTGCACATGGCACCTGCCTCCATCTCCTTAGCTGTAACTTAGTCACGTGGCCATGCTTAGTTACAGGGAAGCTGAGAAATGCGGATGGTATTCTCGAATATAGGCTATGTGCCCAAGTTAAATGTTAGTTTCTATGATAAAAGGGAAACTGGATATTGGGGAAGAAATATGGCGAGCAGGTGGGAAGATAGTCGCGACTCTGGCCCCTTTCCCTACCACGTGCCCTGGGGCAGGTCTGGAGCTCCAGACCCTCTGTGATCTCCGATGGGGGTGGACAGGGCTTTCTTGGGAGGGTTCGCGGGGCTGATGCACTTGGAAAGAAAGCTCTGAGCAGACCTGAGGGGTCCTGCAGTTGGGAGGGCAACTGTCGCTGCCCAACCCCCCCTTCTTCAGGCCCATGAGGACTCGGAGAAGCTGCGAGAGATCGTGCTGCCCATGGAGCAGGAGATAGAGGAGCTGAAGGCAAAGTTGCTGAGAGCGGAGGAGCTGATTCAAGAGATCCAGGTGAGGGGAGGCCAGGGGGCACTGAGGGAAGAGGGCGCTGCAGGACCCTGTCCCCCAGCCTCTCCCCTGACCCCCTTCCCTAGAGACGTCCCCGGCACCCCCCTTCCCTGCATGGCTCCACGGAGTTGCTGCCTCTCTCCCGGGACCTGTCTCCCCCGCTGGAGCCTCTCGAGGAGCTGAGCGGAGATGGGGGTGCAGCGGCCGAGGCCTTCGCCCACAACTGTGATGACAGCGCCTCCATCTCCTCCTTCTCCCTCGGCGGCGGGCCCGGCAGCAGCACCTCCCTGCCCCGTGGCCGCCAGGGCCTGAGCCCCGAGCAGGAAGAGACAGCCTCTCTGGTGTCCACGGGCACCCTGGTCCCTGAGGGCATCTACCTGCCCCCTCCTGGTTACCAGCTTGTCCCAGACACCCAGTGGGAGCAGCTGCAAATGGAGGTGAGTGGAGTGGCAGGGTGCCCGTCTGCCTGCATGCGTCCACCTCTCCCTGCCCAGGCTGAGCCAGAGCTGGGGATCCACAGTGAAGAGAAAACTCCCTCCCTCCTGGCACTTCCGCCGGTGAGGGAGCCAGGCCCACACATGCACATGGACACAGCACCTGCACACGGGCACATGAGGAAGTCAGTGTCCCCGGTGAGGCCCAGGGGAAAGGAACAGGTCTGGCAGTGCTGGAGACTAACCTGGAAGGTGCTCCTCGAAGAGTGGGGGCAGAAGGGACCGCACGTTCAAAGGCCCTGAGGATGGATAGACCACGGTGTGCCTGAGGGATCTCATTTAGAATTGAAGGTCAGACAAAGAACTTCACAGACAAGAAAAAGCTAAAGGAGTTCATTACCACCAAAACAGTATTACCTGAAATGTCGAAGGGTATTGAAGAAGAAGGAGGAGGAGGAGGAGGAGGAGGAGGAGGAGGAGGAGGAGGAAGGGAGGAGGAGGAGGAGGAGGGGAGGAGGAGGAACGCACACCCTTTAAGGAGTTGCCCTGAGGTTGCACATGGCACCTGCCTCCATCTCCTTAGCTGTAACTTAGTCACGTGGCCATGCTTAGTTACAGGGAAGCTGAGAAATGCGGATGGTATTCTCGAATATAGGCTATGTGCCCAAGTTAAATGTTAGTTTCTATGATAAAAGGGAAACTGGATATTGGGGAAGAAATATGGCGAGCAGGTGGGAAGATAGTCGCGACTCTGGCCCCTTTCCCTACCACGTGCCCTGGGGCAGGTCTGGAGCTCCAGACCCTCTGTGATCTCCGATGGGGGTGGACAGGGCTTTCTTGGGAGGGTTCGCGGGGCTGATGCACTTGGAAAGAAAGCTCTGAGCAGACCTGAGGGGTCCTGCAGTTGGGAGGGCAACTGTCGCTGCCCAACCCCCCCTTCTTCAGGCCCATGAGGACTCGGAGAAGCTGCGAGAGATCGTGCTGCCCATGGAGCAGGAGATAGAGGAGCTGAAGGCAAAGTTGCTGAGAGCGGAGGAGCTGATTCAAGAGATCCAGGTGAGGGGAGGCCAGGGGGCACTGAGGGAAGAGGGCGCTGCAGGACCCTGTCCCCCAGCCTCTCCCCTGACCCCCTTCCCTAGAGACGTCCCCGGCACCCCCCTTCCCTGCATGGCTCCACGGAGTTGCTGCCTCTCTCCCGGGACCTGTCTCCCCCGCTGGAGCCTCTCGAGGAGCTGAGCGGAGATGGGGGTGCAGCGGCCGAGGCCTTCGCCCACAACTGTGATGACAGCGCCTCCATCTCCTCCTTCTCCCTCGGCGGCGGGCCCGGCAGCAGCACCTCCCTGCCCCGTGGCCGCCAGGGCCTGAGCCCCGAGCAGGAAGAGACAGCCTCTCTGGTGTCCACGGGCACCCTGGTCCCTGAGGGCATCTACCTGCCCCCTCCTGGTTACCAGCTTGTCCCAGACACCCAGTGGGAGCAGCTGCAAATGGAGGTGAGTGGAGTGGCAGGGTGCCCGTCTGCCTGCATGCGTCCACCTCTCCCTGCCCAGGCTGAGCCAGAGCTGGGGATCCACAGTGAAGAGAAAACTCCCTCCCTCCTGGTGCTTCCGCCGGTGAGGGAGCCAGGCCCACACATGCACATGGACACAGCACCTGCACACGGGCACATGAGGAAGTCAGTGTCCCCGGTGAGGCCCAGGGGAAAGGAACAGGTCTGGCAGTGCTGGAGACTAACCTGGAAGGTGACAGAGCGGCGCTCCTCGAAGAGTGGGGGCAGAAGGGACCGCACGTTCAAAGGCCCTGAGGATGGATAGACCACGGTGTGCCTGAGGGAGGAGAGAGATGAGGTCAGAAAGGAAGGCAGGCCCAGGGGTCAGCCTCAGCGCACGGGGTGTTCAGACAAGGAGCAGTGGGAAGCCTGAGGGGTTTAAACCACCGAGAGGCCTGCTCTGCTTTAGGCTTCACATGACCACTTGGGCCTCGGTGTAGGAATGGGCTGTGGGGGGGAGGGCAACAGGAGAGGCGGGTGGCTAGTTGGAGGTGCTTGACATCGTTTTGTTTTTGTGTCTGTTTGTTTGTTTTTATTGATTTCAGAGAGGAAGGGAGAGGGAGAGATAGAAACATCAATGATGAGAGAGAATCATTGATCGGCTGCCTCCTGCATGACCCCTCCTGGGGATCGAGCCCGCAACCCTGGCATGTGCCCTTGACAGGAATTGAACCTGGACCCTTCAGTCCACAGGCCAATGCTCTAGCCACTGAGCCAAGCCAGCTAGGGCCTTGACAGTTTAGAACAGTGATGGCGAACCTATGACACGCGTGTCAGAGGTAACACGCGAACTCAATTTTTTTATTTTTCTTTGTTAAATGGCATTTAAATATATAAAATAAATATCAAAAATATAAATCTTTGTTTTACTATGGTTGCAAATATCAAAAAATTTCTATATGTGACACGGCACCAGAGTTAAGTTAGGGTTTTTCAAAATGCTGACACACCGAGCTCAAAAGGTTCGCCATCACGGTGCTGTCCTCTCCTCTGTTTTTACTCTTTTTACTTATGCTCTCCCCTCTGGCACACTCCCTACTGGGTATGTGCCTGCAACCAAGATACATGCCTTTGACCGGAATCGAACCTGGGACCCTTGAGTCCGCAGGCCGACGCTCTATCCACTGAGCCAAACCCGTTAGGGCTAAGTTAGGGATTTTCAAAATGCTGACACGCCGAGCTCAAAAGGTTCGCCATCACTGGTTTAGAAGAAGGTTGTGACTGGGACCAGGAGATGGCAGCAGAGATAAAGAGAAGTGGATGTGGAATCTACTTTGGAGGCAGATTGGCAGGGCCTGCTGGTGGGTTGGACTTGGGGAGTGGAGAAAAGAGAAGGGTCAGCATCAATTCCTGGGCTTTGGGCTTGAGCAACTGGGAGGATAATGGCACCACCTACTGAGATGCCAAAAAACAAGGGGGGGGGTGTGAGGCATAAGAGGCGTGGTGAGGGGAGGCCTTCCCTGGAGGTTGAGGCTGAGGCCGGGTCTGTGGCAGGGGCGGCAGCTGCAAAAGGACCTGGAGAGCATCAGCCGTGAGCGGGATGAGCTGCAAGAGGGCCTGAGGCGAAGCAATGAGGACTGTGCCAAGCAGGTGGGTGCAGCCTCTGCCCCAGCCCAGCAGGGCCTCTGGCTGCATGCCTCCTCCTAGGCCCCAGCCTCACCCTTACCCCCTGCCACCCACAGATGCAGGTGCTCCTGGCACAGGTCCAGAACTCAGAGCAGCTGCTGCAGACCCTGCAGGGGACCGTGAGCCAGGCTCAGGAGCGGGTTCAGCTGCAGATGGTGAGGGCTTGGGGGCTGGGGCAGGAGTGATGGGAATTGGTTGGGGGGGGCACATGGAAGGTCGAGGCACCTGTCCTGCACGGGCTGCACCTGAAGTTGGTGCCAAGTGGGTGAAAGGGTTTCCCGGGTACCTGGCACTGTGGCCAGAGCAGGGGCTTGTGTTCAGAGCGAGCCCACGGCGCACCTGCTGCGGGATCTGGAGCTGATCCCACAGGCTGGGAGCCGCAGCCTTGCCGCCGTGAAATTGAGACAGTGGGACCCAGCTCAGAGTCATGAAGAGTAAAAGCAGGGATGGAGAGACCAGATACGTCCCAGCCCAGACGAGAGCTGTAGACGATTGGATTGGGCCAGGTGCCAGGTGCGAGGCAGGAAGGGGCAACCTGGGAGGCCGAGGGATGGTGCGCAGGGGGCCGCTGCCCTGGACTCTGCCCTGTGGGAATCGAGCTCAGTGCTGCCAGGGTTTCTGTTTGTCAAGAGAAGCCAGAAATCTAGGTATTTGTGTGTCGTCTACCAATTTTTAGACTTAGCAACTAATTTAAAGTAAAAACAAACAACATGCACCAAATAAAGCAGCCGACATGGTTGGTGGCTGCCACTGTGTGATCCCCAAGTCACTGAGAAGGCTGAAGGAAGAGGGGTCAGGGTGTGGCCTCCCAGGGGCCTGGAGACACCTGGTCCCCTCATCGCGCACTAACTCTCCATCCCTAGGCAGAGCTGGCCGCCTCCCACAAGGGCCTGAGCCACGAGGTGAAGCGGCTGACGGAGGAAAACCGAGGGCTCCGGGCCGAGCAGCCACCGTCTTCAGCCCCCCGGGTCCTGGAGCTGGAGGGCCAGGAGGAGTCAATGCCCAGCTCCGTCCCGGTAAGGGGGGTGCAGGCACCGGAGCCTGGGGTCCACCCTGGTGGCACCTCCTCCCTGTGGGACTGGGGGACAGATCCAGGCCACCGTGTTTTCACTGCGTCACCTTGGCCGCCTCACTGGGCTTTGCTAAGGCTGTCTCCTCACCTGAGAACGGGACCAAACCCCCTTGCCAGCATCGCCTGAGGAGAAAATGAGCGCACAGAATGCTCGATGTGAGAGCGGTAATTTGGTTTATTTTTAAGTGACACAAGATCCACAACGTTGAATTCGTCACAATCTTTGGTTCATAACAGCTGTCATCATTGGTCTGTGCATGGCCTTCGTTGACATTATTAATTTGTTAAAAATATGAAGGTCGCCCTGGCTGGGTGGGTCAGTGGCTCGAAGCATCATCCCATTCACCAAAAAGGTTGTGGGTTTGATTCCTGGTCAGGACACATACCCAGGTGGCGGGTTCCATCCCCGATCGGGGTGCATAAGCGAGGTAACAAATTGACGTTTCTCTTTCACATCAGTGTTTCTCTCTCTAAAAATCAATGAAACCTCCTCGGGTGAGGATTTTAACAAAAAGTGAAGGTCGCCGGGAGCCCTTGCCCATCCTCACGTGGACCCTTACTGCTTGGCTCTGCTTCCACCTTCCTGAGTTTGACCACCCCCTGCTCTTTTTCGGTGCCATTTTTATTATGAGCACACGCCTCCCTAAACAGTGGAGTGCTGACCAGTTCGTTGTTTGTGAGCGTTAGGAAAGGGTATCTTGCTCGGGGTAATCCGGAACTTGGCACCGTTCCTCACGGGCCTCGGCCGGGGCGTGTGCTTGCTGTGCGACGCTCACTGCTGGGTCATGTACCGTCTCCTCGGCCCATGACGGGCTGTCCCCGCTTTTAACAGATTCCTCCCTTCCTCCCCTCCTCACACTCCCCGTGTGACCGGTGACCCCTGCTGCCTTGGCCCTGCTGCCACACCCAGCAGGTGCTTTGCCCTTCCAGGAGCTGAAGCAGCTGGTGCTCCGCATGGGGCAGGAGGCCAGGGCCCACCAGCGGGCCCGGGAGCACGAGGCCGAACGCCTTCGCATTGAGATCGTGACGCTGCGGGAGGCGCTGGAGGAAGAGACGGCGGCGAGGGCCAGCCTGGAGGGGCAGCTGAGGGGGCAGCGGGAGGAGACAGGTGAGAGGAGAGATGAGCTCCCTCACTCCTGCTCTCGGGGGTTTGGCCTCCCCACAGGGGACCACCTGGGTGCCAGGTGGGGAGAGAGATGGAGTGAGAACAAGCCTTGACCTCTCTCTCTTTCCTTCCCACACAGAGGTGTTAGAGGGTGAGTATGGGCTGGAGCCGGCGGGGCTGGGGCTGGGGCTGCGGCCGGGGCTGGGGAAGGAGGCGGGCGTGGGCCTGACGGCTTGTCCCTGCCTGACTTCCTAGCCTCCTTGTGCAGTCTCAGGACAGAGATGGAGCGGATCCATCAGGAACAGAGCAAGGTGAGGCAGTCAGGCCAGGTGGGGTGAGGGGTAGGGGTGGCAGAGTGGAGGAGACCCTGAGCGGCCCCTCTGCCCTCTGTCTGCCTCAGGCCAGGCGGCAGGAAGCCTCAAAGCAGCCACCAGGGCCAGGCCCCACAGAAGAGGTCAGTCAGGGCTGGTGGAGAGGGACCCTCCCGTGGGCCACCCTCTCCTGCCTGGCCCAAGGTTCCAGCCTCATCCTGTCCCCTAGGCTCAGCTCACAGACCTCCTCTCAGAACAGAGGGCAAAGGTGCTGCGGCTGCAGGCCGAGCTGGAGACCAGCGAGCAGGTGCAGAGGGATTTCGTGCGCCTGTCCCAGGCCCTGCAGGTATGGCAGGGCCCCTCACCACCAGGCTCATGACTCCAGGTGACGTGTCCTGGGTCACGCAAGGACAGTCTCCAGTTAGAGGAGTCCTCTTCCTCCTCCTGGGCTGGCGTTCTTTCCTGAGCTACTGCTCCAGAACGTTAAAGCTCTGTGTGTCCATCTCTGTCCTTGTGGGCGGCCCAGGGCCAGGCACACGGCCGTGCTGTGTGCCATTTATCACCTGCCCTGCCCGCTTCCTCAGGCTGCCCTTCCAGGGCCCCTTTCTTCCTTGAACCTGGTCTCACTACGGGATGGGGGAGGCGGGGCTGCATTTGCCCACCAAGGGCCTCTGCTTGCCTCACTGGGCCCGCAGGTGCGCCTGGAGCAGATCCGCCAGGCGGAGAGTCTGGAGCAGGTGCGCAGCCTCTTGGACGAGGCGCCGCTCAGGGACATCGGGGACGTCAAGGACAGCTGAGGGCCAGCCCCACCCCTCGGGGAGACTGCCTTCTCCACTGCAGAACCAGGAGGCCTACGCTTTGGGGCTCTCAGGATGAGTCCTTCTCTCAGCCTGGGGGGAGGAGGCAGGGCCTCCTCCCGGGAGGGGCTGGGCCTTCTGCTCCCAAGGATGACACTGGGTGAGGGTCCCAGCTCCCCCCTGAACCAAAGGTGCAGGCTCGGCCCTGCGGCTCTCTGGCTGCTATGCTGCCTCCTGGGTCCCACCCTGGTGCCCCTGTCCCCCAACCGGACTGCCGGCCCCTCCCCTGCTCCCCTCCCTAAGCCCAGCCAGGCTGTGGGTGGGGGCGTGGAGCCTCCCTCCACATGTGCGTCCTGGACAGACAGCTGCTTTCTGGGCTGCGTGACACTAAGATGCTTGCCCCAGGGGCTGGACCAGGCCCAAGGTGCGCATGGAGGCAAGGCCAGACTTTTCTGTCATTTATTTTCAATAAATAAGCAGCTCAGCTCAGTCGGTCGCCTTGTCCCTGCAAGCCCCACATGGTTGGGGAAGGGAGGTTTTTACAGGGTAAAAGGGAGGTGGGTGGCTGGGTGGGGAGGCGAAGGGAAGGGGACATTGTGTTTATAAACAAGAATGTCGACGGGGAGTGGGGGTGTGGGGTCTGTGCCACAGCTCTGGCTAAAGGTGTGTCACTATCAGGATGGGGAAGAAGGGGCAAAAGGACTGGTTACTTCCTTCTTTCATCTTCTGGATCTGGAAGGAGAAAAGGAAGGGTTGAAGCAGGTGGCGGGAGAGGAAGAGTCCCTCCCAGGCTCCAGGCTCCACCCCCTGCAGACTCACCTGGAGGGTCGCTCAGCAACCCCCATACCCACCTGTGTCCCCAGATCCCACTCCCAACCACTGCAGCCCCAGCGGCAGACAGCGCAGCGCCCAGCCAGCGCAACGCAGCGCAGCCCAGCAGACAGTGTGCCCAGAGGCCAGGGCAGTGCGAGCCCGCAGAGAAGGGCAGCAGCCCGCCCCTGCGTGGAAGCGCGGCAGTGGCAGTGTGCGAGCGCAGTGACCTCGGAGGCCACCCGAGGGGGAGAGGGGTCAGCTGGGGGCACAGCAGCTGGGGGCAAGGACAAGAAGGGGGGCGATACCTGTGACACGGTTCAAAGAGATGGAGGAGGGGGAACGGGTTATCCTATGGCCAGAGAGGACAGAGAGACAGCCGTTATTGGGGGAGGGTGGGTGTGGAGGGCCTAGAGGGCTGAGGAAGTCGGGGCACCAAGGAGGAGGTGTCTGCACCAGACATGGAGGGAGGAGGGGAGGAAGGACCTGGGTGCGCCTCCCTGGTGGACAGTGGTCCTGCCAGGACCGAGAACACACCCACCTGAAAAGGAAGAGGGTGGGGGCGGGCGCCTTCGCAGCGCAGAGAGAGGGGCTGTGCTCAGGGCCCGGGGCTGACAGGGCGCAGAGGGGGGAAGCTGCTTACCCTCCAGATAGTTCCGAGCAACGAACTTCAGGAGTTCATCGAGCCCGATGACAGGCAATGAGATCTTGAGGACCATGAGCCACTGGGTCACGTCCAAGGCCCGGAGCTTGAAGATCATCTGAGGGGGGTCAGGGGCAGTGAGGACAGTGCCCCCCTGAGGACCCAGCACTGCCCAGCCTCCTTCCCTTTGTGAGCTCTCAGTCACAGAGGCTCCCCGGGGGAACGGGTGCCTGGCCAGAGGCGGCTCACCGGCAGAGGGTCCACGTAGAGAATGAGGAAATGGAGGGACATGGAGAGGCAGATGGAGCCCAGCAGCCAGATGTTCACCCAGGGTGGCATCCGCACCAGGGACTGGTTCTCAGAGAGGCTGCCAGCGGACGGACGGGCCGAGGCAAGGGTGGGAGACACGAGAGAGTGGTGAGGCAAGAGGAGGGGTGGAGGGCAAAGGTGGGGGTGGGGCAGGTCCTACCTGTTGAGAGCATTGCACATCTCGATGGTGACCAGCACAGACAAGGCCATGGTCATGGGCTCAGGGGCCTCAAAGATCTCACACTCCACACCCTCAAAGTCGGGATTGTCCTCGGTGCACTGCATGAAGTGAGTCTGCAGGGGGAGGGGAAGGAACTGGGGTCCCACGGAGGCCTCGGGGCCACCCTTCTGCTCCCCGTCCGCCTCCGTCCTCCCTCTTCAGCCTCCCTACCAGCTGGCTGTAGGTGACGTGAGGCCCATCCTCTGCGTACAGGAACCACCAGGCAGCCGCTCCCACAGTGGCCGCACCCACGTAGCCTGCGGTGGGGAAGATGGGGGGTTGGGGGTCAGGGCTGGGGGGATGGGAGGCATCAGGATGACCGGTGGCTCTGAACAGCTGGCAGAGAAGGAGCAACGGGGGCAGCTGCCCTGGAGGGGCTGGCGTCCCGGAGATGGGTCCATTTGGAAGGTTGGAAAGGATTGTGGGGGTCTCATCCTACTCACCCCCAATTGCCATGTAGCGGAAGAAGAGCCAGCCACTGATGAGGGGCTCCTTGGGGCTCCGGGGGGGCCTGTCCATGATGTCCAGGTCTGGTGGGTTGAAGCCCAGGGCTGTGGCCGGGAGCCCATCAGTCACCAGGTTCACCCACAGCAGCTGCACAGGGATCAGGGCCTCAGGCAGCCCCAAGGCGGCTGTCAGGAAGATGCTGCCAGAAGGAGGCGGTCATGTCGTCCTGCTCCCAGACCTGTGGCCCTCCCCCACCCAGCTGGGTCCTCCTGGACGCCGCCCCTGGCCGCTCACCAGACCACCTCGCCCACGTTGGAGGAGATGAGGTAGCGGATGAACTGCTTCATGTTGTTGTAGATGGCCCGGCCCTCCTCCACGGCAGCCACGATGGTGGAGAAGTTGTCATCAGCCAGCACCATCTCGGAGGCGGTCTTGGCCACGGCGGTGCCGGAGCCCATGGCGATGCCGATCTCAGCCTTCTTCAGAGCAGGGGCGTCGTTGACCCCATCGCCTGTCTGCGGGGAGAGAGAAGGTGGGACCTGGCCCCTCCCACCCCCCTCCTGCATGTGACCAGGGCCCTCACTTGGCTCCTCCCTCCCCGGCTCCGAGCTCCTGAATCCTCGGAGGCGGTCTTGGCCACGGCGGTGCCGGAGCCCATGGCGATGCCGATCTCAGCCTTCTTCAGAGCAGGGGCGTCGTTGACCCCATCGCCTGTCTGCGGGGAGAGAGAAGGTGGGACCTGGCCCCTCCCACCCCCCTCCTGCATGTGACCAGGGCCCTCACTTGGCTCCTCCCTCCCCGGCTCCGAGCTCCTGAAGACAACGTTTCAATGGACCCTCAGCAGACTGCCCCATGCCAGGCTCCACGGCCCCGCCTGGGCAGGCCTGTTGGTCTCCTCACCATAGCGGTGATCTCATCGTAAGACTGCAGATACTCCACAATCTTCGACTTATGGGCAGGCTCCACGCGGGCAAAGCAGCAGGCACGACGGCAGGCCTCCCGCTGCTCGCCCAGGGGCAGGTCATCAAACTCCCGGCCAGTGTAGGCTCGGTCCGTCACCTCCTCGTTCTCCCCAAAGATGCCAATTCGCCGGCAGATGGCAATGGCTGTGCCCTTGTTGTCCCCAGTAATCATGATCACCCGGATTCCGGCATCACGGCACAGCTGGATAGAGCCTGTGACCTCCTTTCGGGGAGGGTCCAACATGCCTACCACGCCAACAAATGTCAGGTCCATCTGGGGAGGCAGCAGAGAGCGACAGGATCGGTGAGGGACTCGGAAAGGGAGCCGGGAGGAAGCCCTCGGGAGCTGGGCAGAAAGGTCTGAGCTGGGGAGAGGTGACTGGGCCTAGTGTTTAACCCTCAGCGGGGCAGGAAACCTTCCTTGCTTACACGTCTACCTGCATGCTTGGCAGTGCCAAGCCCATTGTAAGTGGCAGACTATGTCTTTCACCGAAGAACTTGAGCTGGGGGTGAGGGTGGTGGTTTCTGCTTTCCGAAGCGCCATTCACTTGGTCTACAACTTGGAGCAAATCTGTGTGAACGGCCATGCCGGAGTCCCCTCCATAAGGTGAAGGGAGTGGACTGGTGCTATTCAGAGAGCCAGTCCACTAGGAAAAAGGAGCCTGTGCCAGAATGCAGGCCGCTGGGCTGCTGCTTGCATCAAGAAAGCCACGATGGAAATGTGTCAGCTGCCCCGAGTATGTGCGCTGACTTCTGCTCTGTGTGCTCATCGCCTTACCTCATCACGCGCAAAGCAGCACTAAGGTTCTTTCAAACTCTAACCTCCTGTGATTCTAGGACCCGGGACAAAGTAGGAAAGGACAGGGTGGAGGAGGGGGTGAGGCAGATGACGCTGGGACAACGGGAGTCCATCTGCTCACCTCGTAGTCCATGAACTTGGTAGAGTCTTCCAGGATCATATCCTCTCGCTTCGGGGGGGTGTCCCGGGTGGCCAGAGCCAGGCAGCGCAGGGTGTCCCGGCCAGTGCCCCACTCCTTGATCACAGTCATGATCTTCTCCTTCATCGGCCCTGTCATGGGCACCCGGGTGGTGCCGACTCGCACGTAGGTACAACGGTCGATGACCCCCTCGGGGGCACCCTAGGAGACCAGACCAGCATTCAGAGAGGACTGCCTTCTTTCCAGGGCACAGGAAGAGGGCGGATAGGAGAGGGGCTCAGGCCCAGACAGAAAAGTCTGGGGCACATTCTGATTTCTGACCTTGACAAACATCTTGTTGCCTACGGCAGCCCGGGATTTGGCTGGAGAGCAATAGACAGACATGGACTTTCTGTCTCGGGAGAACTCCAGGGTGAATTCCTTCTTCATAAGCTGGCGGATCACCTGTTGAGAGGAGACGGGAAGCGGGAGGGCAGACATGAGGCTGGAGGAAAAGAGCGCTGATGCTGTGCTGGAGGGCGGAGTCCCCGGCATAATCAAAAGGCTGTGGAGGTCGCACGGACCCCAGGCTGTCAGCTGAGTGGCACCAGGCGAGAATTCCGCAGCCACTGCGGCCACTGCGTTACAGTGTCCGGCTTAAAGCACAGCAGAAACGAGATGGCAGTGTGGCACTGCCCACGGAACACTCAGTGATGGTGGCATGTTCTATGCTAGGAACGACTGAGCATGGGACATGGGGCTGGTGCAACTGCAGAACCGAGTTTTCACTTATATTTATTTTTAATTAATTTACATTTAAACAAACACGTGTGCTTCTAGAGACATGTACGTAGGACAGTGCAGACCTAGTGCCTGGCATGAAATAATAAGTGTTCTATAAAAATGAATGAGAGCCTGTCACCAAATGCATCATGGATATTTCTCCATAAAATAAAACAAAACTAAAGATAACAATAATAAAATAAAAATAAGTTGATGTTTACTTTATCATTTATGAATTTTAAAAAATTATCATTTGTAAATGATTAAAATAGGTATCAAGTAGCCCTGACCGGTTTGGCTCAGTGGATAGAGCGTTGGCCTGCAGACTGAAGGTCCAGGTTCAAATTCCGGTCAAGGGCATGTACCTTGGTTGCGGGCACATCCCCAGTAGGGGGTGTGCAGGAGGCAGCTGATCGATGTTTCTCTCTCATCGATGTTTCTAACTCTCTATCCCTCTCC
This sequence comes from Myotis brandtii, assembly GCF_000412655.1. Classification (NCBI taxonomy): domain Eukaryota; kingdom Metazoa; phylum Chordata; class Mammalia; order Chiroptera; family Vespertilionidae; genus Myotis; species Myotis brandtii. The sequence goes on along the minus strand of NW_005362155.1, from coordinate 268,119 downwards.
CTTCCTCTGTAAAAAAATCAATAAAATATATTTTTTTAAAAAAATAGGTATCAAGTATACTGAAACAAAAATAGATCCAGAGACATAGAAGCATCGAATAGACCATCCAACCTCAGAGGGAAGGCAGGGGAGCGGGGGTGGATAAGAGATCAACCAAAGGACTTGTATGCATGCATATAAGCATAACCCATGGACACAGGGAGTAGGGGGGTGAGGGCATGTGCTGGGGGGTGGGAATGGCCGGGGAGAGGTCAACGGGGAAAATGAGACATATGTAATACTTTAAACAATAGAGAAATTTAAAAAAAGAAATAGTGGTGATGGTTGCACATCATGAATGTATTAGAAGCCCCTGAAATGTACACTTTAATGGTTAAAATAGTGAATTTTATGTTAAGTGAATTTACCTCAGTAAGACAAAAGCACAAAATTAAAAAAATGTCTACTGACATATATATGAGCATCTCGCATATGAGGCGATGCTGTGGGGAGCATAACACCCCAGAGGAATTCAATGTTTCACTGAGTAAATATTAACAGCAAGAACTCAAGGGCGAGGGAAACAGACCAAGGGGAAGCGAAAGGATGTGCAGTGGTCACATTTCGCAAACCCTAAATCAGGCCTCGGGATATAATTAAAACAAGTGTGTTTCTAGAGGCAAAGGGGTAATAACTGCAGTCGGGGCTGCCCCAGGCGGCTTCTGGGTCCAGCTAGATGCCTCTTCAACTAGGGAGGGGCAGGAGGAAGTGATCTTAAACGAAGGAAGGGATGCTGCAGCTGCGGTGGAAAGAGCACTCTTGGTCCGGGGGCAGCGGGTCCTTTTCAAAGTCAGCCTGACCCAGAGAAGCTGAGGAGTGGCCACCGGTCTGTACTGGTTGGGGTGCCAGCATGGGACACGAGGGCCTCCCCAGCCCAACAGGGGGCCTCTGCTTCCTGAAGTTCCTGGGGTCCTGCCTGGCCCAAGCGATGGGGGTGAAGGACCCCGTGGGAGGGAGCAGCCAGACTCACCGAGTTGCAGGCGTTGGCCCTCTCCACCTTCGAGAGGCTTCTCACATCCGTGTTGAATACATTCATCTTCTCTACGAGGGTGGTGAGTGCCGTCTCGGTGGCCTCGCCTACCTTCTCATAAACACCTTTGGCCTGAGAGGGCAGAGGAGGAAGAGGAAGTAGGTGCCCTGGGCTCCTGGCCCCTTGCTCCCACCAATCCCACCCACCTTCCACCTAGAAAGGGAAGGAGCAAGCCACTCCCTTCCCCTTACACCGAGGAAAGGACTGGTACCAGGGACCCCCTTCCCGTGCCCCCTGCCCCTGAGCCAGCCGGCGGGGAAGGAGGGCTGCTTTGGGAGTGTCGAGGTTACCTCATTGAAATCCAAGGAGGAGTCATTGCAGAGGGCACAGATGGTGGCCAGCTCCACCAGCCCATCATACTGCCCCGCCCGGACTGGCTTATCGTTCTTCAAGCTGGCAGCGGGGTGGGGAGGAAGGAAGGAAAAGAGACAAGTGGAGAAGAATAGGGAGTGAGATGCAGAGAGAGCAAGGGGACAGCAGTGAGGCACAGTCGGGGCAATGACAACCAACTTGGAGGTCAGGTGGGACGGAGAACAAGGTCAGGGAAGGAAGAAGAGAGAGACAGGAAGACACAACTAGAGGGGCGCCCAGGGAGGAAGGTGGGTGTGTGGAGGCGTGAGGAGCTGAGACGCGGGAGACTTACACCTCTCCTTCAGGAGCGTAAGTGGAACCAGTGATGGAGAACTTGTTCAGCACGCAGGAGTCTCCTTCCACCTTGTCGATGACAAACATCTGCGGGAGAAAGAGGGGTCTGTGCAGACACCTGGCTCCCTTCCCCTCAAGGCACCGAGGGGCCCAGGCTCGGAATGTCCCTTTCCCGCACCTGCACAAACCAAGTAAACTTCCTACCACCCTCCGACTTGCCTCTTTTTTCTCCCTGCATCCCCCCTCCCACCACTCCCCTGCAATCTTCTCTGTGATTGGTTACTGGCCTTAGCACAGAAGTGAAGACGTGCACCATAGGTGGTGGGGAGGGGGGCTACAGTCCACCTGTTCGCATAGGACCCATAGGTAGCTCCAGCCACCAGGGCCAGATCTTCTAGTTTTGCAGGAACAGCTAGAAATTCCGGTTATTTTCCTATGAAATCTCTGGACTTTGAATGCGGGCAATGAATTCATTTTTATGAAACATGACAGGAGCTCGGCTGCACAAGCCTGTGGCCCGGCGCTGAAGCCGGTGCCGTGGAAGGAGCAGCATCTGCAGTGCTCCGAGGGGAGCACCCCCTGAACCAGAGCAAGTGTGGCAGGGACGGCGCTAAGACATGTTCCGAGACAAAGCCGTCTGTGGTCAAGTAAGTTTGGGGAACTCTGGGCTAAACAAAGTGAAATCCACCCTCTTTACAGTCGGCCTCTGAGGCTTTCAAATGCCAAGAGGCATGTGGGCCTCCCCAAGGGGCCAAGGGTACAGCCCTTCCTCCCCTGGTCTGACCACAGAGTCCCCAAGTCCCAGAACAACAACTTCTATTTAATGGACATGCTATTCCAAGAGCTCCGTTTAGGTCGGGGATTCTTGGCCAGGGGTCTGTGAACTTCGATGGCAAAAAAAAAAGAAGAAGACAAGCCCTGGCCAGTATCTCAGCTGTTAGAACATCGTCCTGATACGCCAAGGCTTCAGGTTCGATCCCGGTCAAGGCACATACAAGAATCAACCAATGAATGCATAACTAAGTGGAACAGCAAATCAACGCCCCTCTCTCTCTCTCTCTCTCTCTCTCTCTCTCTAATCAATTAAAAAATGCTCATACTTAAATATAAAGAAAAAGAAATAAAAGAAGACATCTTTTGTTTTCTCTCTAACCGACATTTAGCATTTCCTTCCAATTATGAATGCAGGCAATGACCCACAGCTTCAACATTACGGTAGTTCTTAGGCCCACTGCCAGACTTGCTACTTAAATGCGTTAATAAAGAAGCAGAAGTGTTACCAAATTGCAAATCTGTTTTTAAAATATTCTGATAACTGTGCTTAAATCATTGGTTTCCTCCGTGATCTGCTCTATTTTTAAAACAGAATCCTAAGTATTTATTTTATTTATTTTTAAAATATATTTTTATTGATTTCAGAGAGGAAGGGAGAGGGAGAGAGATAGAAACATCAATGATGGGAGAGAATCATTGATCAGCTGCTTCCTGCACGCCCCCTACTGGGGATCGAGCCCACAACCCAGGCATGTGCCCTTGACGGGAATCAAACCTGGGACTCTTCAGGCTACAAGCAGATGCTCTATCCACTGAGCTAAACCAGCTCGGGCCCTAAGTATTTATTTTATACATTTCAAATATTACGCTGAGAGGAAGTCCAGACTGCCGGAGAGCCTGAGGCACAGGGAGATGGAGAGCCCTGGTTTGGGAAATGCTGCTCGAGATTGTGGCCGGTTCCCAGGGCCCTGCTGTGGACGACCATTCTGGAAGGCAGGCTAGTGCACAGGCAGGGGCTCTGGGCCAGACAGACTTGGGTTTGAAACTCAATTCTGCTACTTCTTAATTGGGCACTGAGTTTCCCAGAGCCTCAGTCTCTTCCTCTGGAAAGTGGGGTAAGTGAGACCTTTCCCCGTCGGGGCTGCTGTGGGGGATTAGAGATAACGCAGGGCAATGTCTGGCTGGGGCAGAGGGACCCCCTCCAGAGCTTGCAGGATGGCACTCCATCTGCCCTCTGAGCATTTCTCTCCAGGTCAATAAGAAGCGGTGAGTGATGAAGGGCAACCCTATCTGGGGAGGCTCATTGCACAGGGCAGTCCCTGAGCGGGCGGCCTGTGCTTCTCTGACCTTGCAGACAGACATCTGGTTGGTGGTGAGGGTGCCTGTTTTGTCGGAACAGATGACAGAGGTGCAGCCCAGAGTCTCGACAGAGGGCAAGCTCCTCACGATAGCGTTTTTCTTTGCCATCCGGCGGGTGCCCAAGGCCAGGCAGGTGGTGATGACTGCAGGCAGGCCTGTGGGGGGAAGAAGTCGAGTGAGGGATTGATAATAGAGATGGGAAGGAATGGCCCCCAAAGCTATCAGGCCCCATCCCTGGAACCTGTGGATGTTACCTTATTTGGAAAAAGAGTCCCTATTGATGAGATTAGCAAACGGGGCGAGAGACCGCCGTACCTTCTGGGATCGCAGCCACAGCCAGGGCCACAGCGATCTTAAAGTAGTAGATGGCGCCACGGAACCAGGAGCCCCCGTGGACGGGGTCGTTGAAGTGGCCAATGTTGATGAGCCACACGGCCACGCAGATGAGAGAGATGACCTTGGAGAGCTGCTCCCCAAACTCGTCCAGCTTCTGCTGCAGAGGGGTCTTGTCCTGCTCTGTGGCGGCCATTTGGTCTCGGATCTTCCCAATCTCGGTGCTCACACCAGTCGTGGCCACGATGCCAATGGCCTTGCCAGCTGCAATGTTGGTGCCCTGGGAAGGTACAGGCAAGGCAAGGAATCAGGCAAAGGACTCCAACTGTGAGACTCATTTCCTTTCTTTCTTGTTTTTTTAAGGATAAAGAGAACCTTTATATTTAAGGATGGAAATGATTATTTGGAAATTTAAACAGCTAGATTATACAAGATCTTTTTTTTAAAGAAACAGTGTATATATAGTATATATATGTGTGTGTATATATAAATATATATATATACACACACACATACATATATACATATATATACCAAATATATATATATATATTAAATCGATGTCAGAGAGGAAGGGAGAGGGGGAGAGAGAGAAACATCAATGATGAAAGAGAATCATTGACTGGCTGCCTCCTGTACGCCCCCTACTGGGGATCAAGCCCACAACCCGGGCATGTGCCCTTGACCACAATTGACCCCGGGACCCTTCAGTCTGCAGGCTGATGCTCTATCCACTGAGTCACACCAGCGAGGGCGGGACTCATTTCCTCCCCCACGGCACAGCTCACCCAGACCAGCTGCCCCGCATGGCTCACCGAGAAGAGCATGTTCTTCTTATCCTGGTTGACAGCTCGGGGGTCAGGAACCGGCTCTGTGTGCTTGATGACAGAAACGGACTCGCCTGTGGGGAAGGGGGTCTTCAGAGGACACCCTACACTCCCCGGCCCTAATGCCCCTGCACGCAGCACAGGCCTGGTAAGGACCGAGCAGTGACCTGGAGGAACTCTGGACTCTGGGAGCAGCCACTGGCGGCAAACGGGGAACTCACTGCCCTTAGAGTAAGAAGACCTGGACCCACACCTCGGCTTCACCACTTAAAGCTGCCTGTCTTAGGATCATCTAACCTGTTCGCTCCTCTGTAAACAGGGAGGGTAACAGGTCCACTTAGAAAAGGTCCTGGTGAAGTCAGTCAGCTGACTCGGTGACTGCACTGCCCACAGGGGGGGTGCAGTCTCCTGGGAGGGAGCCCCCCACCCCCACCCCCCCGTGGCAGGGCTCAGACAAGCCTTGCCTCCTGGCCCATGGGAACCCTCCCTGGCTCTTCACCACCTTCTGTCCCAGTGGAGACCCAGAAGCAGTGGTGCTTTAAGTGCATCTGAACCTTGTCTTGTCCTAGAACCTATGGTTCCTTACTCGCAGGCTTTTGCGGAGGCAGGATAGTTCCCTGGGTGAGTGTGTCCCTCTGTCTGTGTGGAAGGGACGGATCAGCGGCCGCCTGGAGAATGGGCACAAACGTCGCCCTCTCCCACACCCTTGTGTTTGAGTTTTGCGACCGTGAACAAAGCTGAGCAGTGCTGAGCGGCTGCCGCTGCGGAGCCAGGAAGGGCCCTGCTGCTGGGTGTTCTCTTCTCACCTGGAATCACATCCCTGTCTGCCCACCCGGCTCCTACTCACCCATCCTCCCCCCTCCCCCGAGGCAGCCGCCCGCCCCGGCCACCACACCTGTCAGGATGGACTGGTCAACCCGGAGGGTGGTGGACTTGATGGAGAGGATGCGGATGTCTGCGGGGACTTTGTCCCCCACTGTGGAGAGAGTAGAGAAGAGTGAAGTTAGTTGAGAAAGTGTTTTTCTTCCTTCCTGAGAAAAGCGCAATTTTTGTCCAACTACCTCACCTCATCCTTCAGGTCTTGGTGAGGTCACCCAGGCTGGGTGCCCACCCCGGGCTTGAGTCAGGCCCTCAGCATGTGCTCCTGTAGCCCCAGCATCTCCCTCTTAACACTCATGCCACTGCCCCCTCGGTGAAAGCTTTTCTCCCCACCGGGCTGTGAGCCCTGTGAAGGGAGGCCTGGCAGCTGAATAAATTTATGTTGAATGACTGAAGGGAAAATGAACGGGAGACAGCACAACAGAGAGGGAGGCAAGTGAGAAAGGCGAGGAGGGAAAGGCAAGCAAAGAACTAAAGGAAACAGCGAGTTGGAGAAACGTGTGTCGGGGAAGAGAAGGAGTGGAACAGCCAGGGCAGGTAGGAAAAGACAGGAGAAAACATGGGGACTGAGAAAAATCAGTGTCAACCAAGACTGAGGGTGGAGCAGGAAGCAGGGGAGAGTGAGTGAGAGGGACGTGTGAGGAGGGAAGGCGCAGGAGAGAGAGGAGCGGCTGAGGCTGAGGGCACAGTCCATTGCAGAAGACGCACATCCACAGCGTGCTGTCCAGTCTGAGCATGTGAGCGAGGGCGGGAGGGGTGAGTGCGCTGGGAGATGGCGGAAGAGAAGGGGAGGTCTGCAGGGAGCGAGGAGAGGGGGGCTGAGAAGTTGTGGGGGCGGCCAGAAGGAACGGGTCAGTCCAGGAAGCCCACTGGGGAGGCTGCAAGCGGATGCCCCACCAGACTCGAGACCTTTGAGGAGGCTAAGTGCCTCCCAGGCCCTCTGCCTGATCCTGCCTGGTCCTAAGGATGGTTCTGGGGACGGGGTTCGACTGCGTTCCTTCCCTTGTTTCCGAGGTTCCTCCTCCTGTGCCAGAGGAAGCTGATGGAGGAGGGACGGGGTTGGCCATGGAGTTGGGCGGGACACACTGTCACCCAAGTCGAAGCGATATTTATAGACATTCATGGCACAGACTCCAAACTGTCACCATAGCAGGACAGCGATGGGGCACCAGGGTCTTCAGCCTGCCCTCCCTCCCTCTCTCCAAGTTTCCCATGGTGGCAACGTGGGTGTCTGGGAGGGAAGCCCACTGAGAAAGATACGCTCCCCTCTGCCAGGGGCCTGGAGATGTGGGGAGGCCTGTGCAGGGCAAATATAAAAACCGCTGAAGGGGGCAGAATCCCAGTAATCTTAGCCACCGGCCCCCACCTCTCCCTGCCGGGCATTAAGTGTCCCTCTGCACAGAGGCGGGGCCCTCCTTGCGCTCCCCTCCCAGGTCCCGTGTTCTCCGCTGGGGCTGAGTTTCCCTTACATGGCCGGGGGCTTGAGCCTTTGGCCCCGCTTCCTCCCTTCAACCCTCGCTCCTTCCCCTTTGAGAGGCCTCAAGGGCACAGAGAGGTCAAGATTTAAGGCTGACCAAGCTTGGGGGTGGTGGAAGGAGGGGGAAGCCAGGCCTCGGGAGGGGGTGGAGATGGGACCATTGGCAGGGACTGGGCTCCACCTGTTGCTTGCAAGTACTGGGTGAGAGGCGGGGGGGAAGGGGTCTGCCTGCAGCTTCAGGGACAGGACTGGCTGTTCCTGTGAGGCTCTGACAGGGAGGGGTGGGGGTGCTGCGGCCACAGTGCCCTGGGGTGACCTCCTGAGGAGTCTGGAAGGAGAAGCAAAGACTCCACCACCCTGGCTACCTCCTGGACCCAGAATCAGGGAGTGACCAGTCCTTGCCCCCAACATATACATCTTCTTGGCCTTGAACCCAAGGCCTCCTACTCTGGACCATTCAATCCCATCACTCACCAGCCACCTCCACAATGTCCCCGGGGACAATGTCCCGAGCCTTGATCCTCTGCACTGACTTCCGGTCAGCCCGGTAGACTTTCCCCATCTCGGGCTCATATTCCTTCAGGGCCTCAATGGCGTTCTCTGCATTACGTTCCTGGGGTACAGGGCGGAGGACAGGAGGAGCATCAGAGGGAGAAAGGTGGTGGGAGGGGAAGGGACTGCCTGGGGAGGGCTGGGGAGCGGAGTGTAGAGATGGCGGAGCAGGGGCCAGAGTCCTGGGGGCAGTGGGATTCACTGAGGAAGAGGGAGGTTCTGCAGCCCCAGCTCCTGGCACAGGGAAGCAGATAAAGCCCAGTGTGTGTGAGGAAACTGTCACTTAGAGCTGAACACAGTTAAGGGGCTTTTAGGGAGAAAAGAAAAGAGAATCAAAGAAAATCCGAAAGCAGGGGACAGGAAAAGTAGAGGGTAGTAAGGTAAGAGAAAGAAGAAACTCAAAACTATTATTTACTGAACTCCCTCTATACGCCAGGCACAGGGCTAGGCACTTCTGCACTCATCACCTGGTGACGTTTCACCACTCTGGGGGCAGGACTACCAGCCCCATTTTATGGATGAGGAAACTGAGGTTCAGGGAGAGGAAGGAACTTGTCCAGGGCTATACAGACAGCAAGTGACAGTAGGAGCAACAGTCTCCCCCACTTTCCAACACTCCGTCCCATGTGCAAAGGCAGCAATAGGACCAGAGGACAAGGCCAGCCCAGGGAAGGTGATGGGGGGGGGGGGGGGGAGGTTGGCCTCCTGCTGTGTCAGGATGGGAAGGAGTGGGGTGGGGTCAAGGCTAACCTGCCAAACCCCCACGATGGCGTTGGCAATGAGGATCAGGAGGATGACAAAGGGCTCCACAAAGGCAGTGACGGTCTCCTCACCTTCCTCAAACCAGGCCAGCACCTGGGGAGCAGGGAGAGGGAGAATGACAGGAGCTGGAGCCCCTCCGACAGGCAAAGAGAGCCAAGGAGGTGAGGACACGGGCAGGAGCGAGCGGCGGGACCACAGGGCACTGCGTGCCCACGGCGCAGGGCTCCACACTCCAAGGGGTCACACAGCGCTGCCTGCTGATGCTCACGGGCACAGGGGGCACCGGCGGGCACTG
>NW_005362155.1:258155-259126 GCF_000412655.1 Myotis brandtii | reverse complement strand
GGCCTGGCAAGGGCGCTTTCAGGTTCCCTGGCTGGGTTGTTGGCCTGTAAGCGAAGCTCAGGGGACACCCAGGCCAACGACCCCCATGGCCACATCCATCTCCTGGGAGCCAAACCCCGAGGAAAAGCCCCCGTGGTCCTCACGGCGCCCGGCCCACCCACACCCCTCCCCCAGCCGGGCTGGGAGCTCCGGTTTCAGGAGGGAGCAGGACGGGGGATAGAGTTACCGCCTCCTGTACACACCCCACCCCAGCTGTTGCCTCTGCCAGGCAAAGGCGACAGCCACAGGCAAATGTCAAGGAGCAAATCTGAGAAGGGAGAGGGCGGCCCTGCCAGCCAGTGCTCAGGGGCCGCGAGGCCTCCATCGCGGAGCCGGGGACAGGGAGACCTGTGCCCACAGTCCTCCTTCCATGGGGACTAAGTCCACCCCTCACATGCAGGGTGGACTGCTGGGAAGGTGGGTGCCAGGGCCTTGGGGAGGGGTCTCAGGAGCCCCAGCCCCGATGGGGCGGGGAGGCCAGAGGCAGGTGAGGGGTCACCCTCGCACCAGCGGCTCTTTCCCGCCTCTCGGAGGGAATCTGCCTCAACCAATCAGCGCCAGGGGGCGGGCCAGGGGCGCGAGGCTGCTCCGGGATTGGTGGAAGGGCGCGTGGGCCCAGGGCCGCAGGGAGCAGTGGTGCCGGGGGTGGCAGCAGTCTCTGAGCTGGGGAGCCCTGCGCTCAGGGGGTAACCCGAGCCTCCAGAGCCCTTGAAGCTTCGGGGATGGCTTAGCTTCAGTGTTTTGGCTGAGAACACCCTTAAAGCTTAAAATAAAACCTGCCTGCGGGGTGTGGGAAGGACAGAGGAGGACGCACACCAGTCCCACCCCACCCCCTCAGTTCTGGTCTGCAGAATAGGATGCTGAGGGCTTGGACTAGAGCAGCCTCTGATTCGAGCCAACACCCAGCACGCTCCCCAGATCTCCTCCCCGCG